>NC_061509.1:202264947-202311400 GCF_022539505.1 Lolium rigidum
TCGACATTCTTACTTATCGAAGATACTACGATACACCCCCTATACTTGTGGGTCATCACCCACCTTGGGTAGGTTTCATGTCATATGGAAGGTTTTGGTTTGGGGTCTTATTCGAAGACTTGTAGACCAACTCTTGGGTGTTCCACCTATATAATGAGGGACAAGGGGAGGGGGCCGGCCACCCCAACACCACAAGGTGGCCGCACCCTATAGTGGCCGGCGCCCCCCTCTCCCAAACCCTAGCCGCCCCGTCTCCTCCACCTCTCCCGCACGCTTAGCGAAGCTCCGCCGGAGTTCTCCATCGCCACCGCCACCACGCTGTCGTGCTGCCGGATTCAAGGAGGAGGTACTACTTCCGCTGCCCGCTGGAACGGGGAGAAGGACGTCGTCTTCATCAACACCGAACGTGTCACCGAGTATGGAGGTGCTGCCCGATCGTGGCACCGTGATCAAGATCTTCTACGCGCTTTTGCAAGCGGCAAGTGATCGTCTACCGCAGCAACAAGAGCCTCATCTTGTAGGCTTTGAAAATCTTCAAGGGTGAGTCTCGATGATCTCCTCGTTGCTCCCATCTTCTAGATTGCATCTTGGCTTGGATTGCGTTCTCGCGGTAGGAAATTTTTTGTTTTCTATGCTACGTTATCCAACACGTAGGACTTCCCCAGGAAATCCCAGTTCACCCTATCATAGGCCTTCTCGAAGTCAAGCTTGAGTAGCAACCCGTTGTGCTTTCTCTTCCGTATGTCGTGTATAATTTTCATAAGAGCCAGTGGGCCGTCGAGGATGTTTCTGCCCTTGATAAACGCAGTTTGATTGGGGGATAAAATCCTATTAGCTATAGGATCCAACTTGGAGGCGTAAGCTTTGGAGATGATTTTGAAAACTACGTTGATCAAGGCAATCGGTCTATACTGTGTGATTTGATCTGCTGATCTGCTCGGACCTTTCGGAATAAGGGACAGGATTCCAAAGTTGAGCCTAGCAATGTCGATGCGCCCTAGCACAAAGTCATTAAGGATGTGCAGAATACCATGTTTGACCTGAGGCCAGAAGTTCTTGAAGAAAGCAACAGGGAAACTGTCCGGGCCCGGGGCGGTGTCTGTCTTCATCTCCTTAACTATGGCCTCGAGTTCAGATTTAGAGAAGGTGTACGCCAGGCCCACATTCTCCTCCTCTGAGACCCGAGCATCCCTTTCCTAGGTAGATGACGCCAACCCACATACCCTTGGGGTTGACGAACCAAGCATGTTCCTATAGAACTCATAGACGTGTTGTTGGATGAGCTTAGGGTCCGTGATTGTTCCGTTGTCCGTGATAAGCGCAGAAATATTGCATTTCCTTCTCCTCCCATTGGCGACAGCATGAAAATATGATGTGTTCGCGTCGCCCTGCAGAGCCCACCTGACGATGCCGCACTGCCGCCAGTGTTCCTCTTCCACTCTATAAATGTGCAGAAGCTGCTCTTCCAAGTGATACCTTGAGGCCCAAGCGTCCTCATCGAGGCCTGATGCCTCTGCTAGCACATCAAGTTGGGCGATCTAGGTCAACAAAGCGTTTTTCGTGGCCTTGGTGTCCCTACCAAGATTCTGGTTCTAGCCCCTCAAGTATTGTCGTAATCCTGCAGATATGAAGGACCACCAGTCGATGATGTCGCGGCCACCCACCTTGGTCAGCAACCTCTCCCAGGTTAGCTGAACCAGCGGTACAAAGTCGGGGCGCTCGAACCAGCTAGTCTCGAAGATTCCCAAAAAAAGAGACCTAGGTTCCGACTACTTCAGTTGAGATTGGGCTCTCTTATGTAGGCGCCAAGGTGGGTTACTACGCAAGGGATCGTATCTGAAACAAACTAACGCACGATCGTAGAGCTACCATATCGGATCACACCGATCAGTTTCCTTTATGAACATGAACTTTCCTACCATACGAATACGAAGTGGGCTACAGCGGAAACAAAATAGGTAGCAACAATCGGTTTTCTAGCGATAGCGATCCATAAAGGGCACGACGGAGGGACGAAACCAAACGGACCAAACCGCTATTTTTTACGGACGAAAATTTGTTCCGATTTTTTTGACCTACCAACACCACCTATCCATACTTTATTAGTAGAGATAAAAAAAAACAGGATTGGCGTGAAGAAAACCGTGCACTGGTTACTCATCCTATCTCATCTCTTCGTGAGCCAGCCTGACAGGCCCAGAATCGGCCCATCTCCTCCCATCTTTCTTTGCGTTCTCCATCGCGTACCTATCGAACCAAAAGGAGTGTTTTAACCGAACCCGATCCCTTCTCAATCGTATGTCCAGATTGAAGCCGAGTTGAAACCTACGGTATGTTCCACAACTAAAGAGGATCCGCCTCCTCATAAATCGCACTACACGATACGGGCGTCAAACCGACCCACAAATATCGGACGACGTCGGCGCTAGAGAAGGCTCCTATGTCGCTCCCTCAGATTTCTTCGGTTCGAACGTACTCCTCCGTGCTCAACCCTCCCTGGCCCATGCCCCAGCGGAACCGTATAAATCCTCCCAGCCGGCGCTGGTGCAATGGCAGCAGTAGCCACCCCCGGAGGCCGCACGATTAAGTTTCAGTCGCTTCGGAGTAAAGCGAGCCCTTCAAGTCCAATCTCCATCCCCTTCTTCATGTCCAGGTACTTCCTGTCCAGGGCGCCGCCTGTGTGGACTGGGCTAGGGACGGGACTGGTAAGCGCAGGCCGGAAGACAAGTGTCGGGACGCTGAGGTCCTTGGCGATGTTGATCAGGAACGGCAGTTAGCGACACATGTCACGAGTGGGGAAGCCGTCGTCGCGGCACGGTGCAACCATGCTCAAGGACACGTGTACAACTTATGTTCGTCCCAAGGGAATCCCTGAACTCGACGAAGGTTACTGGCGATTGGCGAAGAGGTGGTGGTCGTACAAGAGAGAAAGAGGCCGTCCACGCCGACCGGAACGGCAAACTAGGAGTCTAGGATTCGACTAAGCAAGTCCTAGACTTCCGTCCTGTTTATGTTGATGAGAATCCGTCACTGCATATCGGAGGCCTCTCCGAGCCATACATTTTTTGCCCCCGCAGCAACAACGATAGGCTATCACCGGTACCATTATCTCAGCCATCCGCCGGCCGGCTCTCACACAAGTCTCGCTGATCACAGGTAAAAAGCGAGCTCTAACGTCTTCATTGCCTACTGCTTTTGATGTGAAGAAGACTCATAGTGGGATACATATGGTGACCACTGACCACTATGATGCTTCATGGTGTGACGGCTGGCTGCTGCTTGCTTCCTTCACCGATATAATTACACAACATCGGTTGGAGCAATGGTCATCCGTTATTTCAGTTTCTCTCTATTGCTTGCAGTCATTCAGCTAAATGTGATACAGTACTTGAGATGCAATCTGGTGGCGGTCTACTGGTGGATCAGTATTTCTGCAGGAGGTCGAACATAATCGCACTGATGATTTTGTTACAGGGAGGAAATAACGTTTATGCAACAGAAACAAATCATCAACTGCGAATATGTGAATGCAATTGTTGATTGTCCGTAGATGTTCATAATTGGAGGTGAGTTTCTTTTTCCTTTTTTCTCATGGGGTCATACATGTATGCATGTGTTTTGTATTGTACGTCAGTGCATTCAAACCAGTGCCCAATTACTGATAAATATATCCATATTCTTATTTATTAGCACTAACGCCCATTCTTCTACATATCTTCATATTTCTTTGTTTTAAGGAGTTTTTTGTTAACAAGGGCAATTAGAGAAGAGGAGTATCATAAAATCGGTCACCCATTCTCAAATCGTTCCGGGTCAAGCACGTTTAATCTCGGAGTTCTTTGCAAATGAGCTTCCGAAAAAGAAGTTGCAACTTGTTGGTACGAGTATTCTATGAATCCTACTAAGCCCTGGGCCAGGATGTCGCACTCAACCCCCTTAGAAGATCGACACCCTCGTCGATCAGCCCCAGGCCAAGAACGTACCCTTGGCACACGTCTATGCGTCCAGTGCCGGCACATATGCCACGACGGGCCACATGTCCGCGCCCTTGACCTGCACACGCCCGTGTTACCGCGAAGGTCGGCTTTGACACCAAATGTAACACCTCGGCCACCCCCCGGGCCGAGCATGTTACCCCGGGCAGCTCAGTAGGATCTTGAGACTTGGCCCACAAACCAACACATATCTTTTCTGCGCACTTTGTCCTCACTCGTGCGCACCTGCGAACGACTACCCGGTCGGTCACCCATCCTCAAATCGCTACGGGTCAAGCACGCTTAACCTCGAAGTTATTTACGAATGAGCTTCCGTAAAAGAAGTTGCAACTTTTTGGTATGAGTATTCTATCAATCCTATTAAGCCCTGGGCCAGGATGTCGCACTCATCCCCCTTAGAAGATCGAGACCCTAGTCGATCATCCCTAGGCCAAGAACATACCCTTGCACACGTCCATGTGTCCAGTGCCGGCACATGTGCCACGGCGGGCCACATGTCCGCGCCCCGACCCGCACACGCCCATGTTACCACGAAGGTTGGCTTTGATACCAAATGTAACACCTCGGCCACGCCCCGGCCGAGCATGTTACCCCTGTCACCTTAGTAGCATCTTGAGACTAGCCCCACAAACCAACACATGTCTTTTCTTCGCACTTTGTTCTCACTTGTGCACACCCGGGAACGACTTTCCGGTCGGTCACCCATCCTCAAATGGCTACGGGTCAAGCACGCTTAACCTCGGAGTTCTTTGCGAATGAGCTTTCGGAATTTTTTTTTTGCAACTTGTTGGTATGAGTATTCTATCAATCCTATTAAGCCCTTGGCCAGGATGTCGCACTCATCCCCCTTAGAAGATCGAGACCCTAGTCGATCATCCCTAGGCCAAGAACATACCCTTGCACACGTCCATGTGTCCAGTGCCGGCACATGTGCCACGGCGGGCCACATGTCCGCGCCCGACCCGCACACGCCCATGTTACCACGAAGGTTGGCTTTGATACCAAATGTAACACCTCGGCCACGCCCGGCCGAGCATGTTACCCCTGTCACCTTAGTAGCATCTTGAGACTAGCCCCACAAACCAACACATGTCTTTTCTTCGCACTTTGTTCTCACTTGTGCACACCCGGGAACGACTTTCCGGTCGGTCACCCATCCTCAAATGGCTACGGGTCAAGCACGCTTAACCTCGGAGTTCTTTGCGAATGAGCTTTCGGAATTTTTTTTTTTGCAACTTGTTGGTATGAGTATTCTATCAATCCTATTAAGCCCTTGGCCAGGATGTCACAGAGGGTGATGATGTGTTGTCCTCCGATGATCCGTGAAGCAGCAAGGATTTTCCCTTCTCCAAGTCCCTCCTCCAGATCCCTTCCCGGCATGGTGTTTCGTGGCTGCAGGTGTCTGCGTATGTCTATTCCCAGAGGTGGTGCTCCTAGCGGTTCGTACAAGCGGATGGTACAGGCAGGCTTCGCCCGTACCGAGATGATCGTTAAACTCGCAAATGGTTTCATTCGCGTCCTCTCTTCACCCACGTGTGTGGAAAATTATTTAAATGACTTTATCACTTGGAAATATCATATTATTACATAATAGAACTTTTATCACTTGGAAATATCACATTATTACATAATCATGCTGAAACAAGGGAAAAAAGGTGCACGCGAGCGTCTAAAATACGAAAATCCTATGTCTACTTATGCAAAAAAAAAGAGGTATATATGCGTCAAATATGGACTCATCACACTCTAGATTGCGCTTCGGAAGGACGAAACCGTCCTAAAACTTCTAATGAAGTGTGGTGGGAGTGTAAGTATTAACTAGTTAGCTATCGGATGTGACCCGTTTCACATGAGTGCATTGTGTTCTGGACCGATAGGGGGAAACTCACACGTCGGGTGCACCAGAGGGAATCTTGCCAGATCGTGGGATCAACCTTGGCTTCACATGTTCCTATGAACTAACCAAACACGTTGCAACATGAAACCCCAATGTTCAACTGGTGTCGTTCCCAAGGGGGCATTTCGCGCCTGGCTGCGTTTCCGGGGGTCGAAATCCACCTTGAACGTGCTAGTGGACCTAAAATGTGCATACAAGTGTGATGGGAGGATGAGGGGCCAAATAGATAAATCTTACGTGTGATATTCACTAGCATGCGATGTCACTTAGGAATGTCGACAAATAGGGGGAAACTCTCACATCAAATCAACTGGAGGGAAACTTGCAAGAAATTAGGCTCAACATTGGATTGGCATGTTCCAATGAACTAACCAAACACACCCAAGAGAAAATTCCATTGTTCAACTGTTTTTCGGAAAATTATAGAGGGGTAGACTATGTTGGCTCACGGGGAAGTGTTTCACCCCAAACCAAGTTTCGGAGGGCAGGAACTCACCCGAAACTTGCTAGCGGACCTAACAAGCGCATAAAAGTGTGGTAGGAGTCTGAGGCATGCGGTGTCACTTCGGAAGGTTCTGTACTGATAGTAAGTCCCACGTAGGGTCCACCGAAGGGCATGTTACCAGATCTTGGGCTCAAGCTTCGCTTCCCATGTACCTATGAAATGACCAAACACATACCAAGAGGAAAGTCATAATTTCAACTGTCGTTCAGAAGGTTTTGGAGGGGTAGACGCACGGGGTCCTCATGACAACGTTTGGCCCAAAACCTCGTTTCGAAAGGGCCGATGTCGAGGGTACTCCTCGGCAATGCCCTCCGTTTGGGGCTTAGGGTAGATGGAATCCTGTAGGCTGACACTAGACATCGATTATCAAACAAGCGGGGAAAGCGATTTACCCAGGTTCGGGGCCCTCGATGAGGTAAAACCCTTACGTCCTGCCTGTCTGATCTTGATTATGAAAATATCGGGTTACAATGGGGTGTCGAAGGTTTCGGCTATGATCTCGTCGAGAGACTAAGTTCTGCAGGGACCTAGCTCTAGACTTATGGTGGCTATGATTACTGAGATTGCGTGTGTCCTCGGCAGCCTCTCTCCTGGCCCTTATATTGGGAGCCAGGTCTCGAGAGATCTGTCCGGGTACGACTAGGTTAAAAAGAGTCCTAGTTCTAAACTTTCCTTGTATTCTTCGTCTGCTTGTCTTGTTCTTCAAGAATTCCTCTTCGGAATCGACGTAGTGGCCCACCTGGCTATCGAGTGTCTTCATGGGCCCCTGGTTGGGCCACAAGAGGTAGTGCAACAACAGTTACCCGAAGGGTAATGCCCACGTCAGTAGCCCCTGAGTGTCTGGCCGAAGATACTTTGGGCAGGTAGTAAAGCATGCCTCTGTCGAATGTTCGCCTCACCCGACAAATCTTGATCTTCTTGTAACAGTAGCATCTTCTTCTATCGGGTGCGCGTCCAGCGCTCCCAATGGGAGTAGCCCCCGAATCTAGGTACGGATGCTTTCAACCGTGCGTAGACTCAAGTTGTACTACTCGAATGTTTTCTTCTGTCAAAACTTTCTGCAAGTCTCCAAAGGTCACCCGATACATTTATATCGGGGCTTTAATTTTTTCAAACAAGGTTTAGTACGTAAAGGGTATCGAGTAACGTGCCCAGCTTTGCTGGTTAACTGCCGATAGCAAAACAACGCTACCCTACACAGAATCAAGTCCCCGGGCATGATCCTGGAGTGCAAAAAAGTTTCGTCGGGTGTGCAGTCAGCACTCCCGATGGGAGTTGCCCCCGAGTCTGGGCGCGGGTGCTTGCAACCGAGTGCAGACTTAGGCCAAACGGTTTGAATATTTCAATCTTTCTTCAGATCCTCCTTATGCGATCTTCCTTGCAAAAGTCTTCGAGTCCGAATTATATCGGGTGCGCGTCCGGCGCTCCCGATGGGAGTAGCCCCCGAGTCTAGACATGGATGCTTGCATACGTGTGTAGACTCAAGCCGATCCACCCGATGGTTTTAATTTTTTTCGGTTGCTTCATATAGAGTCGACACCTTTCGTGACATCATTGATGACGTAACCACTGCTGCGGTTTTGACTGACAGGACGTGACCTGATGGGCCCACCCCACTTCTGCATGGTCCAGTTTGGGAAATGACCAGTACTTGTGCAGTTACCAAGATGTCTCCTCGATTTCCACGCTTAATGATGAAAAAAAGGTCCTTTAATAAATCGAAGGCAACGACACGTGGCCACCCAATCTCAAACTCCCTTTAGTTTATAATCTCGGAAGGTAGATTTTACCCTTTCCACGCCTTCTTCTCACGCCCTTTCTTCCTCCTTACTTACAAGCGCTGCGCCGCCGCCGCCGCTGCTTTTTGGACCTTCCCCAGATCTCACGATGGTGAAGGAGAAGAACCTCACTCTCGCCGCTGGCGCTGCATCCAGCGGAGCCGCCACTAAAGCTTCATCAAGCACACCCAAAAAGGGTGCATCGGATGTTCCTCCCCCAGCTCCTGCGCCGCCCGTGCCGGAGAGCTCCACAGTTGGACCCGCGCCAGGAGATTGGCCGGTTTCCATGACCACCAAGCGCGACGAGAAGAGGGCTCGAAGCCTTGGGATAATCTCATCTGACGAGGGGAACGTCATTCTTCCAGGTGCGGCTTCACACCCCAATCCCCCCGTGATACGTCTCCAACGTATCTATAATTTCTGATGTTCCATGCTTGTTTTATGACAATACCGACATGTTTTGTTCACACTTTATGTCATTATTATGCGTTTTTCGGAACTAACCTATTGACGAGATGCCGAAAGGCCAGTTGCTGTTTTCTGCTGTTTTTGGTTCCAGAAAGGCTGTTCGGGCAATATTCTCGGAATTGGACGAAATCAACGCCAAACCTCCTATTTTTCCCGGAAGGCTCCGGAACACCGAAGAAGAGTCGGAGAGGGGCCGGGGGGCCCCACACCATAGGGCCGCGCGGGCCGGACCCCGGCCGCGCCGGCCTAGGGTGAGGCCACCCTGTCGGCCCTCTGCGCCGCCTCTTCGCCTATATAACCCCTTTCGACCTAAAAACACGGTACCAATTGACGAAACTCCGAGAAAGACTCCGGGGCGCCGCCACCGTCGCGAAACTCCAATTCGGGGGACGGAACTGCGTTCCGGCACCCTGCCGGGACGGGGAATTGCCCCCGGAGCCATCTCCACCGCCGTCTCCACCGCCATCTTCACCGCCATCGCTGCCTCCATGATGAGGAGGGAGTAATCCACCCCCGAGGCTGAGGGCTCCGCTGTAGCTATGTAGTTAATCTCTCTCCCATGTACTTCAATACAATAATCTCATGAGCTGCTTTACATGATTGAGATTCATATGAGTTTTGTATCACTACTATTCTATGTGCTACTCTAGTGATGTTATTAAAGTAGTTTTACCCCTCCTGCACGGTGTAATGGTGACGAGTGTGTGCATCCGTGTTAGTACTTGGCGTAAGCTATGATTGTAATCTCTTGTAGATTATGAAGTTAACTATTGCTAAGATAGTATTGATGTGATCTATGCCTCCTTCATAGTGTGATGGTGACAGTGTGCATGCTATGTTAGTTCTTGGTGTAATTGTGTTGATCTATCTTGCACTCTAAGGTTATTTAAATATGAACATTGAATTGTGGAGCTTGTTTACTCCGGCATTGAGGGTTCGTGTAATCCTACGCAATGATGTTCATCATCCAACAAAAGAGTGTAGAGTAGTCCTATTATGTGATCATTGTTGAGAGTGTCCACTAGTGAAAGCAGGATCCCTAGGCCTTGCTTCCAAGCATCGAATCTCCGTTTGTTTACTGTTTTACTGCGTTACTACTGCTGCGTTACTACTGCTTGTTTACTGTCCTGGGCAAAGCACTTTTCTGGTGCCGTTGCTACTGCTACTATTTATTCATACCACCTGTATTTCACTATCTCTTCGCCGAACTAGTGCACCTATTAGGTGTGTTGGGGACACAAGAGACCTCTTGCTTTGTGGTTGCGGGGTTGCATGAGAGGGATATCTTTGACCTCTTCCTCCTCGAGATCGATAAACCTTGGGTGATCCACTTAAGGAAAATTTGCTTGCTGTTCTACAAACCTCTGCTCTTGGAGGCCCAACACCTGTCTACAAGAATAGAAGCTCCCGTAGACATCAAGCTATTTTACAGCGCCGTTGCCGGGGAGGAAAGGTAAAAGGCACTCATACTTCGGTTCCAGGTAAAGTACTTTTCTGGCGCCATTGTATTTGTGCTCGAAGCTATTTCCTTTAGATCCTGCAATTGCATCTTTTTGTTTCTTGTTTTACACTAGTTAGGCATAATGGACAACAATGAGCTTCTTACTTTATTTCCTGATTTAAGACATGGATGGGTTGATCCGAAAATTAAAAAACCCATGGAACATATTAGTATGAACGCAATCACTGCTAATACTATGGATAAGTCTAAGCTTGGGGAAGCTAGTTTATATAAAAATAATCTTTTTTGCTCCTCAGCTTTGGAAGAACTATTTTGCTCTGATAATGCTTTATCTCCCATATGCGATAACTTTAATGATGCTTCTGATATTTTAAATCCACCTGCTGAAAGTATTCCGTATAAAATACCTATGAAAATTATTGAACGTGTTATGGATAACCACTATAAAGGGGATGGAACTGTCCACCCTAGAGATCATTTACTTGTTTTTGCATGAATTATGCGGGTTATTCAAGTGTACGGGTATCTCTATGGATGAAGTGAGGAAGAAGCTATTCTCTGTTTCATTTGTCCGGTAAAGCGGCGCATTGGTATAAATTGTTGGAGAATAGTCATTCTCTTGGTTGGGAGGAAATTGCATCTCTCTTTTATTCTAAATTTTATCCTCCTCATGAAGTGCATATTGATAGGAATTATATTTATAACTTTTATCCTCGTGATGGAGAGAGTATTTCTCAAGCGTGGGGAGATTGAAATCACTAATGCTCAAATGTCCCATTCATGAGCTCCCCCGTAATGTTATTGTTAACAATTTTTATGCGAGGCTTTCAGGACAACATAAGGACTATCTGGACGCATGTTCGGAGGGATCTTTCACAAGCAAGGAGGTTGAAGCTAGGTGGGATCTTCTTGATCGGATTGAGGACAACGCTGAAGGATGGGAGAACGACAAAGGTAAAGAGTCAGGTATAAATTATGATTATGAATGCATTGAAGCTTTTATGGATACCGATAAATTTCGAAATATGAGTGCTACTTATGGTCTTGACTCTCAAGTTGCTGCAAATCTTTATAAATCCTTTGCTTCTCATTTTGAATTACCTAAAAAGAATTTTGATAAATATCATGAACCTTTTAAAGAGGCTTGCATGAAGAATGAAATTATTGTTAATTATTGCAATAAGCATGCTCAAACTCCTAAGAATGCTATTTCCTATAAGCATGTTAATTTTTGTGGAATACATAGACCTTGTGGAATTAATCAAATCAAAGATGAATATTGTATCCATCATGCTAATGAAAAAACTAGAAAGTGGTTTAGGGCTCTAGATGATCTTGGTAAAAAAGTTTGTGCCCTCTATCCTTTTATTTGTGAAGTTTGCCATGAAGTGGGTCATTTTAATTTTCAATGCTCCTCCAATGATAATTTGAACCCAATGAGTGCTGCAAATTTGTATTGTGATGATGAAATTACTCCTAATCAGCATGATGAACTTACTTTATTTTTGGGGTGTGAAGAACTGTCGAGAAAAATCTCTTTGTTACATATGAGTGATCTTGATATTGATGATGTCATGCATGGGTGTTTTTCTTATGGCATTGATAATAGCCATACAAATACTTACATACAAAATATTTTAGAAGATGACACCTTGCCAAAATATGATAGGACCGCGGTGTGTTTTCAACTAATTAATGAAAAGGAGGGATCCTCCCAAGTTTCTTCTATTGTTTCTGAAAGTAAATCAGGTTATGCGGACAAGCCACCCTTCAAGCCTCTTCCTCCTAAAGAAGGGAACGAGGAGAAGGAAGAGAAGAAGAAGAAAAAAGGAACGAAGAAGAAGAAGAAGAAGGAGAATAAAAAGAAAGAGGTAACGGCGTATCCCCGCGTGAATGAGATAACGCTAGGTAACCGTAAGTATGTTGCTCCTAACGATTATTGTGATAATGAATCTGAATACGATGATTTTCCTATGCCCTTTACATACATTAGCAATCATGATTTGAATGAGCACACTAATTTTGATATTGCAAATCTCTGGGAAATTAATTCTGAAAATGATGATGATAATAATTGCCATAGTGTCAGTGCTATCCATGCTTCCTCCCATAATGATATAGAAAGCTCTAAGCTTGGGGAAGAGGTGTTTGAAAATCCTTTAGCTACTGGTCATTATGTTCTTGATACATCTCCTTCTAATAACAATGATGGTGTGGACACGGATAAACCGACTTGTGAAAGATAACTATTCTATTTCCTATGATGACACTGTGCCTCCGATCTCTGATGATTATTACAAAGAATGCTATGATATAGGTTCTAACTATCCTTATGAAACTTGTCATAGTCATGATTGGGTTACCAAAAACAATTCCCTTAATATGCAACTTGTTTACCATGTTCAAATTCTTGATAATAATCTTGCTCCAATTACTATTAATGAAAAGAACTCTCCTTATGCCAAAATTAATGATACTTCTATGCATATGAACCATGATAAGAATGTTTTAAGTGATGGGTATATTGTGGATTTCATCAATGATGCTACTGAAAGTTATTATGAGAGAGGAAATATGGTTATATGCATCTTAATAATATTAAGTTTCCCCTCTTTATGTTGAGAATCTTGAAGTTACTCGTGTTTTATCCTCTTATGCTTGTCACTTTGTTCTTCATGAATTCATTTGTGTACAAGATTCCTCTGCATAGGAAGCATGTTAGGCTTAAATGTGTTTTGAATTTGCCTCTTGAAGCTCTATTTTGCTTCAAATACTATTTCTTGCGAGTGCATCACCAAAACTGCTGAGCCCATCTTAATGGCTATAAAGAAAGAACTTCTTGGGAGATAACCCATGTATTATTTTGCTACAATACTTTGTTTTATATTTGTGTCTTAGAAGTTGTTTACTACTGTAGCAACCTCTCCTTATCTTAGTTTTGTGTTTTGTTGTGCCAAGTAAAGTCATTGATAGAAAAGTTCATACTAGATTTGGATTACTGCGCAGAAACAGATTTTTTGCTGTCACGAATCTGGGCTAAATTCTCTGTAGGTAACTCAGAAAATTAAGCCAATTTACGTGAGTGATCCTCAGATATGTATGCAACTTTCATTCAATTTGAGAATTTTCATTTGAGCAAGTCTGGTGCCCCAATAAAATTCATCAATACGAACTGTTCTGTTTTTGACAGATTCTGCCTTTTATTTCGCATTGCCGGTTTTGTTATGTTCGATGGATATTTCGATTCCATTGACTTTCAGTAGCTTTGTGCAATGTCCAGAAGTGTTAAGAATGATTATGTCACCTCTGAACATGTATATTTTGATTGTGCACTAACCCTCTAATGAGTTTGTTTCGAGTTTGGTGTGAAGGAAGTTTTCAAGGGTCAAGAGAGGAGGATGATATAGTACGATCAAGAAGAGTGAAAAGTCTAAGCTTGGGGATGCCCCGGTGGTTCACCCCTGCATATTTCAAGAAGACTCAAGCGTCTAAGCTTGGGGATGCCCAAGGCATCCCCTTCTTCATCGACAACTTATCAGGTTTCTTCTCTTGAAACTATATTTTTATTCGGTCACATCTTATGTACTTTACTTGGAGCGTCTGTTTGTTTTTGTTTCTGTTTTTGTTTGAATAAATGCTTGTGTGGGAGAGAGACACGCTCCGCTGGTTCGTATGAACACATGTGTTCTTAGCTTTTAATTTTCATGGCGAAGGTTGAAACAGCTTCGTTAATTATTATATGGTTGGAAACGGAAAATGCTACATGTAGTAATTGGTAGAATGTCTTGGATAATTTGATACTTGGCAATTGTTGTGCTCTTATTTAAGCTGTTGCATCATATACTTTGCACCTATTAGTGAAGAAATACATAGAGCTTGTTAAAATTTGGTTTGCATGAGTGGTTTCTCTAGAGTCTAGATATTTTCTAGAGAGGTGTTTGAACAACAAGGAAGACGATGTATAGTCTTATAATGCTTGTAATATGTCTTTTATGTAAGTTTTGATGTACTAGTTTATGCTTGTGTTTGCTTCAAACAACCTTGCTAGCCTAAGCCTTGTATCGAGAGGGAATACTTCTCATGCATCCAAAATACTTGAGCCAACCACTATGCCATTTGTGTCCACCATACCTACCTACTACATGGTATTTCTCCGCCATTCCAAAGTAAATTGCTTGAGTGCTACCTTTAAATTTCCATTCTTCACCTTTACAATATATAGCTCATGGGACAAATAGCCTAAAAACTATTGTGGTATTGAATATGTACTTATGCACTTTATCTCTTATTAAGTTGCTTGTTGTGCGATAACCATGTTCCTGGGGACGCCATCAGCTACCTTTTGTTGAATTTCATGTGAGTTGCTATGCATGTTCGTCTTGTCTGAAGTAAGAGCGATCTACCACCTTATGGTTGGAGCATGCATATTGTTAGAGAAGAACATTGGGCCGCTAACTAAAGCCATGATCCATGGTGGAAGTTTCAGTTTTGGACATATATCCTCAATCTCAAACGAGAAAAATAATTGTTGCTACATGCTTATGCATAAAACAGGAGTCCATTATCTGTTGTCTATGTTGTCCCGGTATGGATGTCTAAGTTGAGAATAATCAATAGCGAGAAATCCAATGCGAGCTTTCTCCTTAGACCTTTGTACAGGCGGCATAGAGGTACCCCTTTGTGACACTTGGTTAAAACATGTGCATTGCGATGATCCCGGTAGTCCAAGCTAATTAGGACAAGGTGCGGGCACTATTAGTATACTATGCATGAGGCTTGCAACTTGTAAGATATAATTTACATGATACATATGCTTTATTTCTACCGTTGACAAAATTGTTTCTTGTTTTCAAAATCAAAGCTCTAGCACAAATATAGCAATCGATGCTTTCCTCTTTGAAGGACCTTTCTTTTACTTTTATTGTTGAGTCGGTTCACCTATCTCTCTCCACCTCAAGAAGCAAACACTTGTGTGAACTGTGCATTGATTCCTACATACTTGCTTATTGCACTTGTTATATTGCTTTGCATTGACAACTATCCATGAGATATGCATGTTATAAGTTGAAAGCAACCGCTTAAACTTAATCTTCCATTGTGTTGCTTCAATACCTTTACTAAGAATTTATTGCTTTATGAGTAACTCTTATGCGAGACTTATTGATGCTTGTCTTGAAAGTACTATTCATGAAAAGTCTTTGCTATATGATTCAATTGTTTACTCATTGCATTTACATTGTTTTGAATCGCTGCATTCATCTCATATACTTTACAATAGTATGATTAAGATTATGTTGGTAGCATATCACCTCAGAAATTATCTTTTATCGTTTACCTACTCGAGGACGAGTAGGAACTAAGCTTGGGGATGCTGATACGTCTCCAACGTATCTATAATTTCTGATGTTCCATGCTTGTTTTATGACAATACCGACATGTTTTGTTCACACTTTATGTCATTATTATGCGTTTTCCGGAACTAACCTATTGACGAGATGCCGAAAGGCCGATTCTGTTTTCTGCTGTTTTTGGTTCCAGAAAGGCTGTTCGGGCAATATTCTCGGAATTGGACGAAATCAACGCCAAACCTCCTATTTTTTCCGGAAGGCTCCAGAACACCGAAGAAGAGTCGGAGAGGAGCCAGGGGGGCCCCACACCATACGGCCGCGCGGGCCAGACCCTGGCCGCGCCGGCCTAGGGTGAGGCCACCCTATCAGCCCTCCTGCGCCGCCTCTTCGCCTATATAACCCCTTTCGACCTAAAAACGCAGTACCAATTGACGAAACTCCAGAAAGACTCCGGGGCGCCGCCACCGTCGCGAAACTCCAATTCGGGGGACGGAACTGCTGTTCCGGCACCCTGCCGGGACGGGGAATTGCCCCGGAGCCATCTCCACCGCCGTCTCCACCGCCATCTTCACCGCCATCGCTGCCTCCATGATGAGGAGGGAGTAATCCACCCCCGAGGCTGAGGGCTCCGCTGTAGCTATGTGGTTAATCTCTCTCCCATGTACTTCAATACAATAATCTCATGAGCTGCTTTACATGATTGAGATTCATATGAGTTTTGTATCACTACTATTCTATGTGCTACTCTAGTGATGTTATTAAAGTAGTTTTACCCCTCCTGCACGGTGTAATGGTGACAGTGTGTGCATCCGTGTTAGTACTTGGCGTAGGCTATGATTGTAATCTCTTGTAGATTATGAAGTTAACTATTGCTAAGATAGTATTGATGTGATCTATGCCTCCTTCATAGTGTGATGGTGACAGTGTGCATGCTATGTTAGTTCTTGGTGTAATTGTGTTGATCTATCTTGCACTCTAAGGTTATTTAAATATGAACATTGAATTGTGGAGCTTGTTTACTCCGGCATTGAGGGTTCGTGTAATCCTACGCAATGATGTTCATCATCCAACAAAAGAGTGTAGAGTAGTCCTATTATGTGATCATTGTTGAGAGTGTCCACTAGTGAAAGCAGGATCCCTGGGCCTTGCTTCCAAGCATCGAATCTCCGTTTGTTTACTTGTTTCTTTGCGTTACTACTGCTTCTTTACATCGTCCTGGGCAAAGCACTTTTACGGTGCCGTTGCTACTTGCTACTATTTATTCATACCACCTGTATTTCACTATCTCTTCGCCGAACTAGTGCACCTATTAGGTGTGTTGGGGACACAAGAGACTTCTTGCTTTGTGGTTGCGGGGTTGCATGAGAGGGATATCTTTGACCTCTTCCTCCCTGAGATCGATAAACCTTGGGTGATCCACTTAAGGGAAATTTGCTGCTGTTCTACAAACCTCTGCTCTTGGAGGCCCAACACTGTCTACAAGAATAGAAGCTCCCGTAGACATCACCCCGCCTGTTATATTGTCATGTTCTTATCGTTTCTTTATCGTGGTATGTCCCTTTCTGCTCACGAATTCCTCCGGCGTCTCGTTCGAGTGTATGAGATTCAATTGTGGCAATTAACCCCCAATTCAATCCTCCATCTCGCCATATTTATCCCCCTGTGTGAGGCTTTCCTGGGTATCAAGCCTCACTTTGGTTTGTGGAAGAAGATCTTCTTCGTGAAGAGATACAATTGCAGCAACGGGTCCTTCGTCCCTGGCGGAGTTGGATTTGTTGTCCGCAAAGAAGTTAACTACTTCAACTTTCCAATGAAAGAATATGTCCAAGGATGGAGGCTGAAGTGGTTCTATATCAGAGATTCATCATCAGCCGACACTCAATTTCCTCAATTTGCCGATGTATTGGAGGCTGTGCCTAGAAGTTCCTGGAAGAACATCCTCTCACCAAAGTAAAAGCCAGCAGCCGATAGATTATTCGAGAGATTTCTTCGAATCAAGGAATCTGACGGCCAGACCATGATAGGCACCGAGGTAGCCGCCGTTTTCTTGAAACGTCGAGTCCAGCCAATCATGTCCAGGGCACACCCGATGTGGTTGTATTCAGACCCCAAGGACGAGACTAGAGTGAACGTTGCTGAGTTATCCGAGAAAGAGCTGCTTGATGAAGTTAGGCGCCTCACTCATTTTAGTCAAGAGGACTCGATTCCACTCGTATTTCTCCAAGCGCCTTTCGATGTGATCACCCACCGACCGAGGTAATTCTTTCTTCGTGTTTGCATTAACCTGTTACTTCCGACCTCATAGTTTTCATTATTCTTACTCGATTCTTTCGACAGATCCTGACAGCTCCCGAAAGTTCTCAAGAATTGTCGAATAACGCCCCTGAAGAAAGAAACCCTTCCGTTCCTGTAGAGTCCCATAGGGATCCAGAAGACGAAGAAAATGACCCGATGAATCCTGAAGCTCTTCCCATAGATCCTAAATCTTTTGCTGACGATACCAGCGATGCAGCAAAGTCGAATCATGATGATGATGCTGACCGCACTACCTTTGTTGATGCAGCTGCGGAGAAGACCGTCGTGCTGCCTGCAAACAGATCATCCGGAGGCTTTGCTGATGAAGACGATCTTTTTGATCTGTGAGTCCTTACTATTTTGCTCCAAATTCTGGTTTTGACGGAATTCATTCATACTCAGCTTCCATTTTATCTAATTCGCATGCTTGCAGGGAGGAGGGCTTCATAGAACGTCCACCAAAGAAGGCCAAGACGAGTTCTAGTAAACCAGCTCTAGTAGCCTCTGAGGCTTCGGCTCCTGCTACGGCCCCAGCAGCTCAAGTCTCCACAACTTCTTCCCTCTCTAAGGGGAAGGATATTCCTTCAATTGTTGTGGTCACAGCTTCATCTTCGGAGAAACCTGTAAGCTTTTCCTGCTTCGATAATACGTTTGTCTCTGGTAGCTCCTGAGTGGATCTTCAAATTATAAATTTTCTGAGAATTATCTCACTGCCTGCTAATAGCCGCTTCTCCTCATTTTGCCAAGAGAGTACGCCGGTAAAGTGGGGAGAATCTCGTGAAAACAAGTATCTGTTTCTTCTAGCATCCTCATCGTAATTCCCATGTTTTTAATTGTGTCGAGGAATATCAGATTTAATCCGCTTCCACCGTCCATGAAGACCTTGCTCATATCAAATCCTCCAATTTGCGCTTCGAATACTAAGGCAGCATGTCCTGGCTTTGGAATTGTTATCGGGTGGTCTGCTCTGCTGAACAGAATGCTCTGAGATGACCAGTCGATGTATTTAGGAATATTGGCCATGATACTTTCCGCCAGGTTGATTTCTTGGGTGAGCTTCTTCATCTCCCTTCTCGAAACACCAATTCTGTGTATCATGCTCATTTGTCCACGTGGTGGAGGGAAAGACTCATTAGAGTTGCGAGGCTGGACCTGCTCAACTTGGTGTTGAGGTGGTGGTGGTGGATTCGGCTGCTGCTGCTGTTGGATAAGCTTCTGCATCTCAATGAACTATCGGCAATCTCTGAGCAAATGACTCGACTTCTTCTTGTCATCCTTAGGATTGATGTATGCGTGCAAGTAGCAAGGGGCATTTATCTGCTCAGCGAAAGGCAACTCGGGGGTCCTTGGAGGCCGCGGTTTGTAGTTGCCACGGTTCCCAGAGTTACTGTGATTGCTGTCCTATCGATCGTCTCGCCTGTCGTCGTACCGATCATCTCGGCGATCAGAGTATCCTGCGGCTACCATGTTATTGTCATCGTATCCACGGTCCTTCCTCTTCTTGCGGCGATCTCTTTGGCCACCCGAATCATGCCTCGCCTGGTCGTCGTCTTCATCGTCACTGCGTGGACGAGGCCTCCGTACGTTATCCTCGCCA
The DNA here is from genome assembly GCF_022539505.1 of Lolium rigidum. Classification (NCBI taxonomy): domain Eukaryota; kingdom Viridiplantae; phylum Streptophyta; class Magnoliopsida; order Poales; family Poaceae; genus Lolium; species Lolium rigidum. The sequence goes on from NC_061509.1 coordinate 202,284,293, forward strand.
TCCGCCCAACTGTTGGCGATTTCCATTAACTTGGTTATGCTCTTCGGTTTCTTACGCCCAAGCTCCTCTATGTAGGTTTCGCGTCGAATACCATCACTGAAGGCGTCGATTGCTCTGTCGACAGAAACGTCTTCGGCGGCGTTCAAGAGTTTGGTGAACCTCCCGATGTATGTACGCATCGACTCCCTTGGCTTCTGCTGGCAATGCCGCAATTCATCGATTCCAGCAGGCCTTTTGTATGTTGCTTGGAAGTTTTTGACCAAAGCATCTACCAGATCGTCCCATGACTTAATGGATCCCTTCGGCAGGCCTCTCAACCAGGCTCGTGCCGAATCCTTCAGGTAGAGCTGCAAGCACTGCATCGCCGCTATTTGGTTTCCTTTGTGTAAGATTACAGTTTGCATATAATCATCTATCCAAGACCTCGGCTCATGTTGTCCGTCATACTTAGCGGCATCAGTAGGAGTGGGTTTTAACCTTTTGGGTGGCATTGTCTCGCGGATCTTATAACTTAAGCAATCAGCTCCCCTCATCTCGCCATCGTACTCCTGGCTTTCTTCGGATTCATCACACTATCGTACTCTTCCCATGCAGCTCGCCATCGCCTGGCTCTGTCGATCCTGCTCTGAGTAATTTCATCTCGAGCATCCCTGGAACGATGCTTTGAGCCGCTAGCTTGAAGCGTGGATTTTTCTTTCCGTGGAACTAGATTGTCTCCTAGGATCGCGAGACTTTCCAGGGCACCCCGATGGGCTTGAGCCATAGGACCTTCGGGTGCTAGTTGCTGGTTGATCAGATATGCCGCAAGGTTGGCGGTTGCTCCCTCGACAGTCTTTGGCCTTATCATACCTGCAGTGTCCGTAGTTATGAAAGACTTCGATAAGTTTGACGTTATTTCCCTGGCATCGTCTGCCGAAAGTCGAGACAGCCTTGATCGATGTTTTCCTGTGCCTTGACTGCTTCGGACGCGCTTCCTCGTGAGCCTCTCCGTCGTTCACTGCATTGATCTGCTGCTAGCAAACGCCGTTCGAGGGTGGCCTGCTCGTTCGATAGTCGCTCCCAGTTTTTCTCCAAGATAGAGCGATAGGCATTGAGGGTTCCAACTGAAGTTCCAGCGGGAAGTGGTGTGTTGTTGAATACAGCCGCCTGATCTGCCACCCACTCTTCCTCCGCGATGGTGTAATCACTGTTGTTGTTACTGGCGCTGTTTTCAAAGTTACGTCGTCTGCCGGAGCGGGGGGTGCGATCTCCTTCTTCTCCTCCGTTCCCCTGGTTTCCTGCGTTGTGGGTAGCATAGACTTGATGACGCGTTGTCTTCCAGGTGATCATCCTAACGGCGATGTCGATGCTCTCCTCTCCCGACAAATATCTGGCGCTGCAGATGAACGGTGTGTCGCTTGATCCCAATCCGTGCCTGGTGTCGCAGTTCAAGCAGTAGTACGAGGTCACACTAGTAGGGAAAGCCTCATCAGTGGCGCACGAAAACTTGATTCTGTGGCGCACGGGTGGTGCGCCACAGAAACGTCGCCACAAAAATAGGGTTTCTGTGGCGCACCGAACCGTGCGCCACAGAATTAAGATTTTCTGTGGCGCACAAGGGCCATCTGCGCCACAGAAATAGGTGCGCCACTAAATTCTATTTTGGTGCGCCACAGAACAATGTACAGGTATACTCGATTTTGTGCTCCCTGGTGTATTATACAGGTTTTGTACACAGTATACAGGTATAATATAGACAGATAGACAGATATAATATGGACACATATAACATAGCAACATTATACATCATCATCACAGTACTTAGAGCCCGATTGAGATATACATATAGTGGCTAGTGTCAAATGTTTTGCATACAACTCTTAATTCATACAAAATTCACAATTTCGAGATACAAAGTAGTCTTCATCCGGTTCCTCATTTGCTCCCTCCTCTCTACCCACCAGGCTCGCTTGCATCGGGGTCTTCATCTGGTTCCTCCTTTGCTCCCTCCTCTCTACCCACCAGGCTCACTTGCATCGGGGTCTTCATCCGGTTCCTACTATGATTAAAATGGAAGAAAGTGAGACCAACAAGTCCGATGCACAAGAGAAATGGAATAAATGCCTCATACATTGTTGGTCAACACAAATATTAACATTCGGGGATGGTGTAAGTGAGACCAAGTCCGATGCACAAGAGATTGATATTTGTGCTATCTTACCGGAGCTCACTTACGCCACCCCCAAGTGTACGATGACCAAACATTTTAATCATCGGCATTTTGAAAATACCAAAGCAAATGGAATGACAAAATGGAATAAGTGCCTCATACATTGTTGGTCAACACAAATACTATGGTCAGAAACCATAGTTGCAGTATACGCCGCAGTATACTTTGCAGAAGGGCCCCCTTTCCCCGGCCGCCGTTCCGTGAATGGGTCCTTGACGAGACAACAACGCCGATCTGCCTCTCCGGCGCAGAACCACGGCAGTCCCAGCCGCCTCCCTTGTGGCCGCATCTCCTGCGCTTTTCTCCATGGCCGGACCACGATTGGACTCACCGGGGGAATAATGATAATCGCCATCACCACTATCGCTAGACTCCACAGGAGCATAGCAGTTTGCAGCAGATGTCACTTTTCTTCCCTCGCCGTGCAGTGAACGAGTCCTTGATGCAAAGACCGTGTCGGCCTCCCTAGCATGATGCTAGGGAGGCCGGCACGGTCTTTGCATCAAGGACTCGTTCACTGGGCGGCGAGAGAAGAAAAGTGGCATCTCGCACAAGTACTCTACACTGTGGAGTCCGGTGATAGTGGTGATGGCGATTATCATTATTCCCCGGTGAGTCCAATCATGGTCCGGCCATGGAGAAAGCGCGGCGCAGGAGACACGGCCACAAGGGAGACGGCTGGGACCGGCGTGGTTCTGCGCCGAAGAGACATGTCGGCGTTGTTGTCTCGTCAAGGACTCGTTCACGGAACAGACGGCCGAGAAAGAGGCCCGTCTACAAAGTATATTGCGGCGTATAGGTGACCAAACATTCTAATCATCGGCACTAAAATGGAAGAAAGAGCCAAGTGGTATCTCAACTAGATATCATATGCCTCATACTTTGTTGGTCGAAACAAATATTAACATCCGGGGATGGAGTAAGTGAGGCCGGGTAGGATGCACAAGATATTGATATTTGTGCCATCACACCACGCTCACTTCCTCCACCCCAGAGTGTCCGAGTGATCGACCAACCATCTAATCATCGGCAAGTACAAAAACACCACCAAACCGACAACCATGGTGACATAAGTCAAGATGCTCAAACACACATAGCATGCATGGAGCGAGATGCTCCAAAGGGATTATTCACCACTTGGTATATAGTAGACCAAGTGATGCTTGGCAAAGAGAGGCCAATCAAGAACCGAGTAAATCCGGTACGTGATAGATATGCCTAAACAAGCAACAACACATAGCATATCCCAGCTAACCGGATGAGACAAGTCTTGGTAGCCAACTTAATCACCTAGCACCACCTAGCCTTTTAAAACCATCGAAGCATGATCCATTTTCTTCACGGGATACCACAGTGGCATTCATTTACATGATCCCCTACTGTGGATATCTCTATTTTCATCAAAGCCAACAAGAAATAGAAATTTATCATTACTCGGTTGAGTTCAAAACAAAGTCTGGGGTACCATAAGGTATTACTCATCACTTGGTAGTAACCAAGTGATGTCGGCAAGAGAGAGGCCAAGCCTGAGCTAGTCAATCCGGTAGAGATGGATATGCATAAGTAAGCAAGAACACATAGCCTATCCAAGTTAACCGAGATAAAACCAACCTTGACAGCCAACTTAATAACCTAGCATCACCTAGTCTTTTAAACCATCAGAAACTTCCCATTTTCTTCAAAGGATAACACAGTGGCATTCATTTACATAATCCCCTACTGTGTATATCTCTATTTTCATCAAAGCCAACAAGAAATAGAAATTTATCATTACTCAGTTGAGTTCAAAACAAAGCTGGGGTACCATAAGGGATTATTCATCACTTGGTAGTAACCAAGTGATGTCGGCAAGAGAGAGGCCAAGCCTGGGCTAGTCAATCCAGTAGAGATGGATATGCATAAGTAAGCAATAACACATAGCCTATCCAACTTAACCAGATAAAACCAACCTTGACAGCCAACTTAATAACCTAGCATCACCTAGTCTTTTAAACCATCAGAAACATCCCATTTTCTTCAAAGGATACCACAGTGGCATTCATTTACATGATTCCCTAATGTGAATATCTCTATTTTCACCAATTATCCAACTATGAGATGCAACCAGAGTGGCGTAGCAAGAGCTAATGAGGTCACAGCACAGCACAGCACAAGCAATCACACCAGTGAACCACTACTGAGTTGAGTTCAAAACAAAGCTAGGGTACCCAACTCTAGTTGGCTTCCATCCAAGCTTCAATAACACATCATAAGCAACAGCAACAGCACAGCAACAGCAGCACAATGAGCCAATAGCAAGCACAGCACAGCAATAGCAGCACAACAGCAGCTGGAGCTTCATGCTGCAAGGGTTACAAGCACATCAACAGCACAGCAACATCATTTCGTCGAGCACAGCAACAGCACAACAACAGCATTTCATCGAGCACCTTGTGCTCGCGCGGGAGAGGAATTAAGAGGGAGGGGAGGGGAGGGGAGAGAGATCACTGACGACAGGGGTGGAGGAGGAGGTTGACGATGACGGCAGGGGTGGAGGAGGAGGAGGACGCGGCGGCTCCTCCACCTTCACGCGACGCCGGCCCCTCCTCGCCGTAGCGGCAGCTTGTGCTGCAGGTGGCGGGGATGGGAGGAGCGTGGCGGCATGCGGCCCTCGCGGAGGAAGGCGGCGGCAATGGCGATGGCGACGGCGACGACCATGGCGGCGCGCGGCGGTACGGATCGGAGGGGGAGAGGGGAGAGGTGCGCGGAGGTGAACGTACGGGCGTGGGGAGGGTACGGGGATGATATAACTTCCCCTATTTCTGTGGCGCACCAGCACAAGTGCGCCACAGAATCAACTACTTCTGTGGCGCACCAGAGCCAGTGCGCCACAGAAATATTTATTTCTGTGGCGCAGAAAGCCTTGTGCGCCACAGAAATACCTACCCTAATAATTGGTGGTGGCAGGATGTGGGCCCCACATAATTTCTGTGGCGCACGTTTCAGCCGTGCGCCACAAAAATAAGCTATTTTTGTGGCGCACACTTCCTCGTGCGCCACAAAAAATCTTTCGGTGGCGCATTTTTGTTGGTGCGCCACAGAACTAAGCTCCACCTATAAGCATTTTCCTACTAGTGTCATATCGGATGACATGGAGTCATCGGATCCAGTCGACATTGAAGATATCGACCGAGGGGTTGATGGTGGAGACGAATTTGTCGAGTCCGTTAAACCAGCCGATAGATCAATTGATGATGACATGATCGTTCCCGCGGCCGACGGAGACGGTTTCCTTGCTGATCTGGGGACGAACGGCTCCAGCAGCCGAAGGACTCCTTCCACGTTGACGTAGCAGTGGACGCTTCCGAACGTCATGCCCAAGCTTCCTTGCATACTCGAAAAAGTCGGACGGGACGAGTCGCTGTGCGGGGTGAACTCGAAGGAACCGAATCGAATCGAACTCCCTGAGCTTGGTGATGAAGGTACTGGTGGTGCTACCGGCGGTGTCGATGAAGCTGCCGACGAAATGGCTGAATCTGCCGATGACGGATCTTGTGCCAATAGGTTTCCCACAGACGGCGCCAATTGTCGAGGGTACTCCTCGGCAATGCCCTCCGTTTGGGGCTTAGGGTAGATGGAATCCTGTAGGCTGACACGAGACATCGGTTATCAAACAAGCGGGGAAAGCGATTTACCCAGGTTCGGGGCCCTCGATGAGGTAAAACCCTTACGTCCTGCCTGTCTGATCTTGATTATTAAAATATCGGGTTACAATGGGGTGCCGAAGGTTTCAGCTATGATCTCGCCGAGAGACTAAGTTCTGCAGGGACCTAGCTCTAGACTTATGGTGGCTATAATTACTAAGATTGCGTGTGTCCTAGGCAGCCTCTCTCCTGGCCCTTATATTGGGAGCCAGGTCTCGAGAGCTCTGTCCGGGTACGACTAGGTTACAAAGAGTCCTAGTTCTAAACATTCCTTGTATTCTTCGTCTCCTTGTCTTATTCTTCAAGAATTCCTCTTCGGAACCGACGTAGTGGCCCACCTGGCTATCGAGTGTCTTCATGGGCCCCTGGTTCGGCCACAAAAGGTAGTGCAACAACAGTTACCCGAAGGGTAATGCCCACGTCAGCAGAACCCACCGAAAACTTGCACGTGTGATACGTCCAAAACGTATCTACTTCCCCGAACACTTTTGCTATTGTTTTGCCTCTAATTTGTGTATTTTGGATACAACTAACACGAACTAACGCTGTTTTCAACAGAATTGCCCTGGTGTCTTATTTTTGTGCAGAAAATCAACTTTCAGGAAAATCCCCGGAAATAATTGCAATGGGCCTATTTTTACAGAAGACCCACGGAGCCAGAAGATGTGACGGAGGGGGGCAACGAGGCTCGCACACCACGTGAAGGCGCGGTGGGCCCATGGCCGCGCCGCCATATGGTGAGGCTGCCTCGGCCAGCCCCCGACGCTCCCCTCTGGACTACTTAAAGCCCTTGACCTTAAAACGCACGGGGGTTCGACCACTTTTTCAGAAGACATCCAGAACGCCGCCGCCATCGCGAAACCCAATCTCGGGATCAGAAACTCCGTTCTGGCACCCTGCAGGGATGGGGAATTCGAGGAGATCATCGCCATCATCGCCACCGACGCCTCTCCATCGACCATCCATGTTTCCCCCATCCATGTGTGAGTAAATCCCCCGTAGTAGGCTGAAGGGGATGGTAGGAATTGGATGAGATTGTTCATGTAATAGCCATAAGATTGTTAGGGCATAGTGCCTAGTATTCGTTGTTGGTACTTTTATGATATTGTTGCAACTTGTTATGCTTAATGCTTGTCACTAGGGCTCGAGTGCCATGATTTCAGATCTGAACATGTTATTGATTCATGATGATATTCATTGTTTTATGATCTTACTTGCAAGTTGTATACACATATTGCTGTCCGGAACCCGAGGCCCCAAAGTGACAGAAATTGGGACAACCGGAGGGGAAGGCTGTGATATGAGGATCACATGTGTTCACGGAGTGTTAATGCTTTGCTCCGGTACTCTATTAAAAGGAGTACCTTAATTACCGATAGTTTCCCTAGAGGCTCGGCTGCCACCGGCTGGTAGGACAAAAGATGTTGTGCAAGTTTCTCATTGTGAGCACGTACGACTATATACGGAACACATGCCTATGGTTGTTTAGTACTTGGATACTGTTTTATTATTATCTGCAAATGTCTAGTCTTGATTATTACATGAGTTATCTTATCCATGCAGTGCTCATTCATCCATCCCTATGCCTACAGTATTTTAATCCTGCTGTTTACTATAATCACTGCTGATGTCTTTATTACACCGCTGCTTATATTTTACTACTGCTACTGCTATAAAACTGTTGCTACTGATAAACTATTGCGAGCAAGTCTGTTTCCAGGTGCAGCTGAATTGACAACTCCGTTGTTAAGGCTTACAAATATTCTTTGGCTCCCCTTGTGTTGAATCAATCAATTGGGTTTTACTTCCCTCGAAGACTGTTGCGATCCGCTATACTTGTTGGTCATCAAGACTATTTTCTGGCGCCGTTGCCGGGGAGCATAGCTTTATTTCCAAGTTCACCTGAATTGATATTGTTCGCTGCAAATCCTCCATCATGGGTAAAACTCGCGATGCTAAAGTCGCCATATTACCATCCACTACAAGAAAAGGTACAACTCTGAGTACCTCTGCTGCTCTTGATTCACCATCTGTGATAAGTCAACTTGTTTCACCACCACAAGCTTCACGTGTTGGTACTTCTGCTGAATCTGAAAATTCCTCTGATAATTTTGATGATGCTTCTACTGTGCTTGATGATAATGGTTCATTAGGTCCTTTTCTAGATGCTACAATTGCTAGGTCTAGACAAATTGAAAATACTGAAATTCCTAATGAAAATACTGTTACACCTGTTAATTTACCTGAGTCTGTTGAGCCTGATGAAGATTATGTGGAACTTGATGGTGATTTTATTGATAAATATAATGCTACTACTGGTGTAAGTAACCTTAAAAAGCTTCTTGCACAACATGCTGTTAGGTATAAACTGTCCCCTGATCCTAAATTTTCCACATCTCCCATAAACATTAAGGATAAGGATTATGATTTTTCTCTTGATTTATCTCATATATCTATTGTTGAGAAAACACCTTTTTGTGGTACTGAAAAAGAGAGTGTTGTAGAGCACATGAATGAGCTTTCTACTTTGAGTAGCTTGTTTTCTGATGATATTAAGAAGCGTACTTATTTTGTTGCTAAAAATTTTCCTTTCTCATTAAAGGATGATGCTAAAACTTGGTATAATAGTTTGCTTCCTGATTCTATTGATAGTCCAAGTGGTTTGCTTGATGTTTTCTTTCGAAAATATTTTCCTGCTAGTGCTCAACATATTGCCTTGAAGAAAATTTATAATTTTGACCAGGAAGATGGGGAGATATTGCCTGAAGCTTGGGTAAGGTTTTGCTCTCTTCTTAGAGCTCGGCCTGGACATGATTTGGAAAAGCATGACTTACTTCATATATTTTATAGTGGACTAACCATTGAGTCTAGGGCATACCTGGATAGTTGTGCTGGTTGTGTTTTCAGGAAAAGAACTCCAGACGAAGCTGAAGAATTATTGGCTAGAATAAGCCAAAATCATGATGATTGGACTACACCTAAACCAACCCAACACCAGTATTGAAGAAGAGGGGTATGATTGAATTAAATGATGAAGATATGAGGGAAGCCAAGAAATCTCTTAAAGAGAAAGGTATTAAATCTGAAGATGTGAAGAATTTACCTCCCATAGAAGATTTATGTAAGATAACTCCCCCTTCATCCACGATTGAGGTACATTCTCTTCAACGCTTTGATAAAGGAGACATTCCTTACTCAAAACCTCCTGATCAATGTTTAGATGAATTTGATAATTATGTTGTTAAGCAAGATAACTTTAATATGAGAGTAGAGAATCATCTAATGGAAAATTCTCAAGCTATTAGTAAATTGCATGATATTGTGGAGAGAACCTCCAATGATGTTTAGATGCTTGTTAAACATTTTCATATGGTTCAAACTCAAATTGATCAACTCACTAAAGTGCAAAATGACTTGTTAAAAAATACTCATAAAGAAAAACATGCTTATGAAGTAACAACTAGTGGTGGTGTTTCTACTCAGGATCCTCTATATCCTGAGCGGCATCCCAAAAGAGTTGAACAAGATTCTCAACGAACTAAAGAAACTAGTGGTCCTTCTAAGAAAAAGAAGAAGAAACATAAAACTATTGTAGAATCTTCTGAACCTGTTAATGATCCTAATAGTATTTCTATTTCTGATGCTGAAACTGAAAGTGGTAATGAACATGATAAAGATAATGATAAGAATGATGTTTCTGATAAAGAAGAGATTGAAAATGAACCTGAAAAGCATGCTAAAAATAAAAAGTACACTAAAGAAGATTTTATTGCTAAGAAACATGGTAATGAAAGAGAACCTTGGGTTCAAAAGCAAATGCCTTTTCGTGTTAAGAAACTAAAATCAAAGGAGGAAGAACACTATAATAAATTTTGTGATTGGATGAAACCTTTGTTTTTGCAAATCCCTTTGACTGATGCTATTAAATTGCATCCTTATTCAAAGCATATGAAAGATATTGTCTCTAACAAAAGGAAAATTCCTAATGAGGAGATTTCCACTATGCTTGCTAATTATTCTTTTAATGGCAAGGTTCCAAAGAAGCTGGGAGACCCAGGTATACAACTATCCCTTGTTCCATCAAGAATAATTATGTTAGAACTGCTCTATGTGATTTGGGAGCAGGAGTTAGTGTGATGCCTTTTTCCCTTTACAAGAGACTTGATTTAGATAAGTTGATACCAACCGATATGTCTTTGCAAATGGCTGATAAATCTACTGCTGTTCCTGTTGGTATATGTGAAGATGTTCCTGTTCAAGTTACTCATAATTGCTTAATATTAACTGATCTTATTGTGTTGGAAATGCCTGAAGATGATAATATGTCTATTATTCTTGGAAGACCTTTTCTTAACACTGCAGGGGCTGTTATTGATTGCAATAAAGGAAAAGTCACTTTCAATGTTGAAGACAAGGAACATACTGTTTATTTTCCCAAGAGGATTGATAAAGTATATGGAGTTAAAACAATTTCTAATTTGAGAACTATCAAAGTGGGAGTTATTGATTGTCCTATATATGAGCCTAAAGAAGGATATCAAACTATTGTGATTGGATCCATATCAATACAATATAAGAAAATGGAGTGGAATAGACATCAACTCAATCAACATGAATTGGAGGTGCATGAAGTTATGAGAGTCCACCGTGAAGAGGGGTATTCCCCTCCTACTACCCATGCACCGATTTCATGAAGAGTGCAGGAATTTTCCACGATGTTCAAAATCTAATTTCTAATGCAAGGTTAGAAGATTTTGTTGTTGGTGAACCTTACCAATATGCAAAACTAACCATGTCAGTGGTGCAGGATTTTGAATACCATTGGTCCCAACCTAACCCCATGGTTCAATATAAAATCTACAATAAAACTATCAACTTGCCCTTTGATGATTTTTGTGCAGCTATTAAAGTACCACAGTGGGGATCACGTGAGAAGATTAGGGGGCTGCCACCGCAACTCTTGAAACTATACGAGATGATCTGTCAAGGGAGAAGCTTCTCGGATGAGAGTGGTAAAATTCGTAGTATTCAACTCCCATCTATTCGCTATTTTGCTTACTTTATCGCCAAGTGCGTCTTTGCTAGAAAGAATGCAAATAAGTTATCCATCCATGATTTGGTTTTCTTAGCTGCTGCATCGCAACGTGATAGAACTTATAATTTGGGTGCTTTGATAGCTTTTAGGCTTTCTACTAACCGTGATAAAGGGGGAATTTGTGGAGGTCTCATTGCCTCTCGTTTGCTAGCTATGCATGGTGTAGAACCTCAGCCTCTTGATGTTCAGCTCTCTGTAGAGAAACTTGATATTGTTTCCATGATAAAACATGACTTTGTTTCTAATTGGTCTAACTCAAATAACTTGTCCTATGAGATAACCTTTTTCAAGAAAAAGTGGAGAGTAATTAAATCTGAAAAACTAGTTGGACTGCCTGCACCTGCTTTGTTTAACCTTGATTCCAGGAAAAGTTGGTCGGTCGCAGCAGATGAACTTGATGCATACATAGAGAGGTGCGGCCATCAAGCAGGGGACGGCATGGAGGAGGCCGAGGACCCCTCGACTTGCCATCCGACGCAGCAAGTTCTTCACATCAGTATTCTGGGCATGTGGAACCTTCATCCTTTTCTGCTGCACAGGGATCTTATTACAACCACGCCATGTATGATCCACTGGCGTGGAACCCTGATCCTCGCTGGGGTTGACCTCCACTTAGGCCAAAAGCCTAAGCTTGGGGGGAGGTACGCCGGCATCACTCATTCATTGCATATTACAATTGCCGGTCATTTGTGTATACTTATTTCGCTTCTTTTGGTTGTTTCTCTTTCGGTTATTTTTATCTCAGTAGGTTCTTATTTTAGTTTTTGAAGGTTGTTACTACTGTAGTAACCTTTACTTTTACTTTTTATTTCATTTGTGTGCCGATGGTTGCCTCTAATATAAGGAAGATGATATTTGGGGAAGTGCTGTTTAAAAAACAGATTCTGGACTGATACCGAAAATATTCCTATTGAGCTGCCAATTTTTGTGCATACTCCCCAGGTTATTATCTAACTTTCATTAGTTGAGCACTTTTCGAGTTGAACAGCAGAAGATTTTCGAAAAAAATATTTACTGTACTGCTGTCAAGTTTTGGCAGATTTCTGCCACTTTGCTTTTCTGTGATTCTTTTAGTTTTCATTCTCTTGTTTTTGCTTTGTTTCTTTTCTAAAACACAAAAATACCAAAAATATTTCTGTTGTTTCTCTTTATCATTTTTTTATTTGGTTTCTTGTTCCTATTTTGCTTTATTTACTATCGTTGGTTTGCTATGAGAAAATCCAAAAAGATTTTACTTTCGTTAGGTGACTCCAATATCGAAAATGCCAAAAATATTTGTTGTTCTTCTTCGGTTTTGTAAAGTTTATTAGGGAGTTCAGCGGTCTCCGGTGGTTGGATCTTGGTTTTCATTCCATATTATTCAAGCCACACAAGTGAAAGGCAATAATGACGATCTACGACAACTCGACTGTGGTGAGAGGCTGGTATGAACTCTATTTGTTTTAATTTTTGTACATATACTCATCCATGTCAGCATACTTAGTTGGTTCATGTGAGGTATATGTCATTTAATGAAAGTCTAGTAGTTCATGATCTCTCATGTTTAGCTCCAATTTATTAATAATGAGTAGCATGTCACAAATATATGCTTGCATTGTTTTATTCATAGATAGGTATGACATTGTGGTATCCTCCTCTGAATAATTCATTTGGATTGACTTGGAACATACTCACGCAAGCATATGACTGAAAAACAAAAATTCAATTAAGCCTGGATGATTTACTTTGCTTCAGAGTTCTTGTATCACTTTTATGCCTCCGTTAATTTTATTCTGTCGCAAGCATGATTATGACAGTTATTGCTCTCTTGATTGTCGCTTCCCAGTCTATTGCTAGCCTTCACTTGTACTAAGCGGGAATGCTGCTCGTGCTTCCAAATCCCTGAAAACCAAGTTATTCCAAAGTGTCCACCATAAATACCTATGCATGGCATTTCAAACCATTCCAAGTAAATTTTCATGTGCTACCTTTAAAACCTTCAAAGTATTTATCAATTTGTGTCAATGTTTATAGCTCATGAGGAAGTATGTGGTGTTTTATCTTTCAATCTTGTCAGTCGGAGTTTCACCAATGGACTAGTGGAATATACATCCGCTTATCCAATAATTTTGCAAAAAGAGCTGGCAACGGGGTGCCCAGCCCCAATTAATTACAACTTTCATTAATAATTCTCTTCACATGTTTTGCCCTGATTTATCAGTAAGCAACTTAACCTGCAAATAGACACTCCTCCATGGTATGTGAATGTTGGAAGGCACCCGAGGATTCGGTTAGCCACGGCTTGTGTAAGCAAAGGTTGGGGGAGTGTCATCCATAATGAAACTAAAATACATGTGTAAACAAAAGAGAAGAGGGATGATCTACCTTGCTGGTAGAGATAACGTCCTTCATGGGAGCCGCTCTTGAGAGTCTGGTTGACAAGGTAGTTAGAGTATCCACTATCATTCATTGACAACAACAAACACTTCTCAAAACAATTTTACTTCTGTTTTAAAACTGAAAAGCTCTAGCACATGTTAATCCCTGCTTCCCTCTGCGAAGGGTCAATCTTTTACTTTTATGTTGAGTCACCATCCTTTCTTTGAGCACCTTCTTGAGAGCATAATTGTCATTCTTAGTGTAATATGTTTGTCCCCGAATATGGTTAACTGTGGTATAACTTTGATGCTTTTATCATTGATAGTCTTTACTTCTAGTCTTCCCATGAACTTCAGAGGTGCCTGGGCATTTATGTTTTGCTGTACAAATACGGGCAAGCGAGATACCACTTTATTATATTTTATGAGCATTGCAATCCTGCTTATAGAAGTGTTTCATGATGCTTATTATTAGTTTGTTGGTATCTTTTTCATGATTGACACAACTATTAGATGACTTTATTTGCATTTATCTTATTATGAATTGCCTAAGTATTTGTCCATATAATGAAAATATTTACATCATATGAACAAATGTGTTCATGAAAGTTCTTTTATCGCACTCAGTTGTTAACTGAATTGCTTGAGGACAGGCAATAAGCTAAGCTTGGGGGGAGTTGATACGTCCAAAATATATCTACTTTCCCGAACACTTTTGCTATTGTTTTGCCTCTAATTTGTGTATTTTGGATACAACTAACACGGACTAACGCTGTTTTCAGCAGAATTGCCCTGGTGTCTTATTTTTGTGCAGAAAATCAACTTTCAGGAAAATCCCCGGAAATAATTGCAATGGGCCTATTTTTACAGAAGACCCACAGAGCCAGAAGATGTGACGGAGGGGGCAACGAGGCGCGCACACCACGTGGCGGCGCGGTGGGCCCATGGCCGCGCCGCCATATGGTGAGGCCGCCTCGGCCAGCCCCCGACGCTCCCCTCTGGACTACTTAAAGCCCTTGACCTAAAAACGCACGGGGGTTCGACCACTTTTCCAGAAGACATCCAGAACTCCGCCGCCATCGCGAAACCCAATCTCGGGATCAGAAACTCCGTTCTGGCACCCTGCCGGGACGGGGAGTTGGAGGAGATCATCGCCATCATCGCCACCGACGCCTCTCCATCGACCATCCATGTTTCCCCCATCCATGTGTGAGTAAATCCCCCGCTGTAGGCTGAAGGGGATGGTAGGGATTGGATGAGATTGTTCATGTAATAGCCATAAGATTGTTAGGGCATAGTGCCTAGTATCCGTTGTTGGTACTTTTATGAGATTGTTGCAACTTGTTATGTTTAATGCTTGTCACTAGGGCCCGAGTGCCATGATTTCAGATCGGAACATGTTATTGATTCATGATGATATTCATTGTTTTATGATCTTACCTGCAAGTTGTATACACATATTGCTGCCCGGAACCCGAGGCCCCAAAGTGACAGAAATTGGGACAACCGGAGGGGAAGGCTGTGATATGAGGATCACATGTGTTCACGGAGTGTTAATGCTTTGCTCCGGTACTCTATTAAAAGGAGTACCTTAATTACCAGTAGTTTCCCTAGAGGCCCGGCTGCCACCGGCTGGTAGGACAAAAGATGTTGTGCAAGTTTCTCATTGCGAGCACGTACGACTATATACGGAACACATGCCTATGGTTGTTTAGTACTTGGATACTGTTTTATTATTATCTGCAAATGCCTAGTCTTGATTATTACATGAGTTATCTTATCCATGCAGCGCCCGTTCATCCATCCCTATGCCTACAGTATTTTAATCCTGTTGTTTACTATAATCACTGCTGCTATCTTTATTACACTGCTGCTTATATTTTACTACTGCTACTGCTATAAAACTGTTGCTACTGATAAACTATTGCGAGCAAGTCTGTTTCCAGGTGCAGCTGAATTGACTACTCCACTGTTAAGGCTTACAAATATTCTTTGGCTCCCCTTGTGTCGAATCAATAAATTGGGTTTTACTTCCCTCGAAGACTGTTGCGATCCCCTATACTTGTGGGTCATCACGTATCTATAATTTTTGATGCTCCATGCTTGTTTTACACCAGTTTCTATATGCTTGTTTTACACCAATTTCTATTTTTGATGCTCTATGCATTTTCCGGAACTAACCTATTGACAAGATGCCACAGTGCTAGTTCCTGTTTTCTGTTGTTTTGTATTTCAGAAAAGTTGTACAGGAAATATTCTCAGAATTGAACGAAACAAAAGCCAAAGTTCCTATTTTTGACGCGAAGACAGAGTCCAAAGGAGAGACGGAGGAGGGCGCCGAGGTGGCCACACCATACCTGGGCGCGACCCATCCCCTGGCCGCGCCTAGGGGTGGTGTGGGTCCCTCGGGCGCCCACCGACCTCACCCTTCCGCCTATAAGATGCATCCCGACGCGAAAACCGTAAATCAACAGCCTCCATCCACGAAAATTCTGTAGCTCCGCCGCCATCGAAGACAAGTTTCGGGGGCCAGAAGTCTCTATTCCGCACCCTGCTGGGACGGGGAATTGCCCCCGGAGCCATCTCCATCGACTCCAATGCCATCTTCATCGTTGTTCCATACTCCTATGATGAAGAGGGAGTAGTTCTCCTTCGAGGCTGAGAGCTTTACCGGTAGCTATGTGGTCTATCTCTCTCTCCGATGATATGATCTTTATGTGATCATGAGCTTTGTAATCTAGTTGAATAGTAGATGTTATTCTTCAACTATTATGCTACTCAAGTGGTTTTATTATATGATCTCCGGAGACACCTTGTCCCACGGTGTGAAGGTGATAGTGTGCATACCGTGTGTGTGTCTCTTAAGCTTAATTTACAGAAATACTTATGAATTGTGGTGTATTGTTAGTACTATCTTTGTATGCTCAAAGTTATAGCGTGGGGCGTCCATAGATTGAGAACGCGAACTTTAAGTAGTGCTTATGCAGCCCAACACGGTGAATTTGTGTTTGTTATCCAACCAGAGAGTGGTTCAGAGTAGCATAGTGAAGAGATGATATTTTGTATTAAATTATGATATCATTGTTGAGAGTGTCCACTAGTGAAAGTATGATCCCTAGGCCTTGTTTCTAAATATTAGAACACCATTTACAACTAGTTCTGCTACATGTTTGTTTGCTGCCATTTTTATTTCAGATTACAGTTACCACTCATAATCATCCATATTAGTTGTATTTCACTATCTCTTCGCCGAACTAGTGCACCTATACACCTGACAAGTGTATTGGGTGTGTTGGGGACACAAGGGACTTCTTGTATTGTAATTGCAGGGTTGCTTGAGTGGGATATCTTCGACCTCTACCTCCCTAAGTTCGATAAACCTTGGGTGATCCACTTAAGGGAAACTTGCTGCTGTTGTACAAACCTCTGCACTTGGAGGCCCAACACTGTCGACAACAATAGAAGCGTGCGTAGACATCAAGCTCTTTTCTGGCGCCGTTGCCGAGGAGGTAAGGTAAAAGGTACTCACATCCTATGGCTACTAAGCTATCTTCTAGTACTATTACTGGTGTGTGAGTGCTCGAAGTTATTCCCTTTAGATTTTGCAATTCTATCTTTTTGTTTCTTGTTTTTATTTTTACTAGTTAGGCTTAATGGAAAACAACAACAAAAATTAGAGAGCTTTATAGTATTTATCTTGAGTTAGGACATGAGGCGTTTGAAGAGAAAATTAAAAAACTATGGAACTTTATTATTATGAATTCTTTGAACACCATTATTGCTAATACTATGGAAAAGTCTAAGCTTGGGGAAGCTAGTTTATATGATCTTTTTAGTTCCCTAGTTTTAGAGGAGAAAATTTGCTATGATGATACTATACCTCCTATATATGATGATTATAATGATGAAGATGATATTTTCAGTCCACATACTATTGAGGAGAAAATTAATTATGATTACAATATGCCATCTATATTTGATGATTATGGTGATGAGATAATAATGATAGCTAGTCTGTTGAATTTGCTCTCACTACAGTTAATAGGAATGACTATGCTTATGTGGGGAGTAATAATTATTTTATGCATGCGGCTCATGATAAGAATGTTCTATGTGATATTTATATTTCTAATTTTATTCATGATGCTACTGAAATTTATTATGAGAGAGGGAAACATGGTTTTATGTATCTCAGCAGTATTATGTTTCACCTCTTTATGTTGAAAATTTTGAAGTTGCACTTGTTTTGCTTTCCTATGCTTGTTGCTTTGTGCTTCCATGACTTGTTTCTTTACAAGATTATTTTTCATAGGAAGTGGGTTAGACTTTTTTTTTTATTTTCTTCTTGATGCTCTCTTTACTTCATTTCATATTTCTTATGTTAGCATCTTCTCAAACTACTGTGCCTAGTTGAAGGGCGTTAAAGAAAATCTCTCTTGGGAGATAACCCATGTTTTGTTTCTGTATTTTTTTCTTTTGTTGAGTCTTGGAAGTTATTACCTCTGTAATAACCTCTCTTTATCCTTTTTATTTCGTTTTTGTAGCAAGAATACCCTCTAATAGGAAGAAAGTAATATTTGGGGAAGTTACTGTCGTGAAACAGATTATGTGCTGTCACAAAAAAAAATCGTATTCCTAGCCAGAACTTCATATTGAACTGATAATTTTTGAGCATATGCCCCAGGTTATTATCTAACTATTGTTACTTTTGCACTTTTCGATTTGAGGAACCGAGGATTTTTGAAAAAATTGATCTTTACCTGTTGTTCTGTTTTGACAGATTTCTGCCACTATTTGCATTTGCCTCATAATATTTTTCTTTTTTAGTTCTTTTGAGAGAAAGAATTTTTTGAAGAAGTTGCTACAGTAGCTTATGTTTTAATGGATGTTTGACATATGTTAGAACTGGGCCAAGTGGATTTGTTATTTTGATTGCACTAATGCTGCTAATGAAAATTGTGTGAAGTTTTGTATGAAGGCAGTTTTCAAGTGTAGGAAGAGAAGAATAATGTGATGAGATGAAGGATGAACAAAAGCTCAAACTTGGGGATTCCCATTTCACCCCAAGAAATATCCAAGAGGTACAAGCGTCAAAGCTTGGGGATTTCCAAGACATCCCCTCCTTCATATACAAAAATATTAGGTCATCTTTCAAGACGCTATATTTTTATTACTTCATATATATGTATTGTTCTTGGAGCATCTTTATTTTTGTTATTAGTTTTCTTTTGTGTTGTTTTCTGTAGCTCATGGTTGGATCCCATCATATTTGTTTTGCAGAATGACACACTCTGTTTTAATTGCATGGAACACTCTACTTTTCACTCTTATTGTTCTGCGAGTGTTCTCTTTTGCTAGTACTGCGTTTAGCTCTTGTTTTCCACTCATATTTTGTTCAGAGATTGTTAGTTTTATTTAGTTAGGTATTATTATCTCTCTGGTCTTTATTGATTATTGTCTATGAGAGTTGTTTCAAATAAATTGATTGGTGTTGGAGACGAGTAAAATGTTTCATGCTTATAGTGGTGCAAAAGAAGCTTGTTTAGAATGTAGCTTAGACCTTAGCATGTCATGTTAGATGTTATTTTAATTATATAGTTATTGTTGTAGCATGACTTGTCTCAAATAGCTGAGAGTGCTTAATGTGCCATTGAAAGAATCATGTGTTGTTTCAATCATACAAAGTATAATATTGTGGTATTCTTCTTTGATGCTTTATTGGGTTGACTTGACACATGCTTACATCATGTTATGACTACAAACCAGTCACCTAAAGCCTCTATGATCATTTAGTTTTTGACTTGTAATATCACTTTATGCTTTGATTAATAATGTTTTGTCGCTATGTGTGCTTATAGCCATTATTGCTCTCTTAGTTGGCCGCTCACAGTCTTTTGCTAGCCATCGCATGTACTGACTATGAGCTCTACTCGTGCATTCAACTCCCAAAAACCAAAGTTTGCCAATTGTGTCCACCATACCTACCTATATATATGTGGTATTTCACCACCACTCCAAAGTGAATTGCTTGTGTGCTACCTTTAAACCTTCAAAAATTATTACATGTTTTGTGTTTTGTTTTAGCTCATGACGAAGTGTTGAATGCTTTATTAGCTCTTTCATGTTTATTATGGCTTCACACTTTGACTAGCATGTACAATGTGCTAGTCCTTAATATTGAAAAACAGCAGGCGCGGGTGCCCACCGACTAAATATAAATTGAACGAATAATCTAAATCTTCTAACACTATGTACTTGAGAAATCATGAACTAGCTTGTTCAAACAAAGCATAATAGGAACTTCATTGTTCTCTTTATGGGAGCCGCTCTTGAAGCCATTAAACATGAAAGGATGATAGATCATTTGATACCATTCATTGACATAGATATACATACCTCTCAAAATATATTTTCAACACCTCCATTGTATTCAAAATAAAAAGCTCTAGCACATGAGTAATCTTGCTTCCCTTTGCGCATGGCCTTTCTTTTACTTTTATGCTGAGTCTTCATATTCTTACTTTATGCAGCAATTAAGAGAGCATAGTTGTCATTCTTAGTATAATGTGCATAGTCCCAAAATTTATTATTGATTGATTCATGATTATGATAATGCTTGTTCTTAAATTACTTGTATCTAGTCACCCTTTGAACTTTAAAGGTGTCCTGTTATTTATGTTTTGCTACTTCATAAAGGACATGTTGAATACCACTTTGCTATGTTTTCTCTATGCTAAAAACAAATAGTTGCTTTCAGTGCACTATTATTCATGATCTTTTTGTTTGAGTTACTTCTCATGTTGTAACATAGTTGCTAAGTTCTATTGTTAGAACTATATCTATCATGCCTATGTTTAGAGTACTTTGATCCCAACTCACAATGCTTTTACAATAACTTCATCAAAAGATTGTGTTGGCTACATGTCACCTCGAAAATTATTTTTGTTATCACTTACCTACTCGAGGACGAAAAGTAGTTAAGCTTGGGGATGCTGATACATTGCAAACGTATCTATAATTTTTGATGCTCCATGCTTGTTTTACACCAATTTCTATATGTTTTGTTTACACTTCGTGGCACTTTTATGTATTTTAAGGAACTAACCTATTGACAAGATGCCACAGTGCTAGTTCCTGCTTTTTGCTATTTTGTATTTCAGAAAAGTTGTACAGGAAATATTCTCAGAATTGAACGAAACAAAAACCAAAGTTCCTATTTTTCCCGACGCGAAGACGGAGTCCAAAGCAGAGACGGAGGAGGACGCCAAGGCGACCACACCATACCTAGGCGTGGCCCATCCCCTAGCCGCGCCTAGGGGTGGTGTGGGGCCCTCGGGCGCCCACTGGCCTCGCCCTTCCGCCTATAAGATGCCTCCCAACGCGAAAACCCTAAATCAACTAGCCTCCGTCCACGAAAATATGGTAGCTCCGCCGCCATCGAAGACAAGTTTCGGGGGACAGAAGTCTCTGTTCCGCACCCTGCCAGGACGGGGAATTGCCCCCGGAGCCATCTTCATCGACTCCACCGCCATCTTCATCGTTGTTGCTGACTCCTATGATAAGGAGGGAGTAGTTCTCCTCCGAGGCTGAGGGCTTTACCGGTAGCTATGTGGTCTATCTCTCTCTCCCATGATATGATCTTTATGTGATCATGAGCTTTGTAATCTAGTTGAATAAGTAGATGTTATTCTTCAACTATTATGCTACTCAAG
The DNA here is from genome assembly GCF_022539505.1 of Lolium rigidum. NCBI lineage: Eukaryota > Viridiplantae > Streptophyta > Magnoliopsida > Poales > Poaceae > Lolium > Lolium rigidum. Next base: position 202,305,349 of record NC_061509.1, read on the forward strand.
TGGTTTTATTATGTGATCTTCGGAGACACCTTGTCCCATGGTGTGAAGGTGATGGTGTGCATACCGTGTATGTCTCTTAAGCTTAATTTACAGAAATACTAATGAATTGTGGTGTCTTGTTAGTACTATCTTTGTATTTCTTATTTTTCCCTAAAGAGATCCTTTTAGATTAGGTACTTTTTTTTTTTTTTATCGACTCCATGGATAATGAGTTTCGATGTATTGGGCGTTTCCGTTTAGAATTAGAAATAGAAGCTTTTTCGTGCTTGCTTGCGAGCATTGGAATGGCCTGAATGGAATGAATATTAAGATAAATAAAAGAAAGAAAATAAACCATTGAGAAAGTTATTCATTCTTATATTAATTTCCTATACTTGACCGAACTACTTCCAATTCCGTTATTTCAACTACACCAAATGATCTTTCGAATTGGTCAAGAGCCCTATGCGGTGAATTTGTGTTCGTTATCCAACCGGAGAGTGGTTCAGAGTAGCATAGTGAAGAGATGATATTTATGTATTCAATTATGATATCATTGTTGAGAGTGTCCACTAGTGAACCTATGATCCCTAGGCCTTGTTTCTAAACATTGAAACACCGTTTACAACCAGTTCTTCTACATGTTTGCTTGCTGCCATTTTTATTTCAGATTACAATTACCACTCATAATCATCCATATTACTTGTATTTCACTATCTCTTCACCGAACTAGTGCACCTATACACCTGACAAGTGTATTGGGTGTGTTGGGGACACAAGAGACTTCTTGTATCGTAATTGCAGGGTTGCTTGAGAGGGATATCTTTGATCTCTACCTCCTTGAGTTCGATAAACCTTGGGTGATCCACTTAAGGGAAACTTGCTGCTGTTCTACAAACCTCTGCACTTGGAGGCCCAACACTGTCTACAAGAATAGAAGTGTGCATAGACATCAATGTGGAACTTTCATGCACATAAAAGTTTGGTGAGAGGCTAAGGGGGCCAATAGTCAGCTCGCGGCGTGACCCGATTCCAAGGCATGTGATGTCACTTAGGAAGGTTCTAGATTGATAAGGAAAATTCCCACATCGGGTTCTCAAGAGGGAATCTTGCGAGTTCTTGGGCTCAACCTTCGATTCCCACGGTCCGCTGAAACAACCAAACACATACCAAGAGAAAAGTTCATTGTTCAACTTTTGTTTGAAGAATTTTAGAAGGGTAGATCGTGCCGGGCCGACGGGGCTACATTTCACCTTAGACCGCACTTCGAGTGCCCGAACCGACCTAAAACTTACTAGTGAACCAAACACGGGCATTGAAGTTTGGTGGGAGGATAAGGTACACAATAGTTAGCTCTCGTGTGTCACCCAATTCACAAGCATGCACTGGCACTTAGAAAGATCCTGGACTGATAGTGGGAAGTTCCCACATCGCCTCCACCGGAGTAAAATCTTACGAAATCTTGGGCTTAACCTTTTCTTCCCATGTTCCTATGAACTAACCAAACATAAACCAAGACAAAAGTCCATTTTCAACCATCGTTCGAAGAACTTTAGAGGGGTAAACCACACCGGTCCCACAGAGCAGTGTTTCTCCCTAAACCGAGCTTCGGAAGGCCACAACACACCCAAAACTTGCTAAACCTAACATTCATATAAGTGTATTTTGAGGCTTAGGGACCAAATAGCTCCCGGGTGTGCCCCGTTTGTAGGCATGCAATGTCGGCTAGGAAGTTTCAGAAGGAAAGGGGGGAACACCCACGTTAGGTTCATCGGAGGGAAATGTGCGAGATCTCTGGCTCAACCTGTTGGCCTCCCATGTTCATATGAAATAACCAAACACACACACCAAGATAAAAATCCATTGGTCAACCGTCGTTCGGAGTATTTTAGACGGGTTACCGCGTTTCGGAGGGCCGGAACCCACCGAAGAACTTGCTTGTGGACCTAACATGTGCATAAAAGTGTTTTGGAAGACTGAGGGACCCAATAGTTAGCTCCCGGGCGTGAGCCGGTTCACATGCATGCGCTGTTATTTAGGAAGGTTCTGGTAGGGGAAATTTTAACGCCGTGTCCATCGGAGAGAAACTTGCGAGACCTTGAGATCAACCTTGGATTTCGTAAAAAAGAAAAAGGAAATCCTTGACTTCACATATTCATTGAACTAACCAAACCTGCGATAAGTTTCAGGTGTAAAAAGTAATGATAATCCACGGGGTGCTGTTTTAGTCGCTGTAGTACCCAGCCATATCCATGTCATAAAGAAAAATCTTGGGAATATGACATGGTGTGCTAATATCATATGTATTTGGAATTGCAGGTTTCAACTCTTTATTCATGCTGCAACTTGATATGCTACTACTCTATCACTTGCTTCCGCCCTTTGCTATCTCTGATTTTAATCTATCTTCTTATATACTTATCTCCTCGAGGCAAAAGTTGAAGGGATTCCCTTCAACAACACTTACCCTCTATGCACTTGGCCTAAAAACTGGACAAGTTGCTTTTAGATACTCTTAAAACTGCACTGAACCTCTATGCACTTGGCCTAATAACAGTACTTTTAAAATTCTTTCAAGATTCCCTTGAAATACTGTTATAAGTAAGCATTGGGCGAGTTTCTATGCCTCAAGCTGGCGACATAACGCTAGGACAGCTGGTGATTTGGAGAGTGTATAGGTTGAGATAAGAGCGGCCCTGCAGAAATTGACCAGTTGTAGCTCCAATGCTAGCCATCCTGCCTACGCCCATTCAGAATGACGCGAGCTAAACTTATCTCCCACTCATATATGGGGGGGGGGGGCAATGGAGAAACTGTCTGCCATGAGAATCACGATCCCGTAACTCCCTCCCATGCCGCCCCCGCGCGGTGGCCGGGGGATCTCCACCGCGCCGCCGCCCCTCCTCCCCCCTCTCCTCCTCCCCTCCCTCGCCGCTGCCGGGGGGCGTGGTCAGCCAGGACTGGCCGGCGGCGGCGGCGAGGATTGCTTCGTTCCCTATCGCGTGGTGGTTGGGCTCGGGGCGGCTTCCTCGGGCCAGGGCGTGGCCCTATCGTCGGGGGCCTCGATGGAGGCGCCTAGCCTCGGCTCGGCGACGGCATGACAGACGACGTGGTGGTGGTGTGCCCTGCCGGCGGTGGAGGGAGGGGTGGGGGTAGGCTGCAGGGGGAAACCCTAGGTCCCCTTCTCCTCGCCTCTCGGTGGCTGGCGGTGGAGGGCTTGCGTTTGGCTGCGGCGGTGCCTAGGTGTGTGCGGTGTCTCCGGACCACCCGATCTGCTTGGTGTCTCCGGCGGCAACCATGGCCAGCCTGGGATGGTCGCCGGCGTGGGGGCCCGGCCTGGATAAAGGCCGCGGTCCTAGGGTCTCTCTTGGGTGAAGATGAGGACCTGCCGGCAGCCTAGCTTTCATGATCTGGCAGGAGTGTTGAGTTCCGGAAGGCACCGCTGGCAGGTGTAACAGCGTTTCTATTGCCTGGTGTTTGCTGGATCGGTGGTATTCGGTTGTGCGCACCCATGCTTTTATTCCAACCATTTAGTCTGGAGGGAGCGGCGCGAAGCTCTTTTCTAACACCAAGTGATAGCTGATCCATGGTGAAGTCAGAAGAAGAGAATATCATGAAGGCCGGATTGGAAGACTAGCTAATGGAGGTTCAAGTCTTTGCGTTGTTGAGGGGCTTGCTTGGTGTTCCGGACTTCGCAGCAGCGGTATGGAAGTGGAGGCGGCAACACATGTGAAGTTCGGAGTCTTACCTTTCAGGGTGAAAACCCAAGGTCAGGTCTTAACTGGTTCTGCCTGGAAATATCTTTGTTGAAGGCATTGTTTTGAGAGTGGAGACTATCTTCAGGGTGAAAACCTAAGATCTTTGATCGGGCGACGACGGCGCTGGTGCACTGTTCTCTTCTTGGAGGCGTCGCTTTTGATGAGTCTGAATTTCAGGTGTTGTCTTGGTGGTTGTTGTACTACTGTTGCTAGGGCTGAGATACTGTAGCGGGACTTTTATTTCTTAGTTTTATTTTTCTCTTTTTTGGTTGTGTGCATCCGTAATGTTTTAGCGCATTGCGTTGTTACAGAGGCTGGGTGTAATTGGTATCGTTTGATATTAATATATTTCCTTTATCGAAAAAATATATATTATGATGTGGTGAATGATTTTACTTATGTACTATATTTTCTTCAATACAGTTCAGATATACCAAGGTTGCCGCTTATAACAAGTTTAGACTTCAGATTTCTCACTTGAAAATCCGTTTTTATTTTTGTTTCCGCGTATCCACAAAGGAGATGTTGCGCTTAAATCGATTATTACTATATTACTGATTGCTTCCCTACAGATGCACAATATGGTTTTCAGAATAGAACAGTCAGCACAAAACTTATACAAGATGATTCTCGCCTTTAGTTTTTTTCCAACTTTACACACTCACGAACCATCAAGTATATCATATCCATGTATATTGGGTGTGAAGAGAAACATTATGATCAAAAGGTAGATATCGGCTAACCCGCCCGCCGTCCTCTCCCGCCCCCCTCCTGGGCGGCGGCGGAGGCTCCCCCGCACCACGCCCCACAACCACCCTTTGACCGTCGCCACTCAGCCGCCGCTGCGGCCGGCCGCGGCCTCGGCCACGACTCCCGTGCCCCGGCCCCAGCCACGGTCTCGGCCCCGGCCCCGGCCACGGTCTCGGCCCCGGCCCGGCTCTGGCGGTGGTGGCGGCACCCCCCTCCGTCGAATCGATGTGGGGGGGGGGGGAAAGGGTTTCCGCAGCGGCGTTCCATGGGAGGTGATGAAGCGCTGGTGGAGGAAGCGCTTGTACTTCAGGTGTTGTCACGGTGGGGGTTGTATTGTTGTTGCTAGGTCTAGAAGGCTGTAGCGGGACTTTATATTTTATTTTTTTTACTCTTTTTTGGTTGTGTGCATCCGTTCTGCCACTAGGGTGGGGCGTTGTTGCAGAGGCTGGGTGTAATTGGTATCTTTTGATATTAGTATATTCTCTTTATCTAAAAAAATGTATATTCGGTGTATGTATGCAGGGGAAAAGAGATGGGACTATAATTCCGAACAGATCGATGGAAGGGATCCAAGAGCTTCATGTCCATGCATGCATGCATGCATGTGTATATCGATCATTACTTCGGAGAAGGTCATAACATCATCGATTAGAGAAGTCACGTTTCTTCACGTTGGGGAGAACGTATAAATAATCAGCCTATGTCAAGTTACTGCCCAAAATATATATCTGTGTCAGGAGATCGAACAGCTAATTAGTTAGACTCTGGGAGAAACCAAGCTGTCAGTAACTTCTGACCCATCTACAGCTGACCTCTTCCCGTCAATTAACTACTGTCAGAACAAAGATATGTAAAGATTTTCTCGAGAAAATAATGCAAGGAGTAGTTTTGCTAATTTAGAGAGAAACCAAGTTGCAAGTAACTCAAGACCCTTCTACCGCTGACCGCAAGGAGTGCAAGTCAGCGGTACTGCATGCATTACCGTGACTGCATGAAGATATGAAGAGATTTGCTCAACAAATTAATGAAGTCTAGCTGCAAGATCGATGCTAGCAGTGCAAGTCAGCGGTACAGCATGCATGTGACCTCTCACTTGCCTCCTCTCTTTGCTATCTCTGATTATAGTCTATCTTCGTATATACTTATCTGGTCGATCGAGGCAAAAGTTGAAGCGATTCCGTTCAACAGCACTTACCCTCTAGGCACTTGCCCTAAAATCTAGACAAGTTGCTTTAAGATACAGTTCTTTCAAGGGATTCCCTTGAAATACTGTTATAAGTAAGCATTGGGTGAGTTTCTATGCCTCGGAGCTGGTGAGATACAGCTAGGACAGATTTGTGTTGATCAAAAGGACACTATACGGAGAGGGTAAGTTGAGATAAGAGCGGCCCTGCTGAAATTATTCAATGCCATTTGATGTAGCATTCAAGATATTGACCAGTTCCGCTGGTTTGTACTAGCTCCAGCTCTTGTGATCAACGCTAGCCAAGTCCTAGCCAACCTGCATACGCGATACGCCCCTTCAGTGACGCGAGCTAAACTTATGTCCCACTCATATATATTAA
>NC_061509.1:202311500-202355503 GCF_022539505.1 Lolium rigidum
AAAAACGCCAAAGACTATATTTATCTGGAAGTTAGATATGAGCATCACTTCAAACATTACTTAATTGGGTGTGTCCATTACATCATTCATATAATGATATAACCTTGTTATTAATAACATCCAATGTTCATGATTATGAAACTAATCATCCATTAATCAACAAGCTAGTTTAAGAGGCATACTAGGGACTTCTTGTTGTCTACATATCACACATGTACTAATGTTTCGGTTAATACAATTCTAGCATGATATATAAACATTTATCATAAACATAAAGATATAAATAATAACCACTTTTATTATTGCCTCTAGGGCATATCTCCTTCAACGCCGCCCCCCAATTCACCTCCGGCGGGTAAGCAGACGCCGCCCCCCAGTCCTCGTCCGGCGGGTGATCAGACGCCGCCCCCCAATCCACCTCCGGCGAAGAAGCAGAAGCAGTCCTGGGTTATTAACACGGACCCTTATGTACCTAGAACCACAAAGATACCAGAGCCATCACTGAAGCCTCTCCCCACAAGGCCTTGGGAACGTAGTGCCGAGGAAGTCGACGCACACGCGGCTGCTGATTATGAGAAATGGAAGGCGGACTGCAAGAAGAAAAGAGAGCCCGAGCCCAAGCAAGTATTTTCTGACAAGGAAAAGAGCTGGGCTAAGTCATTTTTGAACACACCGTCCCAAGCCGCGAAGAATCTGCCTGACGACTATGCACGTGAACTTCGTAGGCAAGCACTCGCGTTCAAGAGGAACCAAGAGTTGGCGGAGAAGAAAGCCTTGGAGGAGGCCGAGAAAAAGTTAGAAAGGGGGAAAGAAGTTGCCCAGCTCGGGGAACAAAGTAAACAATCGATCGCCCCACTCATAGTGCAAGCCGCCGGTCCGGATGCCCCCGATATCATAGCAGCTGCGGCAGCACATGGATTGACTGTAACGAGTGCCAGAGAACAAGCGGCCGACTTAGGTATCACTCTTCGTGCACTCGTTAGGCCTTGATGAGGCGCCAATGAAGGACGTAGTATTTACATATGTGAAGAATGGCCCTCTCGTCGAGCACTGCGCAGGAAGAGGATCTACCTCGACAAATGAAAGGTCCGCTAAATTGGTACAAGGGTTACATAAAACTTAAAAACGCCAAAGACTATATTTATGCGGAAGTTAGATATGAGCATCACTTCAAACATTACTATATAACAATTCATCGGAGTGAATTGTTCCAGCTTGTTCAATCTGCGCGAGCTCGACAAATCTATCATCGGTTGCTACGTTACGTAAGTGATTTATTAATTTCTACCCCATCTCGTTCATTGCACGCACTATATATATATATATATATATATATATATATATATATATATATATATATGTATATATTGTCCTAACTATCTTGTTGTGTACGCTATTATGCGAGAATGAAGAAGCGGGAAATGCGAATAAGGAACATCCATGATGTTGGGTTCATTGACCCACAAATCGTTAATTCATATGTGTTAGAACACCACCCGCCGACGTGGAGGATGACCTGTGGCGGTTTCTTAGAAAACAAGAACTCAAAAGTGATATTCTATTTCCTTACCATTTTGGGTGAGTGTTTCTGTCTTGAGCACATTCTCTTTTGTTTACTCCATGCATGGTATGTGGCTAATCGATGAGTTATGCATGATCGTGCATGTATCGTGTCCGCGAGTTCCATCTGGATTCGATGGTAATTCAATTTCACACCTCCACGGTTCTCGTCCACGACTCTCGAATATGGATCCGGCGCTTTGGGCCGACATGAGAAAAAATGATGCAAAAGTAATTATTTTCATTCATTTGCGCTCTATATCGATCGGCCTATTTCGTTCATCATTTCCTAATATCAAGTAACTAATTAATAACTCTCTTGTTCATTTAATTTTCTTTGCCTCGTAGGGTTTGGAGACGGTTCGTAGATCAAAAGGTCGGTGAATTCAAAAAAGAGCTACAATTTAAAATGGCAGTGCGGACGACTGGGGATATTCAGCCACCGGGGACCAATCTATGTGGATACTATGTTTGTGAGAGGATCCGGAGATACACCAATGAGCGGGACCAGCAGTGTGAGAACAACATCAAGAGGAATAACCTCCGGAAGACGCTTAGTCCAGAAGCTCGCTTCCGAGCACTTCAAGAGGAACTAGCTGGATGGTTGGCTAGGGAAGTCATCGATCCTAGAGGAGAACACTATGTAGAGGACGTAGAACTTCATATGCACTAAATTATGGATGAAAACTTGTTCAAAATTGTATATGGTCATCCGATATTGAATATATATTGTATATTCCTCTTGAATTCTCTTTGGTTCTAATTTCAAATTTGTTTGAAATTGTACATTCATATGCATGTATGTAGTACCGTAGAATATGTGAAACTCCTTCAAAATTAAAACCCAAAAGAAATAAAACAATACAAATTAAAAAGAAACCAGATTTAGGGGGAGGGGGCTAAACCCTAAACCCTGCGGAGGCCTTTAGTCGCGGTTGGCCAGAAGAACCGCGACTAAAGGTCCTCCGCCTGGCGCTCGCTCTGCCGCCCACGTGGACGGGCCTTTAGTCGCGGTTCGTAAGGAACCGCGACTAAAGGGGGGGGCCTTTAGTCGCGCCCAATTGGTCGCGGTTGCGCAACCGCGACTAATGGCAGTTGCGCACCGCGACTAAAGGCCATTTTTCTACCAGTGTAGGCCTTTTACTCTCCGGAGGGGCTGAACCTGGTTAAAACCTTGCGTCTTGTGCACCTCGTTCCGCAGATGGCTGTGTTCCCTTGCCTCCGCATCGACGAAGTGCTACCCCCGTAGCACCTGTCGTGGTCATATCCACGACAGACGAGAAGATAAGGTGGCCACCAACCACATGAATTGCTCGCTTATTTCCAGAGTTCCCATATGACGCATGGCACGCTCACGATACATAGGATCGAAATCGTTCTTTTCCCGGGGTTACGAGAGTGGGCATACTCCGGCTGTACCCTAGAACGAGGTCGAGCGAAACAAATCAATCAATGCATTTGCACACTAAGTGCGAGGAATAGAACGTCAAGCGAATGCCGCTACACCGCTAAGCCGCGAAAAACCGCTAGAAATCGTAAACGGCTAACATAAAAATGGTAATCGTATATGTGGCCGAAGCGGCAGATCCATTTGTGTCCAACGGATGAGCCACTTACATCCTGAAGCACATGTTGTTATTTTTTTCTCTCGTTGCAATGCACGAGCATTTGTGCTAGTCTACAAAATATCATATTTATTGATAGATTCGTTTTAAATTTTGGTCAAACTTTATTTGGTTTGACTTTTCAAAAAAAAACAAAGGAATAGGCAAAGCAAATGGTTGGGATGTCATGAACATTTGAATCCTATGGAAAGCTAAAGTGTGTTTTATTGTAGCAAAGGAATTTTCCATGAGGTACTAATTGTTTTTTTTCCTATATGATTTACACAACAAGTTTCCTATAGCATTAACTCCTATAGGATGTGCTCTTATGAATCAAACAACTTGTATAGGAAAATTTCCCATAGGATCCCTACACAATTCCTTTATAAATCCTTTGAAACAAAGGAGCCCTTAAGCTTTGAAACGGAGGTAGTATCGATTACCACGAGTGGTTGGGCGATATTTTTAATTTAAATGACAAACCACATTGTTTTTCAAAACACCAACCTATGTATGGATTATAGAAGCAGTATCGGATGATAAGAGCCACGTAAGGTTTGCAAACAATAGCTAAGAAATGAGTTTTCATATGTGCCGTGAGATCGTTGAGACGGTCCTGGACGGTAGTTGCATTTTGCTGTTGCTAGAAGCCTAAAAGGAAGGTAATTAGGAGAAACAAAGGAACCTTGTGATAATGGTGCTTGAGCTTGGTCCTTTTCAGCGTTTGAAAATTTGGCGCCTCATCTTCTCCGTCAGCCCCAGCAAACTTCTTTTTGACCACATGTTCGCTAAAGAGATTGAGTATCTCCTCTACCTTATCTTTGCCCCAAGCTTGACCGCTTTCTTTATCTTATCTTCTCCCCCAAGCTTGGCAGTCTTCTTCGATATAAAAAGGTCCTCAATATCCTACGAAGGGAACATATTAATCCAAGTCCCAGCTGTTGTAACAAAGCATAAAAAGGGAAAGCGGGCGAGTCGAAGTAACCTTCGTCTCCAGACTCTTGGTCCTCTTACAGGGCAGAGGCGGGGACGGCACTACACCTTCCTCTCCGAGCTCTCCCTTGGCATACATGGCGTGGAAGGATGCAAGGGGAGAAGCTCTGGAACGAAGAAGCTGAGCCGATGGCACCGCACCTTCTTCTCCGGGCTCTCATTTGGCAGACATGGCACTGAAGGGTGCGGGGGAAGAAGCTCTAGAAGGAAGTAGCAATGGCACTTCGCCTTCTTCTCTAAGCTCTCCCTTGGCAGACATGGCGCAGAAGGGTGTGGGGAAGAAGCGCTGTAACATGGAACCAAAGCCAATGGCACCGCACCTTCCTCTCCTAGCTCTCCCTTGGCAAACATGGAGCGGAATGGCGTGGGAGAAGAAGCGCTAGAACGACAAACCTAAGCTGATTGCACCGAACCTTCTTTTCCAAGCTCTCCCGTGGCCGGAATGGTGTGAGCGGAGAAGAACAGGAACAACGAAGTTGGGTAGGTGGAAAAATATCTACTACGACACCCCCTTCCAGGTGTGTGTTTCTGCCTGTGTATTGTGTTGTTGTGGGGGTGGGGGCAGCAAATTCTAACAACGAATGGCTCACACGTCAGTGATATAATTTAGGTTTAATATATTTATCATGTTTATGAGATGTGACCAACATGAAAGGAAGGAACTTAAAAATTGAACTACCTAAACTTGGAAAGTTCGGAAATAATTGACTTCGGGTCTAAAGGTAGTCATTTTTTCTTACATTCTAGCAAATTTGACTAAATGGGCAAACTTTAAAAATAATAGCTAGTTATTAGAATAATATGACATACCTAAACTGGGGAAGTTTGACATAATTTAGAGAAATAAATTAAGTATTAAAAGATAACTTGAAGGTTAAACTCCTTAATCCTAGATTTTGACCTCCATGCAACAAGTAAATTACGTAAAACTACCACGATCGGGCCTATGTTTACGGGTCGCTACCTCTTCTCGGAGGAGCTGAGGAAGGACTGTATCGAGCCAATAAGTATATGAAAAAATGAAATTTTAAAAACGTCAAAAGAAGGAATGCAACTAATGGACAGGAGGATCGAAGTCGGGGAAGAAATTTATCTTGCTAGCCTGTAATAAATGGTAGCTTTGTGAGCTACTGCTCCGGGTCACCACCGCCGGCTGGCTGCTCATTCAGGCTGCCAATTTTGGAACATTGCATGCTGAATTCAGCTATAGTGTGAAATATAGCAAGAGGTACACAATGTAGTAGTTCCAAATATTTCATAATGTGGGTCCTGCCATCTAGCTAGCTAAGATAACAAAGAAAACCATTAAGGAACTACCCTCACAATGTTGTACAAAAATTCGCAAATCGCTAGTACACAAATCTGTAAATATAATTAGATTGCATTAATTACTACATGCATATGTGACACCAACAACATCACCCCACTCAAAATATAAATCATCATGTCCAAAATAAATTGGATAGGTGAAGGAGTCACATATCGAAGAGTAATTCATCCAAAGGAATTTGCAAATGACTGCACAAATTTAGAGATTGTAAATGGAGTAGCAACGAGACAGAGTATTTTTTTTGAGTGGTACCTGGTCGGATTTTGAGTCTATGGGAAGAACCTGGTCGGAGATTGTCCAACTCATGGTTTAAAAGAGAACCAATTACTTGGCATATTTTATAATAGGCTAACTGAACGATCTAGATCTTATATAGACAGTGTTGCAGGTAATGTTTGTAGGCACGGGACTGTGGAGGAAGCTAAGGAATTATTGAACACCATCAAGCAGAACTATGAAGATTGACATATTGAAGAGGAGGTGATCCATAATAGGAGATGAATACTTGAATTATCTAATGAAGACATGAAAGAAGCTTCAATGTCTATTAAAGAAAGGGCTTTAAAACTTCTCACTTGAAGGAACTTTCTGAAAAGGGTATCAAACTTCCTATCGATGAACCGTGTTTTCCTATTCAAGTACAAGCTATATGCTCTGGTAAAGGTAATGAAGAGGTATCACATCCTACCGAAATATCTTATGTTTATGGCTTAAATAATTCTACTTATGTTCAGAGATGCTTTGAACATGATATTAAAAAAGATATAATGGAAAACTTTTGTAATATAGAAATTATTCATACATAATTGAGTTCCTGTTTAGATTAACTTAAAATGACTATCAAACACTACCATATGATGAATAATCAAGTACATCAAATGATTTCTCTTCAAAATAAATTATATGAGAAACTTCTTGCTGAGAAAAGACAGGTATGTGGAGATAATACTAGAGGAGGCTCAAGTACCCAGGACCCTGATTATCCCGAGGGACATCCAAAGATAAAGGAGCAAGAATGTCTTAAGAACAAATATTTTGCAGGAGAATCCCCCAATGAAAGTAAAGAAAATGAGAACTCTGAAGATCAAGATAATGATATACTTATTTCTGGTACTGAAACTGAAGATGACAATAATAATGAAGAAGATGTAGAAATGTCTCAACCACATGAAGAACCATCTGAAGATGATGCCAATAAAGAACCTGAGCCGATAATAAATGAAGACCCTCAATCCTACATGGATAAAAGTAAAAAGAAGAAGACTCCACCTCAACCAAAAGGTAAAGAAAGGGATCCATGGGTTCATATACCCATACCATATCTCCAAGAGGTAATGAAAACTTTAGATAATGAAAGATTTGAGAAGTTTATTGAATTGATAAAAAGTTTATACTTGAAAATTCTTCTTGTTGATGCTATTAAGATTCCTCCATATTCTAAATATATGAAAGACATTGTTAATAACAAGAGGAAAATACCTAATGAAGCTATTACTGCCATGCTTGCTGATTACTGTTTTATGGAAGCACGCTTAAACTCGAAGTTCTTTGCGAATGAGATTCTGGAAAAGAAGTTGCAACTTTTTGGTATGAGTATTCTATCAATCCTATTAAGCCCTGCACCATGATGTCACAGAGGGTGATGATGTGTTGTCCTCCGATGATCCGTGAAGCAGCAAGGATTTTCCCTTCTCCAAGTTCCTCCTCCAGATCCCTTGCTGGCATGGTGTTTCGTGGATGCAGGTGTCTGCGTATGTCTGTTCCCAGATCTGTCTTCGTGAGGTGAATATATTTATGAGGCGATGCTCCTAGCGGTCCGTACAAGTAGATGGTAAAGGCGGGCTTCGTCCGTACTGAGATGATCGTTAAACTCGCAGATGGTTTCATTCGCGTCCTCTCTTCACCCACGTGCGTGGAATATTATCTAAATGAATTTTATCACTTGGAAATATCATATTATTACATAATATGACTTTTATCACTTGGAAATATCATATTATTACATAATCCTGTTGAAACAAGGGAAAAAAGGTGCGCGCGAGCGCCGTAAAATACGAGAATCCTATGTCGACTTTTGCAAAAAAAGAAGAAGAAGAGGTATATATGCTTCAAATATGGAGTCATCACACCCCAGATTGCGCTTCGCAGGGCCGAAACCATCCTAAAACTTCTAATGAACCAAACATGCGCATAGAAGTGTGTTGGGAGTCTAAGTATTAGCTAGTTAGCTATCCGATGTGACCCATTTCACATGAGTGCATTGTCACTTAGGAAGGTTCTGGACTGATAGGGGAAATTCATACGTCGGGTCCACCGGAGGGAATCTTGCCAGATTGTGGGCTCAACCTTGGCTTCACATGTTCCTATGAACTAACCAAATACGTTGAAACATAAAACACCAATGTTCAACCGGTGTCGTAACCAAGGGGGGCGTTTCGTGCCTAGCCGCGTTTTCGAGGGTCGAAACCCACCCTGAACGTGCTACTGGACCTAAAATATGTGCATACAAGTGTGATGGGAGGATGAGGGACCAAATAGATAAATCTTGCGTGTGATATTCACGGGCATGCGATGTCACTTAGGAAAGTCGAATAATAGGGGGAAACTCTCACATCGGGTCAACTTGAGGGAAACATGCAAGATCTTGGGCTCAACATTGGATTGGCATGTTGCAATGTACTAACCAAACACACCCAAGAGAAAATTCCACTGTTGAACTGTTTTTTTAGAGAATTGTAGAGGGGTAGACTGTGTTGGAGCACGGGAAAGTGTTTCGCCGCAAACCGAGTTTCGGAGGGCAGGAATTCACCAGAAACTTGCTAGCGGACCTAACAAGCGCATAAAAGTGTGGTAGGAGTCTGAGGGACCGAATAGTTAGCCCTCGAGTGTGACCAGGTCCACGGGCATGCGCTATCACTTCGGAAGGTTCTGGACTGATAGGGTAAAATCCCACGTAGGGTCCACCGGAGGGAATCTTACGAGATCTTGGGCTCAAGCTTTGCTTCCCATGTACCTATGAAATGACCAAACACATACCTAGTGGAAAGTCCGATGTTCAATTGTCGTTTGGAACATTTTAGAGGGATAGACCGCACGGGGTCCCTAAGGCAGCGTTTGTCCCAAACCTCGTTTCAAAGGGCCGAAACCCACCAATAACTTGCAAGTGGAACTAACATGCACATAGAAGTTCGGTGAGAGGTTGAGGGGCCCAATAGTCAGCTCGCGGGCGCGACCCGATTCCAAGGCATGTGATGTCACTTAGTTAAGGTTCTAGACTAATAAGGAAAATTCCCACATCGGGTTCTCAAGAGGGAAACTTGCGAGTTATTGGGCTCAACCTTCGATTCCCATGGCCCGTTGAAAAAAGAAAACACATACCAAGAGAAAAGTTCATTGTTCAACTTTTTTTTGAAGAATTTTAGAAGGGTCGATCGTGCGGGGCCCACGGGGCTGCATTTCACCTTAGATCGCACTTCGAGTGCCCAAACTAACCTAAAACTTACTAGTAAACCTAACATGGGCATTGAAGTTTAGTGGGAGACTAAGGTACACAATAGTTAGCTCTCGTGTGTGACCCAATTCACAAGCATGCACTGGCACTTGGAAAGGTTCTGGACTGATAAAGGAAAGTTCCCACGTCGCCTCCACCGGAAGGAATCTTGCGAAATCTTGGTATTAACCTTTGCTTCCCATGTTCCTATGAACTACCCAAAAACAAACCAAGAGAAAAATCCATTTTTCAACCGTCATTCAAAGAATTTTAGAGGGGTAAACCACACCGGTCCCACGGAGCAGTGTTTCTCCCTAGATCGAGCTTCGGAAGGCCACAACACCCCCAAAACTTGCTAAACCTAACATTCATATAAGTGTTTTTTTGAGGCTTAGGGACCAAATAGCTCCCGGGTGTGCCCCGTTTGTAGGCTTGCAATATCGGTTAAGAAGTTTTGGACGGAAAGGGGGGAACTCCCACGTCAGGTTCATCGGAGGGAAATGTGCGAGATCTCTGGCTGAACCTGTTGGCCTCCCATGTTCATATGAATAACAAAACACACACCAAGATAAAAATCCATTGGTCAACCATCGTTCGGAGAATTTTAGATGGGTAACCGTGTTTCGGAGGGTCGGAACCCACCGAGAATGTAATGGCCCCGGGTAGTACCCCTATAGAATTTGGTTGCTCTTTTTCTTTTATGCATCATCATGCATCATGTATCATATCCTTCACAAGATTTTATCAATATAAAAATTATTTTAAACAAAAACTATTTTAAGTTCCCCCTCTCATATGGTTTATTTATTAAACCTCCCCTTTCATTTCTTTGTCATTTAACAAACCCTAACACAAAAATATTTTATTTTGCTATAAATCTTTGTCTCTTATTTTAGCTCCCTCTCTACCTCTGTATTCAAATTCAAGCTTTTATTTGAGCTGATTCAAATCAATTTGCAAAACAGCTTTTAAAAAGGAGAAAACAATTTCAAAATATAACCAAACCCAACCTATCTAACCTGGACCCTATCTCCATCCCGGCAGCCCAACCATCTCTCCATCTGGCCCAACCCCTGGGCCTCCCTTTTCTTCTCTGGCACCCCAGCGGCCCATCTTCCTTCCACCTTTCCGGCCCATACCCTTCACTAACCTTCTTTCCCACTCCGTCCTCGTCACACGAGACAGAGACGGGAGCACGCACGGTTCGTGACCACCACCGAGCGCCACCACTCCACCTGCTCCCTCCCCGCGTGGTCCTCTTCCCTCCTCCCTTGCTTTATCTCTGGACCACGCCCCTCTCTTTCCCTCTTGCACACGCCTCTCTCCCACCCTTCTTCTTCCTCTGCAAGCAAAATAGGAGAGGAGGAAATCCCATAGCACCGCCCCTCCCCGCCGTCGATCCGTCGTCTCCGGCCACCCCTCGACGAACCGAGTGCACCACCAGCTCCGCCTCGCCTTCCTTGTCATCCTGGTGCCTTCAAACGAGCCAAGGAGCCCGTAAATCGACGGCGACATCATCTTCCCCATCTTCGGCTGCAAGTACTTCGTCGACGATGGTGTCACCGCCCCTCCTTCCCCATCATCTTCGACCACCTCCGCGCGATTTCGATGAGATGGCGCATCTCCTCGACCTCTTCCCGCTCCCCTTCTGCCTCTGGTTCGCCTCCCCGAAGCTGACCGCCTCTTCTCCCTGCAGAACCTCATCTCCGAACGCCTCGACTCGGCGGATTTGTGCTCCACCTGCCGCCAGCCGGCCATAGTTGACCGCGTCCATGCTTCGCCACGCTGGCAGCCACGTGGCCAGCGGGCCCCACTCGTCAGCCGCTCGAGCTGACATCTTCTCCGGTGTGAAACGTCTCCGCCAAATCTGGATCCGACAGTTTTCGTTCAGGCCCTTGCAATATTTTGGAAACTAACCCTAGGTCTCTGCTTTCGAAGGATTTCTGAAAACCCCCCTGGAACTCCTGTGAAGCAACCCGGAGCCCTTCCTGCCTCATCAGCTCCCAGTCAGCAGCTCAGCACCGCTGGCCCCGCGCGTCAGCCGATGTGGCTAGCTAGCCCCATGGTGAGAAAATATTCCACGTTTTCCATGTTTTCTGAAAATGGCTGAAAATGGTTAAAACTAGCAAAATCAATATATTTTAATCTGTAACTCGAAATAAAAAGTGGTGTATATGAAAATTGATCAGAAAAATATGGTGAACATTAATATGCCATCCATTCATTTGTTTGCATTTTGCATCATGTCATGACGCGATAGTTTGTGTATTTCACCTCACATAATATGCAGAGTATTTCGGATATCCGCCTAAGGTTTTCCCCGCTCCGTTTAATATTGAAGTAGCGCACCCTTGCTATGATATGCCATGCTAATCAACACTTAACTTTGTCGGTAGAAATACAACTTCAACCTAATTTGTTTGTCCGGGGTTCCGACTCTAATTGATATGGATAAGTTGCATCACATCATCGTTGCCATGTCATGCATATTATCTTGATCATGCCGATTCTTCTTCCGTAGTAGTAAGATTGCATACGTTGTGTGTTCCAGCATTTTCTTCTTCCCGGATAGGATCACGAAGTGGTGATGTGAGATACGACGAGTGCTCCGACAAGTTCTTCTGCAACCTTTCACAGGCGAGCCCACCTCCTTCACCTATTTTATATTTTGCTCTCCCTCTCACTGCTATCCTTATGTTGCGATTCTTTATCGAGTCAAGTGTCCTATTCCACTTGTTTACCATAATAATCCTATATGTATCATTCGTTACCCATCGCCGTTGCTTGATGTTTGAGCCTCGCGAGTCGTAGGCGTGTTTAGGTTCTGTTGTTTATCTTGATCTGTTATCGGGATATGTTGGGTTGTTGGGAGGTTATCACATGCGATATCAGTTGTTGGAGATACTCACGCTTTACTTTTTTGCTAACAACTAAAATTGTAAGCAGAGGCAGCTGTGAGCCCCTTTGCGAAAGCATCGGAACTTTGACTCGCTAATGTCCCATAGGACCCAAGTTCTTGTTATCTGTTCCGAGATTGAGCGCTCTACCCATACATGGGGACGTTTATTGGGACCCCCCTCACCCATTACCTTTCCTCGAGTCTGTTTAATTGGGAGCCACAACCTTGGTTTTATTTGCCTATGCCATGTATGCCATGCTTTACTTACTGTTGCCTTCGGGTGTTTACTTCCTGTTGCCTTCGGGTGTTTATATTCTGTACTGTACCTTGCGGGACGTTTAGCGAAGTGTGTGGTTCGCACGCCTAGCCGCCGGCGCAAACCTCTGGGTCCGTATCGGAGTACGGCCGGACTTCGTCACGGGTAGCTTAGTTGGGTGGCTCCCATTAAACTTTCTCTTGCATTAAGAACGGTCTTGTTGTGAGACTTCACCTATAGTAAGTGGGGTCGAGCATGCGTATGGTTACATTTGGGCAACCCCTGGGTGTACATCTTATCGATAAGCCGTGTCCGCGGTTATGGACGACTTGGAATTGTATAGCTCGATCATAGAACAACTTACACCGCTATCTTGTTGATAATAATTTGCTAATAACCTGCGTAGTAATATAGCATTACTACAACCAATATCTAATAAAACTTGTCCACCGATGAATGCCTTTTACATTTCTTCTTCGCCTTGTTAAAGGGGATATGTGTAATCGGCTGGGTTATGATTGTGTATTCTTTAGTTGTTACCTTATGCGCTCTCTTATCTTCTCTGATTAGACGGATGTTGTAGCGTGTCTCTATTGGTTATAGTTTTGCTGCCGCTAAACCTACCATATAGCCCCCGGTGATATATTCGCCTGGCGAGCATAGCCATTTCTAGTCTCGCTAAGTACGTGCCGGAGTTCGTTCCTTGGTACTTACCCTCGCCTTTTCTCTTTCTCTTTTGTTTCCTCCTCTTGTCGGCAACCGTTGGCCCGACTTTGACAGGTACGAGAAGACGACGTTAGCAAGGTTACCCTTCTGGCTTGGTCTGGGCAGGGTTATGGACGCCACTGGTTATCTTCAGGACTCTTAGTCCAATTTGTATCTTGTCCGTACTCGGACGTATTCGATCTTCTGTATGATTTGGATCTTTGTATTGTATATTTGTATCTTGCCTCGTTGGAGTCGTTGTTATAATATATGTTTGTTGTGGGCTCTATTGTAATCCTGTTGTAATATTACCGCTCGTGTTAATTCCTCTGGTATCACGTGTGTGATTCGTCGCTCACGTCGTGTCGGAGGGCGTCTCTGAATCGATATTGTGCGGATTTCGGCGGGATCGCTGGAATACCGGTTCCGAGGCGTCACAGAGAACATGCTTGTGGACCTGACATGTGCATAAAAGTGTTTTGGAAGGCTAAGGGACCCAAAAGTTAACTCTCGGCCATGAGCCGATTCACATGCATCCGTTGTCATTTTGGAAGGTTCTGATAGGGGAAATTTTAACGCCATGTCCATCGGAGAGAAACTTGCGAGACCTTGAGATCAACATTGGATTTCGTGAAAACGAAAAAGGAAAACCTTGGCTTCGCATATTCCTTGAACTAACCAAACCTGCGATAAGTTTCAGGTATAAAGAGTAAAGATAATCCACGTAGTGCTGTTTTAGTCGCTGTAGTACCCAGCCATCTCCATGTCATGAAGAAAAATCTTGGGAATATGACATGGTGTGCTAATATCATATGTATGTGGAATTGCAGGTTTCAACTATTTATTCATGCTGCAACTTGATATGCTATTACTTACGGGAATGGTGTTTTGGCACATGGGAGCATATGCTCCCTTTATTTTGAAATGCATGTTAAATACATTTTGTAATTTCAAAAAATTGAAACGAAAAATTCGAACGTACATCTTCACGTGCTACGCGCTCACAAAGTTGTTTCATAAAAATCCGAATTGTCGTTTGACGTGTGTAAAAAAGACAAAATTCAATGCTGAAAATAAGACTTTTCAGGAGATAAATTTTCTCTTTTTTACACAGACCACAAAACATATTGGTTCCTCGCGAAACTTGACGAACGTACGTATATTGTGGAGATGTACAAGTAGAATTTTTTGTCAAAATTTTCGACATATCGAAATATAATTTTTTGATAGAGGGAGCATATGCACCCGGGAGCCGAATTGAATTTCCAATTACTCTATCATTTGCTTCCGCACTTTGCTACCTCTGATTTTAATCTATCTTCTTATATACTTAGGGCATCTTCAACGCGGCGATCCATCCCACGTCCGCTCGTCCGGATGGGTCGAGCCGGACAAAAACCCGGCCCAGCGCGCGGATCTCCCAAAAACGGATGGCCGCGGTATCCGGGACGACCCAAAGCCGGCCAAAATCTGGGCCGCGTTTGCGTGGCCGTGGACGCCGATGGCTAGCCGCTCGCGTCCGCCCCTGGCCCGCGTGTCATAGGAGATATCATCTTTTTTCATTAAAATTAGACATTTTACATTTTTTTCTTAAATCTACCTACTACTAGTTTAGGTACGTACGGGGCCGGCGGCCTCGCCGCCAACTCGCCACCGGGGCCGTGGATTTCACTCGACACGGGCGGCCTGTACGCGTGAGGATTCTACTCCAGCTTTACCAGCTGGGTGGCTCGGCGACGGCCCTCTTGCGGCGTTCCTCCGCGGCCGCCCTCCTCCTTTCCGTCCGCGCAGCTTGGGCGTGCTGGCGCTCCGCCTCCTGCGGCGGCAGGATCCGTTTCCCACACAACTCGAGCTCCTGCGCGGCGGCGCGTTCCACAGCGGTCCGTGCCTCCAGGCGGACGCGGATGGCGGCTTGGGCCTCGTGGTTCCCCTCCTGGCGACGCATGCGCTCTTGGCGGCCGCGCTCCACCGACGCAGCTTCCTGCCGGGCGCGCCAGCTGGATGAGGTTGCGGGCTGCTGGCATAGCGAGGAGCTGGTTCTTCTGGCCGAGGAGGTCACCTAAACGGTGGCGGCCGGCCCGACAGGTGGCCTCGTGCTCCTTCGTCACGTCGTCACGCGTGTGAGGTCGGTGAGACGCTCCTCGATGGCGGCGTTGATGTTCGCCATCGCGAGGTCGTCGAAGTAGTCCTCCGCATCGACGCGCTCCTCCTCCTCCTCCACGGCGGGCTCTGCCTCCTCCTCCGTGGCCTCGTACCAGCCGTCCGCGGCGTCATGCCAGCCATCTGCGGCCGCCTCCACCAGCTCCGCGTCCTCTTCCTTCTTCGCCACCCCCTGGGCTGCGACGCGGATCTCCTCGTCGTTAGCGACCCAAACTGCGTCCAGCCGCTCCTCCTGCTCTGTCCGCAGGAACCTGGCCCGAGCGGCGAAGTAGAGCTTGGCCCACGTGGCCTGCAGGGTGCGCGGCATGGCGATGGAGGTGGAGAGGGCGCCAGAGAAGGTAGAGGGGGGAGAGGACGGAGGAGCGGGTGTGAGGTCTGCGAGGCTGGCGCCGTCTTTTAATAGCCGGCGGCCTTGGCGGGAAACTTGGGCGCGAGCGCGAGCCCATGGCCTTTTTGCGCGCGCGGGAACCTTTTTGCGCGCGCGAACTTTCCCGCGCGTTCTCCCGCTCGCCATTCCTGTCCCGTCGAGACCTTCCATGGCGCAGCGCCACCCAGGGAAGACGAACCACGTGGCGGCTTTTTGGGTCGCCGCGTTGAGCGCAGTGTGCGATCCAAACGGATACGCGGACGCGGGCCGCTGTCCAGGTGTCCGCGCGGCCACCGAAACGGCCTAAAACGGACGGCCCAGCGCGTCCGTTTGGGTGTCGCCGCGTTGAAGATGCCCTTATCTCCTTGAGGCAAAAGTTGAAGCGATTCCGTTCAACAGCACTTACCCTCTATGCACTTGGCCTAAAAACTTGACAAGTTGCTTTTAGATACTCTTAAAACTGCACTGAACCTCTATGCACTTGGCGTAATAACAGTACTATACAATTCTTTCAAGGTTCCCTTGAAATACTGTTATAAGTAGCATTGGGCGAGTTTCTATGCCTCGAAGCTGGTGAGATAACGCTAGGACAGCTGGTGATTTGGAGAGGGTAGGTTGAGATAAGGGCGGCCCTGCTGAAATTGACCAGTTGTAGCTCTAACGCTAGCTAACCTGCATACGCCTTTAGTTTTCAGAATAGAACGGTCAGCACAAAACTTACACAAGATGATTCTCGCCTTCAGTTTTTTTCCAACTTTGCACACTGACGAACCATCAAGTATATCATATCCATGTATATTCGGTGTATGCAGGGGAAAAAGAGATGGGACTATAATCTCCGAACAGATCGATGGAAGGGATCCCAGAGCTTCATGTCCATGAATGCTGCATGCATGTGTATATCGATCATTACTTCGGAGGGTCATAACATCGATTAGAGAAGTCACGTTTCTTCACGTTGGGGAGAACGTATAAATAATCAGCCTATGTCAAGTTACTGCCCAAAATATATATCAGTGGCAGGGATCGAATCTCCAGCTAATTAGTTAGACTTTGGGAGAAACCAAGCTGTCAGTAACTTCTGACCCATCTACAGCTGACCTCAGAACAAATATATGCAAGGATTTGCTCGAGAAAATAATGCAAGGAGTAGTTTTGCTCTTTTTTTTTACAACAGGGGTAGTTTTGCTAATTTAGAGAGAAACCAAGTTGCCAGTAACTCAAGACCCTTCTACCGCTGACCGCAACGAGTGCAAGTCAGCGGTACTGCATTACCGTGACTGCATGAAGATATGAAGAGGATTTGATCAACAAATTAATGAAGTCTAGCTGCAAGATCGATGCTAGCAGTGCAAGTCAGCGGTATGCATGTGACCTCTCATCGAGCCCAAAGCGTGCGTTCGAGGTGCACCATGCATGGCCCTCCTCCACCACACCACCGCTATATATACCCACGCAACCCTGCTGCTAAGCATCCAACTCATCTCGGTACTCCACCGAGCTCACTCACAATGGCTGCTACCACTAAGCTTATAGCTCTTAGCTTTGTTGTCCTCTTGAGCATTGGCTTCACCAGTGCTTCACGTATGTTAGCTAGCTCATCCAGCGCCTCAGGAGGAGGGTCGGGAGGCGGAGGTGGTGGTGGTGGGGCGGGTGCAAATGGATACGGCGGAGGAAGCGGACAAGGTGGTGCCACTGGATACGGCGAAACCTTGGTAGGTTCAGGTTACAAGTATAACCAGGCGAAGGGAGCTGGTGGAGGAGGAGGAGAAGGTGGCGGTGGTGGTTCAAACGGCGGAGCAGGATCTGGTTCTGGGACCGGCGGTGGCATCGGCTCTGGTGCGAGTGGTTCTACTGGCAGTGGGCAGGCCAATGCTAATGGTAGTGGTGGGGGTGAGGGCCAAGGTGCTGGCGCCAATGGGTCTAGCGGACAAGGAGCCGGAGCAGGCGGTGGTGAAGGAAATGGTGAGAGTATCGTAGCACCAGGTCCATCTGCTGGTGGTGTTAGCTACTCCGATGCCGCTGGTGGTGGTACCGGTGGTGGCGGCGGGAACAGTGGAAATGGTGGCGGAGAAGGAACTGGAGCTGGAAATGCCGGTAACGACGGCACCTCGGGCAGTGCCAATGGACAGGGTAGCGGCAACGGTGGCGGCATAGTTAAAGGTGTTGCTCAAGGGCCAAGCGTCGGAGTTGGGTCTGGTGCAGGCTCCGGAGCTGCACAGACCGCTAGCGATGGACCTTCTGGTTCAGGCTATGCTGCCGGAAGCGGTGCCGGTGGCGGTGGTGGTGCAGGTGGAAGCGAGAATGGCGGGGTTGCCAGCGGTGGAGGCACGGGACAAGGGTCCGGCAGCGGATCATACCCTTAAATTTCCTTTACCAAACGAGCTAGAACGGGAGCCCAGCACGCATTTTTAGTTTCTTCCTGTTTCACATAAGTTAAGTTTCTCTTCATTCTTAGGGTTTTCACTATGCTCCTAATAAAGGGCTCCATGCATGATTCTAGTCGAAGCACGTAGTTAGTGGAGCAAACCACTTGAGATGTAATCGCTTTTGTCATCAAAGAATATCAAGTTGCCGATTCTTCTTTACTGTTATCGTGCATGCATGCTATGTTGTTCTTGTACATCTTGATTGTTAACACTAAACACCGTGAATTTTATCAGTGACCACTGATTCATGTACTCATGTCACCAAGTTTCACTAATGTCCTCGACTAGCAGAACCCATGCATGTTTATACATCTAAGCAGTAAGAACTCATTGCATGTGGATACAGATGAGCCATGTCACCTTGAATCCTTGACATTGGCCATTGCAAGCCCTCCCTACATATCTCATGGAAAATTAATTTGATACCTTAAAAAATAGGCTGACATCTGACTTTCATGTTGAATTTTATATGTAATAAGTCTATCTTACAAAGAAAAGTACCTATGCGAGTGATTTGAGTGGCGAATGACAGAAAACAATGTGGGGTAGGGCATACTCTAAAAATAATGCAAACTCCAAAGTAGCCCCAAGACATAAATGCTATATACGATTTAGGTGCATGTTACAAGTATAACTGCAGTAGGTGTAGTTATATGAGCATGTACTTCCGAGCTAAGTGATTCTAAATTCCACTAAATTGAAGTCTTATCTAGATTTTAATTTTGAAAAGAGAGTTATCTAGATATCCAACTCAAATACCATTTGGCACAGTAGTTTGGACAAGCTTCGTCATTTCTATATCTAAGCAACCGATGCATTTGGATACATATATGAGCCAAGTTATCTCTTGACACTGGACATTATCTGTACGAACGTTTGATCACATGAGCAATGTGGACGTAGATATATAGGGAATGTCGAATGGGTGGGGGGGGGGGGGGTTGAATCTGTCTCCAGATGCACCTGCCATATGGGGCATGGTGCACCAATGGGAATCAAGAGGAACACTTGTATCGTATCGGTAGCACGATGAATTAAATGTGGTGGAACAGTTTTCTTAGATTATATAGGTGGTTGTCGAGGCAAAACCGTTATAACACGAGTTGATGTAGGACAGAAAGTACTTCAGTTTACATGAATCACATTTATAAACGATTCATACTTTTAGATAAATTGACTAGTGCACACAATTCAATAGCCGTATATTAGTTCAGGAGAATATTTTACTAAGAAGTGGAGTGCACCGGCCGAACCCTAAACTCATGTGGCCATTCTACAGAGAAAATAATATGGATATGGGATAGTGTTTAAATACACTTACAAATAGAGCAACCGCATTGTGTTCCATGTAAGCCCAGAATAGGCACGGTTGGGTGAAAATCGGCTCTTTTGGACAACAGAAAATTAGAAGCCTTGGGAAGAAACGCGTGGAGAAGAGCACAATATCTCCGACCCAATAATGATGTAGGAAACCAGACTAGCATTTGACATATTGTTGTTCTCCCAAGTCTGCACGGGCATGTACAATTGTAGGCACTTAGGTAGAGGATTGTGCATCTTAAAAAAACCATTTATCGTAAGTAGAATTATTTAAACCATCAACATAAGATATTTCAGTAGGAAGTGATACCTCTTCATTACCTTTACCAGAGCATATAACATGTATTTGAATAGGAAAACACGGTTCATCAATAGGAAGCCTGATACTCTTTTCAGAAAGTTCCTTCAAGTGAGAAGTTTTAAAGCCTTTTTCTTTAATAGACATTGAAGCTTCCTTCACGTCTTCATTAGATAATTCAAGAATTCCTCTCCTATTATGGATCACCTCCTCTTCAATATGCCAATCTTCATAGTTCTGCTTGATGGTGTTCAACAATTTCTTAGCTTCCTCCACAATTCCTTGTCTGAAAATATTAGCTTCCTCCTTCAGTTAGCCCATTATAAAATATGCCAAGTAATTGGTTCTATTTTAAACCATGAACTAGACACTTCCTCTCAAGGGCACAATATCTCCTCCAAGCTTGGGGAATACCTTCTTCTTTACATTTCCTTGTAGTTGATGGCACAATATTGTTCTTAGCAGGTTCCTTATTCTTCCCCATGATGAGAAACAAATAAGTGCAGCAAGTATATGATAACAAGTGATCTTACCAATAAAACTAGGATCTCCGGCAACGACGCCACAAAATTTCTTGATGCCCACAAGTATAGGGGATTGTTGAAATCTTCGATGGGAAGTATTACCGAAATGTATAGTTCGACTCAAGGAGAACACAAAAATATCAATACGACTTTAGAAATTGAGACGTCACTCTTAACCACACCTGTATATCAATAAACTCACAAAGCAAGTTGTTATTTTATTGCAGTTGATTCAAATAGTAAAAAAGAAAATAGTAAATAGTAGTAGCAGATTTCCAGTTTTCACCGGATGTATTATTATGTAACTTTTAGTGGCTAAAAGAGTAGGCATGAGGTAGTAGTGGGGTGTTGTATGAATGATATTGGTCATATAATGTAATCCAACAAACATACAATCCATCTCTAATTCAGTTTGTGTAGGTGTGTGCTTCAAATATAGCTATGCATACTAACAAAGAGAAATTACATAACATATTTTATCATGCTTGCCATTTTTACCGGGGTCAACTTGGAACTACAAAAAATTAAGGTCTATCTTTTTGAATTACCCGGAACAAAGAATTAAGATTCATGAACACAAATTATCCTTGAACTATGACATATTCCGCTTGTTTTTTCTATCTGTCACCTTAGGGGTTCACAGGGTCAATATAATAATAAGCAATACACCTTCCAAATAGATACCAACCTCATATATATGATAAATCAATATAGGTTCAACACTGAAATCATGTCGCTCGGGCACTAGTAACAAGCATTAAACCTTGCAAAGGTGTACCAACACTCATACATGAATATCTCAAGACAAACA
Organism: Lolium rigidum; assembly: GCF_022539505.1. Lineage (NCBI taxonomy): Eukaryota > Viridiplantae > Streptophyta > Magnoliopsida > Poales > Poaceae > Lolium > Lolium rigidum. The sequence continues at coordinate 202,332,247 of NC_061509.1, forward strand.
CCTCGATTAAATCTCGATACATATGGATGGTTACGTGACCAATCTCATACAAACCCCATCCACCTCTTAAGTCTATAGAAAACTACTCACTCATGGTGATGGAGAGTGAGCCCATGGTTGTTGGTGATGACGTTGGTGGCAGTGATGATGAAAAAGCCCGCGAAATCCCTCTCTTCGGGGTGGAGAGCATGATCAATTTGACCCCCGAAACGAAGATCGTGGTTTTGGCGACGCTCTATTTCGCGAAATGTTTCGTTATTCCACAGGGTAGTTTTTAGGGTATATAAGGCACCACGCGAAATGGGGGAGGCGAGACGACGACCGAGGGCCAAACTGGCACTGGTGATGCGCCCTATGCAGGTGATGCGCCACCTGGCCTCATTTGGGCCTCGTGTCTCCCTCTCGTTATCCAAAGCCCTAGGTCCCCTCTTTTGGTGAAAATTTTCAGGGTATTTTTTCTCGATTTTATTTCATGCGAAAACTGACAAAAACAAGACTTTTACGAAAAATAGCATCAGATTCGCCAGTTTTATTAAGTAGCGTGAGATTTCGGAACAAATCTTTGAGAAAAGTGCTTGGAAAAATAGATACATTTGAGATGTATGAGCGAGCCATCCGCATGCCCAACGGAGAGGAAGGTAGGGTCCGCCTGGGCAGCTCCGGAGAAGACGACAGCCTTGACCTTTCTGCGATCCCTCCGGCCGACCGCTCCATTCCCGCCTCCCTGCAAACACAAGCAGACGACATACCTGCGCTAGACGATGGCGGTTCCGCCGAAGACCTTTCCCAAAAACGCGATGCTGGCGTAGTAAAATCAATATCCGTCCAGAAGTTATTGGCTAGCTCCTCGGCGGCTCGGCAGATCTTCTCTCTCTACTTCCAACCATTGACCAGCCCGGGGCCGGTGGAGGATCCGCCTCAATCACGTCGAGCGCTGAATCGAAGGAATCTCAAAGGAGCACGAAGCAACATCCGATTAGGCGTCGTCCACTATCGGGGGAGGAATCCGCAGCACTTAACGGACATCCCCTTGGTGCCGTCAGGCCGTCCGACGCCAGCGTGAGCCGTCGGCGACGAGACACCTTCATGCAGCGACCTCGTCCAGTGACCGGCGGCCTCCAACGAGTCTTCCCGCGTCCTGCTCGCCCGCCACGGCAACAGGAACCGGAGCAGGGGAAGCAGGGCAGCCGGCGTGGGGGCGAGAGCAGATTGAGCTCGCGTACAAAAGCATATAGGAACCCAGGCGCTAGGCGGCCGGCGCCAGCGAGCGCGGGACGGCGGAGGGGTGGCCGCGGGGCTGGTTTCGTGGGCGTGGGCCGGAGGCGGTGGTGCAGGAGCCGGGGTGTGCGGGCTGGGAACGGCGCGAGGAGGCGGCGATGGAGGCGCGACATGCGGATCCGCTTCGCTCGCCCACGTCGCGAGTCCTTGTGCGAGGATCGGATCTTGAGACGACGGGGTGGTGCACGTGGGCAGAGAGAATGATGCGGACGGGGACAAATGGAGGCGCGTCACCTGGGACTCGGGTCACCGCCGTCGCCGGTCGCAACCTCTCGGTTGCCTCCTGGACGGGTGCGGCAGCGTATCCTCTCTTGTCGAGCGTATCAAGGAAAGCTATGCATCTAAAGGTATATATGATGCCCCCCATAGGGGGCCTCACAGAGATTAGCTGCTCGTGGCCGTTGGATCTTACCCCTCTGGCAATCTTGTCCGTCCATTTTTTCACTAGTGGAGTAGTCCAGGACGAGGCCCTCGCGCGAACCCGTTTTTTATCCATGGGTCGATGAAGCCCTCCCGGCCCAGCCTCTCGCGTCGCTCGTTACCCTCCTCTCCCCTCGCCGTCTCCTCCCCTCCCGTTCCCGTGCGCGTGCGGCGGCGGCCGCCGCCAGCCCCTCTTCCTCCCCCACGTCCCTAGCCCACTTTCGCCCAATCCCCGCGCGAGATCCGCCCATGGCGGCAGTTTCCTGCCGCAACTCCTCTTCGCTGTGCCTCGCCTCCCATCTCTCTCCTCCCACTCCTCCCTCTACCTCATCTCTGATGGCTCCGGTTCGCCTTGGGCGCGGCCACCGCGCAAGGCGCGAGCGGGGCGTCGGCCTTGGGCGCGAGCCCTGCTATGGCACGCCCCGTCTGCCCCGCTCACCGCTGCAACGAATCATCGCGTTGCCGGGAGGAGCCACGCCGCGAGCTGCGCCGGCTCGGCCAAGGCGACGAGGATCAAGATCCGGGGCGGCGTCTTTCATCCTCGCCTTCCTCTCCCACTTCCCCACTGATTCGGGGAGAAACATGGCAGCAGGAGCGACATGGAGCGACCGAGCGTCGGCGGCAGGAAGCGCACGCCTGGGCGACAGCGGCGGCAAGCGCGGGCCTTGGCGACGGCGGCGCCCATCGGTGAGCAGCGAAGGGGTCTCCGACGGCGGAAGGAGTGCTGCGCCCGGCGTCCGGACAAGCTCCCATCCTCAATCCGCGTCCCGTCGCCGTCACCTTCGTCTCGACGCAATGGGGCCAGGACCTCCCTCGCACGCGCTCATCCTAGGTTGGAGATGCGGATGAGGCAGTGTGGCGCTGTGTGACCCAGCTCCTACAGCTGCAGACCGAGATTAGGGAGAAGAGGCAAATTCAGGTACGCATCTGCTAGATTCCTTCATCCACGCCCTGCATCAGTCCAATGGCATGTGTAAACTTTTGCTCTCCTATCATTTGTTCATCTTCTACACCACTTTCTGAAGAGAGATGCCACACAAGGACATGGGAGACCAACGTGGAAGGAGGCTCAGCCAAGCCGTGGCCATGGTGCAGCTCTCTCCCAATTTACAGAGTGTTCCATTTTGTTCAGATGTATTTGATAAATTTATCTTATATACTGGCTATGATGTTGCTAAATCCTGATTGCCTAGATATGTAACACTTTGTTCCACTTCTCTCTTTTTTAGGTTTGTTTGTGGAGATTTTTTTTATCTGTGCCTACCAGTTTTTGATGAAAATCGTGGCAACCTAAAGGTGAATATTCATCCATGAAATGTTTATGCTCGCTTACTTAATAAATATTTTGTTTTTACTGTTAATGCTTCGCTGCATACTAAATAATCAGATAAATGTCATGCATAGTCCAGTACTTATAAGTTGTTCTCAGTTAGCCATTTCTTGGATTGTATTATTGTGTCCTCTTGGTCATTTGCATTCCAGTGGTTTGAGGAAGAGGGTCTAAACAATGTGTTTGTTGATGGTCCGTAGATAGGTGTACTAAAATGCAGTCTCCCCTTGCTAGATGTGCATCCATGGATGGAGCTTACCCGGTGGCCTTGCTAGATAGCTGAGACAGGTTGTACTTGGAGTGAAGGTAAACAAAAGTAGCAAGCGATTTCTGAATTGTGAGGTTATGGTTCATACAAAACAATTTGTTGTAGACCTACGACAACAACTACAAATGTCTAGCTTTCGGTTCAGTTTATGTTGTGGCGCCAAAGTACACATCAGTTTAGTTCTGAAATGCATAATTACTATTTGCAGTCCATGGTTAATAAGGTTCTTAGTTAATTTTCTGTGTTTGTATTTTGTTTCGCAGATGATGATGATAGATCAACGATTACAAGTACTGAGCCACTCACAGAATATTCAGCTCTTCGGTTCATGTGGTTTTATCACTTCTTTCAGACCATGTGAGCTGATTCCTTTTCCTTTATATGCGCAGATTATTTACTTGCTTAGGCTACAATTTTACCTGGTCGGTTATTAATGCATGCCGAGATAAGAAAATTTATCCAAGTGTTTCTTGCTATACCAAATCAGATAACTAACTGAGTATTGTAGTTATATACATCCGATGATTTTTATTACCATGTTTGTCAGCTATGGTGATGGAAAATCAAGCAGAGCCACTTGATTTTTTTTAGTCTATTGACGTTTTTTCTGTGGTTACCTTTGCTTCTTTGACTGATTTCAGTCTGATTAGTACAAGGGTGTTGTTTGCTGTGTAGTAAGGTACTGAGGTGCTGTTTGCTTTGCAGTACAAATGATTGCTTGGTTGCTTAAAATGCAGATGTTGTTTGCTGTTTAGCTTCCTTACTTGAAAATCAGAATTTGACTGCAAAATGGGCAGTCCACGGCTTCTCCTTAATTTGCACATCCTGGAAAAACAAAACTGGAGCTGTAGCCCCTTTTAACACCACACTGTGATCTAGCCTGCTAAGAGAAAAAGAAAAAGAAAAACTAAGCAACCCAGGACAGATTAAGTATTACTAGAGAGACATGCTCTAGAATAACTTTTACTCTACAGAAAATACTTTGGTTATATCAGAACCATATTCTAATTACTATTGTAATGTATTATGTATCAGAACCATATGCTAATAAGTATTGTAATGTATTTTCCTATTTCAATTGTGCTATGTATGCGAGTTGCTGCCCTGCCTATATTTACGTGTGAATCTCTTGGGAATTTTATTGGTCACCCTCACGTGATGTTATATATTCTTATTCGCTACTTCTATGTGTCACATTTCAGCGTCGCACCACCTGGTAATCCGCAAATGGTTCTTCACTTTGTTTAGCCTGTACAAGTCATCGATGAACCATATGAACCAGAATTAGACAGATACCGATAGTACGATTTTTGCGATCTGCCGAGCTGGTGTTTTCGCTATTATGGTCCATTTCGTTTCGACCATTTTGTCTATAATATTGTTTATTATATTTTTATTTCAACTATTTTATCGATTGTTGTACAGGATGTGTTACTTGAGGTTTTTTTTTAAAATTCTTACCAAAATTGAGATAGCATTTCGGAAAAATTATCCACCAAAGATGATGCATGAGGAGCAACTAATATATCATCATTTCTATATTTGGTTTTGTTTCCTATGAAAGTAAACAAAGTTCCACTGAAACTGACAGAACATTCATCTTTCTATGGCCATCAGATTGAATAAGAGTTTGTTTGTGCTTATGTTATATATATTCTCGGAAGGTATGAAAGGTCATCAGATTGGGTAAGAGTTTGTTTATGTTTATGTTATATATATTCTCGGAAATGTTTGAATAGCGACTTATGTGGAATAGTTTTTGTTTAGAAAAATCATGTGATCTCATATATTCATGCCCTTACATAGTACCAATGACTTTTACAAAACGGATGCAGAGTAGTCAGCCATCTCATTTATGCTCTACACATGCTTCTATGTAAACCAGGGGCCTCCCTACATGTGTCATGCCATTCCTTTAAACATCGGCAGCCGGAGATCTTGGGAGATTGTTGTTCTGGTGTAGAGAAAAAATATTTAAATTGTATGAGGCCAAAGTTGTTGGCTATCTGATACATTATAGGCACACAAGCTGTTATTATTTGTTGATTCAATTCCATTATTATTTTTTTCCTTTTGTAGAAATTGAAGTTTATATACAGCAGCCGAATGAATCAAAATAATATCTCTGCTCTGCTATTTTTGCAAGAATTAGGATTTCCGTTTCTCATGTGCATTATTACTCCATAGACAATCTCACTAACAAACGAATTGGATTTGAGCCATCCTACTATCCATTCTTAGTGTTCAATTTCATTGGTGAAAAAAAGCCACCGCTCAACTTGCATCCCTGGCCGTCGGTACCGGTGTCGCCCGACCGCCAAAGGCGGTGAGGGCGTGCGCGCACCCTGGCAGGGCTCCTTCGTGCGAAGAAGCATCGCCTTCTGGGTCACGTGACCTCGGCGAGTCGGAGTGGAAGCATTGATTCAGAGCGTTGGAAGGCGTTGTGGCGCGGTGCCAGCTGCGCGAGAGGTTGGCGGCAACGCTCTGGCCCGACCTGGGCTGGACGGGCCACGACCGTGCACCCCCCCGTTCTAATATCCTTCCACCGATCCTCCGCTGGTGGAGGACGCCGTGCATGCGAGCAGGAGCCTATTGTTGTTATGGTCTATAGTCGAGGGCACCTCCTTACCAAGTTGTATTCGCTTGGTGAGGACGATCGTGTATGTGTGTGTATCGTGTGTGTTCCCCTGATGTCTTCTTCCTATTCAATGAAATCGAACGCAAAATCTCTTGCGTTTCCTTGAAAGAAAAAACTAAAAAACATATTACCATTTTCTCACTTAATTTTTTATCACCGTTATATAAAATGTAGATCAATATGAATTCTACGGGGTCGTGCGCCAAGGCGCACATCTAAATCTAGTCTAAAGGTATAAACGATGCCCCCCATAGGGGGACTCACAGAGTTTAGCGCTTCTCATCCGTTGGATCTTACCTGATGCTGGATCTTGGCCGTCCATTGTTTGCACCGCAGCAGTATAAAAAGGGACCCCAAAGTGAGAAACCCTAGCCGCCTGCAGTCTCTCCCCCAATCCCACCTCTCTCACCCTCCCCCAATCCCGTCTCTCCTCCTCCCGTCTCCCTCTCTCCCTCCTCCTCCCTGTACGTCTCTTCTTCCTCCTTTCCCATGGACACAAATGGCAATGGCTGACCCGAGCTTCACGCAGCAGATCTCCTTAATGGCCGGCCCATGGGAAGGAGCACGGGAGGCCGCCGGCCGCCGTCATGGCCGGCCGCCGCCATCGCCGGCCGCCGCCATGGGGAGGAGCACCGGAGACCACTGGCTGGTTGGCCGCCGGCGGGAGGCTCATGGGGAGGAGAACGGGAGTCCACCGGCCGCCTCCATCCCCGGCTCAACAGCGACCTAGCCATGGCTGGGGGAACGGTTGGTTGCCGGCGGGAGAAGCGCCGCCATGGCTCGAACCGCCGTTGTGTGTCAGATCGAGTCACGTATGTGAGACATCCAATTTTTCGTGGTGCTAATTCCTTGCCTGGCTATTTTTACTATGTAATTTATTCAATTGTTTGCTCTATGTATTTGTATGTATGATTTAACATCAAATCGTTTCTCTAGCTGAATTGGATTTGGGACTACAAGGCTTGGGAGGTCAAGAGGGAAGGCCCTGCCATAAATGGTCGCAGAGAAAAATGATGTTGCCACTGATGATAAGCTGGAGGCTCCGTGATTATGCAATATATACATAATTACTTCTGGCCAATCCCACTTTTCCCGGTCATTTTCTCCTTAAACAATATGGCTTGCCTTGATCTATCTATCAATCTCCTCTACTGATTGTAGTTGTTGATTAGTGAAGTACATGTGCCTTTTTTAAACAAAATCTCACCAGTAGTTATTTTTGGGTATATTAGATCTGACTGCGAGCTCGTAATGACTATTCAGCTGGGAGTATGAGATAAATGGGAAAAAAACTCTGGTTTGTGACTTCTTGTCATGTAAAAGGGATTTAGTTTCTATTTGGTTCACAGCATGAGATTACTGATTTTGCTTTAGTCTTTGTATACAGCTAAACATGGTTGAAGACAGAGTCCAGTGATTTCATTTCTTATTGATGGCTCAGTTGTGTTTGTGCTAATTGCCTACTGTTTTGCCTAAAAGCAGTTTTCTTACAGGCTGAAGAGGAGGATATTATTGCAGACAATTATGGTGCCAAAAATAACGAAGTCTCGGGATGAATGGTCCCAAAATGGCCATGCGATTGGGTCTAATGGTATGGATGGAAAATCTGGATTTATTTCATAAGTTCTAAGGGAAGAGCAGTAGCTTCTTTGAACAAGTTTTCCCATAATGCAAACATAATGTCACATCCGATTTGGAAGGCGAGACTCTATTCCACATGGTAACTTGTCTTTTACTAAACAACTATTATGGTTCCCACATTGGAATGCTTACCTATTATTTGTCATAAGCATTCCATTAGTTTATTTATGGGATTGTATTTCGTTCTATATTTACTTGTTTTTGTTATGTGTCGTGCAGTGATGGAGGTTGAGAAGCCAACTTTGCAACCGTATGGTCTTCTAAAAGGGTTTTTGGGTGCTTGTTTATGTCAGCGGAGGTTGTTCACATATTCAGACTACTTGTATACACCCTTATGACACAAAGTTTGGAATCAGATCTTGGACCCTATGGGCGGTGTCGTTAGTCTGTGGAGCTCACGAGGCTTGGTATTCACTCGGATGCAATAGTTCTAAATCATAGGGCCGAGAAAGTTCATCAGCCTCCTATATGCTCGAGAGGCACAAGGTTAGATGGTTTCGAGTTCTTTGTTACTACCAAACCGAGAAAGTTCATCAGCTCCTATATGTTGTGCTTTGATATTTATTGAATAGCCACATAAATCAACCTCATGCCCCGCCTAATGTATCTTACTTCGCTCTCTCAGAAAAGCTACTGAACCTTACTTAAATCCGTAACTGCTTGGTGCTCCAAGACATACATGTATTGGGCATTGCTGGTTTTGATTGCTTTATTTTATCAGATAGTTGTTGATGGATCTTAATAGATCAATAATTGAGATTCCTTTGGTACACAAGAGGATATCATTTTAGAGCTTTAATTCACTTACCATTTCCACGTTTATTTGTGAACACAGTGGATTCAAAACCTTTAATTTGTTTTACCAAACAATTGTAATGGAACTTTACATAAGTTTTCAGTTTGTACATATTGTTTTTCAAACAGCTGTGTATGGTTATGCGATGCAGTGTGTCCCAAGCCAGTGGCAACATCATATGGCCGGTGCCACTATAATTGAACCTTGCCGCCCTCCTGCATACATAGGTGAGTTGCGCTTCCTATGTAGGATCTAACTTGGTGTTGCTGCTTTCCTCTATTATACGGATGATTAAATTTTGTCTCTGTCCTTTGTCTCCTGCTTGGAAGAAAAGTTCTATGTGATTCATAGCATTTCCCTTACAAACTAGCGCATTGCTGAGACCAGTGCTGAAATAGCTGTAGAATTTTGTATGTACTTCATTTTGCAACTTTAGGCATCCAGACAGTTTGGTACTTTGGTTAAGCTCAGAATTATCCATATGCTCTTATAATTTTATCATGTAGTGGAGCTCTTCCACCTTTTGTTTCAAACAACTGAGATCAAGGCAGAGATATATTTACTAAGAGTATATAGCTAGGTTTACAGAAAATCTCATGAGAATACGATTTACTTCTCTTGGAGATCGATGTTTTCTCTTCAGCAAAATAATTGTATTGTTCATGTCTTCTTCTTGGATGTAGGTATTTTAATTTCATCTCTATTGCTCTCCAATTGATAGGCTGAAGCTATAGGGCAGTCTGCCACATCATCGATATCTCCTTCACCGCATTCACTGCCTGCTCTATTGTGTGTTCTATACAGGTATCTACCAACTACCATATCGACTTCATGTATTGTTGCTTCTGGGTATGGACAGTAAAGTAACCCTTTTCGTGTTTTCTTATTTATGATTGTGCTGCTATAACTAGGTGTCTTCTCCAAGGTTTTCAGTTGTAATTTTAGTAACTTTGAGGCATGGAAGCAAGATGAGAATAGGTAAGAACCATGTTTTGGGGTTTCTCTTCTAAAAGGGCACTTCAGTTGTCAAGTTTCTTGAATGTTGTCTTGCTAGCCAGTAAATTTTAATGCATCAAGTTAGTTTCCACTGTTGAATTCTTATTTTTTAATTGCACAGTTGGCATACATAACTTTTGGTTTTAAGAAGCTATTGCTTCCCAGAAATTCATAGTTGCCCTGTTAGATACTCTGGGTGATATCACTGGACATTTTGTTTGAATAAAAATGAAATCACTTCTTGCCTCTGTATTCTATTTATTTATTGGAGTAAATGTGTATCAGGGTGTACTGCTCCACCATATTTATATTTACTTCTGAGCAAACCAGTTGAAACCTGAATTTGTGTATGTTTTGTCGGAATCATCGAAATATTAAAACTAATTATTGATGTGTCTTGGTGATGGTAATGTGTTGGACATGAAATTTTTACGGGTGTGCGACCGTGTCGGTGGTTTTGGATTCTCGGTACATGCCGGCAAAACTTTCAAGTCAGGGGTTCAGGTTTGAATGTTTTGAGTTAGAATTGTCCCTATTATTGTAGGAAGTTTGACGCATCTCTTATGACTACTTGCACTCGTTTCGATTAAAAAAAAATAGTTGTGTCTATGGCACATTGCCAGCCTGCAATGCTGGCAGGAGCATCCACGTCATGATACTATTGTAATGATGTTAAACCTTTTACTGCATACTGTAGTAGGTCCATATAGACCATACCAATAATAATATGTGGTTGCTTACATGGGAAGAAAACTTGTTTTGTGATGCTCTTCAAGCACTGCGGATACATAACTTCTGTTCTTAGCTGTTAATGTTTTGTGTTTGGTACCCTGGATATTGACGTCTCGCAAGTTTGCATTTACTGATGTTTCCAGATATACCACTATTCCGTCCGAGGCTATTGGTAATATTGAACAGAGGTTTGCATAGGCTATAGACTGTACATGTCAAAGATTTTGATGCATAAGTAAATTTGGATTCAGAAACTGATAATCCCGTGTCAAACCACCATGCCACGATTCATATAAATATTTAGAAATTCCATACTAGAGCAAGGCTGGAAGGGGGTGGGGGTATTTTGGCTCAAATTTCTTGCTGATATGGATAGGGTAAATTCTACAGGGAGATAGGACGATATGAGTATTAGAAAACTGTGTCAAAGATAAAAACATCCGCGATCAAATTGGAAACATCACATTTACTTTCTTGAACTCAAAAATAAGAATTTTGGGTTAACTGATACAATCAACTGGTGCATGTAAATAAAATATGATTTTTCTTACTCAGGAAAGAGAAACATACCGTTTAGCAGCAGGTTGGCTCTCATTGTTGACTTAAATGGATGATTCCAAACGTGGCTTTCAGTCTAATTGACAGGATCCGAAGAACCAAATATCCAATGACCTTCACTATATGCCTCTTCTTTCTCTATCGGTGTAGGCTTGTGATGAGGAAAATGGGTTAGGCAGGAAGAACTAATAATAAAAATATAAATAAATAAAAGAAAAACGAGCCATAGTTGATAAATAAAACACGTATGGGCCGAGTGTGGCTCAGTCCATTATGTAAGAGAACCCCACATTATCGTCGCTGGGCCGGCTCATGAAACTAGACATTCCACCCTTTTCACCGTCCACTTTCTAATATAGTTTAAAATTTACATAAAAAGTTCTACTTCTCTGAAGATCAAAAGAGAAGCAACATGCAAACTTCATTGGTCCAGGATATCTCACTTAATTCTCATCCTTGAGAAGTCCTTGCATGTATTGGCCAGATCTGGGAGAATAGAGACTAGCAAACATGACATAAGTGAGGTGATCTCTTACAATTTCATGCATTGAGATCACTTTTACTCCCCTTTTGACAAAAAACAACACATTGCTTCGCCTTGTATATTTTTCTCTCTATACAAATTATTTTTAGCTTCTAATCAGCAAGTAAATGTTACAAATGCTTATCCAGCATTATTTCCATCTTCCTAAATTACACACTATTTCTAATATTTTCAGCAAGTAACAACTGTTCTTCCTAATATTTTTTGCACCTTTAAATGCAGTTGTTGTGGCTATTCATTTCAGGTCAGTATATGCAATCTATGCTTTTCTTGCCATTGTGTTGTGTTTTATTTGGCTTCTCTAACTGACCTGGGTTTTGAGCCCAAATATATTTTGGTTATTTTATATATAAGTGCATGTATATACTTATTTGGTTTGACATTCCATTGTAGCCAATACGGAGAAGTTTAACCTTTGCCGCATCTATTACTTACCTGCTATATTGGATGGAAGACCTACTAAAATAGTAGCAGTATGTTCTTTTGCAAGTCACAAAATGTGGCAAAACTATTCAAGATCGGTCTGGCCAGGTAATTGCCTGCATATTATCCATGTTTGTTCATAGTTATATGTGCTCAATATGAATTTTTCCTTCATGGTTTACTCAACTCGCATGCCAGCCCATTCCATCCCTCGCCTGGGATGTGAAGTAACCACCGGAACCATCTGACATGTCTTCATCGGATAAGAGGTGACCCGTCTTCTTCCTTGCGAAAACCAGTTTTTGTGTACATGTATATAGAGTATACCCCGCGCAGCACTAGCTTGAACTAAGTTCATTATAATTGTTCCCAGAATCAGGCAGCCGTCAGAGAAAGGTTTGTTGGATCTGCAGCCCAAGAAAAACTAAGTTCATCCAATTATGTGTAGGATTTTTTTTTATTACGATATGGCCATTGGTGTTACTCTTGTGTCGTTCGCATGCTCTGGACTATGAAGGTTGTGGTGTTCACTGTTGTACTCTTACTGTAAATTTGAACTAGCTCTATTTCTTCCTCCATGCAATTCCTCTGTTAGCTATTTTTTTACTTTCATCTGTGCAAAATTTCTTTGGCGAGGGACTTCTTGCTAAACTGCATAATTTGCGAGTTCTGCTTCTTATGTAAATCAATAAATGTATTGATTGTTGATGATACTTCCAAATATGTGAATTATTCATTTGACATGTTTTTTGAAACATTGTATTGATAAGGCCTTGCTGTTTGACATGTTTTTGAAACCCATGACCATGGAAATGTGACACCTTCAAGGAAAGTACACTGGTTTAGGATTTCGGTTATACCTTTGTTGCACACTGCTGCAGCCAAAACCCAGCAGGTTGGCCATCATATGTATTCAGTGTGACATCTTCACTGCCGCAACCAAGGCCCAGTAAGTTTAGCATCATATGTATTCGGTGTGACACCTTCAAGGAAAGTACACTGATTTAGGATTAAAATCATGTATACTTCTATTTTAAATAATTGACAAATGTCATGTAGCATACAAGAAACTTCAAAACCTGGCAGCTAGCCATCGCACCATTTACCTGCTCCATTGTTCTGATTTGACCCTTACTCCGATCAAGCGTATCATAATCACCTTGCTTTCTTAGGAAGAAAGAACTTCATCTGAAATTTTGAAAGCTTTTCATAAAAATAAGCCCCAATGTAAAATATGTGTAGGAAAAAGGGTATGCAAGGACACAGCCCCAACCTACCACTAAAACTCAGGGCCTGAGTTTCTTATCAAGAAATCACACATAAAACAAATAATCCAAGGAAGATCTTGTATTACATGGTGCTTCTACTTGTTTTCCTTTTAGATACTATGATTACATGCATGTTTCTAATTTGCTGAATTAGACCCAGTAACGTTATGAGGAAGTTTGAATTGTCACTGCATTTCATCACTACCATTTTGAATGATGCGATTCATGTCATTTTAGGCGAATCATACAAGTTTGTGAAACCAAAGAAGACATGCCAAAATACAGACTTGGAATATCACAAGACCAATATGTTCCTGGAACCTGCAAAAGATAAAGCAGCAAATTACTCACCGAGGAACCAGTAAATTTGATGTTCGAGTTGGGGGCTACGAATATAAACCAGATTTCAGTTCTAAGACTCATGCAGAAGATAAATTCAGTTACCCAATAAGGTGGGGAGGCCGTCGGCGATTCACCCCGGGAGGCCTGCGACACGACCAATATGCCAAGCCGGGCGTCCTCACCGGCGTCCCTCGGCTCTTATTCCGATTTATCAGCGTGTCCCGCGGGAAGAGGAGGCCGACTCTGTGGAGCCCTCTGATGTGGGATGCCTGCGGCCGCTGATCTGGTGGAGATGAGTCCCGGGCCTCCGCGTCCACCCGCGAGCATGCCGAGCTCGAGCGCCCACATGGGCACTTCAGCGACCAGATTCAACGAGGCGAACCACGGGCACCTTGAAGGCGCCCACGGGGACCTGGGTCATGAGGCTCGAGGAGTCGTCGAGCAGCTCCGGGCGGGACCCTAGCATCTGCAGCAGGGCCTGCAGGCCATGGCACTCGTTCGGGAGGTAGATGTACAAGGAGAATCACCGTCGGCTCTTGCCGCCGCGGCTACCGAGCGCGTGCGGGAGCCTGAGCACCTTGTAGCCGGAACGGCAGGCTGCCGCTCGCCGCTCGACATGAAGGCCGCGCGGACGTGGTGGCCGAAGGCGTGCATGTAGAAGGTCGAACTTGCTGCGCCAGGCGCCCTTGAACTACATCGCATTCCCGAGGACAGCCACCATGTAGCTGTTGATGGTGCCTTGGGGCACGAGCTCCGTGATCCGGCCTGCCGTCACGCTCTCGAACCACTGGTTGATCTCGGCTCTCGCTTCCTCGGGCATGAAGCAGATTAATTGTGAGACATTGGGGCGAATTCCTGGGAAAAAGCTGCAACGATCGACAGGGGCGGACTGGGACTCACCATGGCTTTGAAGGACGCCGGGCGCGTCTGGGAGCGGTAGTGCTCGGAGACGACAGCGGCGTAGCCGGCCTTGAGGCGCATCGCGTCGTCGACCGACACGCCGTTGGCGAACCGCACCGTGGGCTCCCCGTCGTCGCCGGCGCTGTCGGAGAGGACGGGCAGCGCGACGTGCGACGCGAGCGACGCGTGGGCGCGGCCGCCAGCGGGGCCGAGGAAGGCGACGATCTGGTCGAGCGTGTCGCCCTTGGCTCCCGCGCCGAGCAGCGCCAGCGCGGCGTGGATGGAGAGCGGAGAAGAGCAGGGGCGTGTGAGTCTCCTGCCGACGAAGGGAAAGGGCGGCCTCACGTGGTTGGGAGAGAGCAGCGGTGGGGAGTGAGCTGCCGACCACTCAATAGAGAGCGGTGGGGAGGAGACTGGAGAGAGAGAGCTACAGAGCGTGGCTTGTCCTTTTTCTTCTGTAAGCTCATTTACCCATATTCGATTCAGCATGCTTGCAAACTGCTTGGTTAGTACCGATGCAACACACACGCTCTAATTGCGACTTAGTCAACACTCAGCATGTCGTTGTAATGGAACACAACGTGATCCTTTCAAGAAAATAAACTTGCATACAAAAGTGGTAACGTAATCATCTTTGAAAGCAAAAATAGAAGAAAAAACATACTTCCATCGTCCCATAAAAACATTTATCTAAATTTAAGTACCTAGATACATTTTAATTAGACAAAGTTACGAAATATTTATGGAACGGGGGAGTATTAAACTAAATATGATATATGTTTGTACATCGCCAATTTTGAGTGAACACGTGTGTGGATCGTTGTGTAACACACACGATTTCATCGTCGGGCCATGAAACCTATCTAAGTGGCTCCAAATAAAAAAGTTGATAAAAAGAAGGAAAATATGAAATACATGTTTATAATATAGATTAAGAGGCCTATGCTTACGCTTACTAATAAGATTGAAAAATGAGCTATTTTTTGCAAACAATAAGTTACCCTCAAACCATGAATGATGCAACAAGCTTATGTATATGTTGCTTTTGCTTCTCCTTCCTTACTTCTAATGCTCCTGATAAAACTGGAGTGTTGGTTATTGTAATATATATTTCTCTATTTCCATGATTGTTTATAAGAATGTGCTGCTTCCTTTATGATTCCATGTGTTTTATCCTAATTTCATCCTATTAACTTAGTTTTGTGAAACCTAAGCAATGTATATCATTCAACTACCTGAAATTTATCGTTGCTACACAAACTGTAAATCAGTGAGGATTACACGGGATCGTGCACCAAGGTGGCATTACTATATCTCCACCAAAAGCGTTAGATGGACCGCTGATGTGACAACACTCAATCTCCGTCACCACCAGCGGACGGACAGCCGTCACGCATGTGTTCCATCTCCACCACCACCATCGACGGTACACCGCTCCATCGACTGTCAGCGCGGCCATACCTCCACCGAAAATGCTCGCTCGCATGCCAGCTAAACTGTATTTCTATTCTCTCACTCTCCAAGCCCACAATGACAAGTTGGTCCTTCTTCTCCACTCCATTCGTATCATCAGACAAAAGACCACTTGGATTGGCTCAAGGAGTAAAAACAGTTCAAATCTCCACATGAAAAGTACGTGCAATACTGCACGTTTATATCCTATAATATTATCTACTCATATCACTTCAAATAAAATAAAATCAACATAACATAAGCATTGAATTAGAATTAGGTTTAGATTTTATGTGCGGTGTGGCCTCTAAAGACCGAACTGCAGCGAGCTTACCTTTTAGTGTATTATATTTTGCTTTTCTCTGATTGTGCATAAAAATTATTGTTATATTCTGATTTCGTGTGTTCATCTTATTAACTTTGTTTTCTAAATCTATATTCCCATTTATCTATAGTCTGTAGATCAGTTCGAATTTCACGGGATCGTGCGCCAAGGCGCACATTTAAATCTAGTACATGTAATAAAGATTCTTCTCTCCGCGAAATATGTGATCTAGAGTAATACTTTTGGAGTTTTGGACACATATAACTATTGCATATATATGCGATTCAACCTTGCTATAGAGACATATCATCATGGTGAACAGGACCCAAACAAAACTTTAGCTCATTTGTTCTTGGCCTGACAGATAGGAAACATGGGAAAGTAAAAAAGAAAATATAAGATGTTTACCACATTTGGAGCAGAGATGGCACATGTCCTTCCGCTGGCAAAGCAGCTTCCCAATGGGCACCTCCACATTTGTGCCTCTAATCAACAATCAGTTCAGAGTTTGGAGGCCTACACCTTGTAGAAGGTAAGGCTCAATGTTTCAAGATCAGCCGCATGACTGTTGAACTCAATACAAGTATCTTGGTTCCAAGAAATTTCTGTTTCACCTTGTTTATTGATTATTTTGTGCTGTAGTAAGCAGATTAAATATTGAAAAGCTTCAACATTATGCATAAGTTAGCTAAGAACTGAAGCTGTCGAGTTTCTTGTTCTCAGGCTTCACGAAAATGAGCATAAACTAAGTACCAAGTGAGTAGAAAATCAAGGGAACAAGCTAGCTCTGTTAAAAATTATGAGGCCATATATATTCCCCCTGGAACACCCAACGCATCCCTCCTAATGACCTCATGATTAGACACTCCTTACAAACAGGTATTGA
The DNA here is from genome assembly GCF_022539505.1 of Lolium rigidum. NCBI lineage: Eukaryota > Viridiplantae > Streptophyta > Magnoliopsida > Poales > Poaceae > Lolium > Lolium rigidum. The sequence goes on from NC_061509.1 coordinate 202,349,044, forward strand.
ATCAATTTAAGGTGTATGAACAGATAGATGGGTTTTTTAGCCATTGTTGAAATCAGCTTAAAGAAAGCAAATGCACTTTGTATCCATGGACAACCTAAACGGCACATCAAGAAAATAGGGAACAGAGCCCGTTGCAGGTGAAAATCACGGCACATCAAGAATCTCAACTAATAAGTTACGGATTGGTGGTGTTGGTAGGTCAGAAAAATCGAAACAAATTTTCATCCATCAAATAAACCGAACTGAGATTTTACAAACTTTGGTCCATCGCCCGGCCGGCCCATCCACTCGCGAAAGGAAAGTGATAGGTGTTCGCTCCTGATCCGTTTGTGTTTCATCGGATGTGATGGTACGTCAAAAAACCATCGTCCGGACGGAAACAACCAGACGTTCATTCGGTGTCTCGCTTAGTTAATACTAGTAAAAGTGCTCGTGCGTTGCACCGGGAGAATCCAATATATTGACCACGTATTTTTTTCACAACCTTCATAATCAATCCCAACAAAAGAAATTACGAGCTCCTCGCTACACCGACTTGTAATAATGCAGGCTTGTAATGCTAGTGTTTCCATTGGTGGCCGTCGTGTTGCCAGAGATGGCCGGATTTGCTACCACAGCACTACGGTGTTGCTACCTGGGTGTGGTGGCAGTGCTACCAAGGAATGGTGGGGATGCTGCAAGGAGAACCGGCGGTGCTTCCAGCTAGGTGCGGCGGTGTGATGGGTGTGCTTCCGTCGGGCATCTGGCTTCTCTTTTTTTTTTTTTTTGCAAAACACAGATCAATCGTAGATGTTTACACATACGTACATACACTCACCCCTATGAAAGAACGCACGCACACCCTACTTTTATGAGTACCTTCGAGAGACTGAGTCTAAGAAACTGATCCGGCGGGTCTCTCAAATTGAGTAAATAAGAAATAGTTGCATACCTCCTTGACATTATCCTTGTCCTTTAGACTTTGATCTCTCTCGTGGCATGCTTTCCTCAAAAGAAAGAACCTCCTACAATTCTTGTCTAGACTTTTATTGGCTCTTTAAATTAGTTCTCTGATCTACGGTTCCTTTTCAACCAAGTCAAAACCAAAGCGCACCTCCACCTATATATTTACGTGCTACGTCTGTCCAAACTTTGCCAAAATAAAAAGCTGACACAATCTTTATAAAAAAAACACACACAATCACACAAAATAATATTTCAGAAATAGTACATCACCAGCAGCAGTATTTTCCTCTAAACTTTACACACTATCTCTCTCAAATGAACTTCTGTCTTTCAACATTTCTAAAACTTCGTCGGAATTGCAGCAGTTAGTGAGCTCGATCAGTTTTTATTGACTTGGTGAGGATATGATATTGTATCGTGTTGGTGATCATGGGGCTCTACCTTGTTCTGCGTGGCAAGAGGGAGGACGCCCGCGCTATTGCCACGACGCCTACAACGAAGACGGTCAACACGTGGTAAGGTAACTCTGATATATACATCTCAGTTAACAGAGCGGAATCTGATCTGAGTGTCGCATTGTCATCCCATGTATGATCTTCCAAGCTCCAATCAATTACCATCCATGGACTTTTGGCTGAATTTGCTCTGCACACCCTTGAGACTAACATTGTGATCAACTATTGAATTACTCATGGTACCAGATCTATACGTAGGAAACCACACTCATTTTGTCTAATGATAAAATTAGCAATGTTCAATCCGCTGAATTATTCAAACAAAGAATTAGCCATGTGTGACACTTGCGTTGTTCTCCATTGGTGAATCCTCACCCCTGATGAGCTCACATAGAACTACCATAGCGCCAGCACAGCTGCACAACTCCTGCCAACCGAGGTAGCTCAACGACACAACAAGAACTCAATGGCATCGTATTGGCGGCGCTAGACGTGCACGTGATTTCCAGTCTTCGTGCACACCCATGGCTGAGACGACCACTTGGAGGTGCCGTTTGGTTCGACCTCTCGGAGGTGCCACTCTGCTCACCGCAGCTTGGTACGGCATGGAGACCGCTAGCTGGCACCTGCTGGCGAGACCATGGTGTTGAAACTGAATGTCTGGCTCGTGCCCTCTGCCACGGCGTCGAGGGCCTCGGTGGCTTTGCACGCCCTCCGCCGGAGATGGCCGACACATTGGAGGTCATGGTGCGCACCGACGCGTGGTTCGAGGTGCTCGTGTCAGCGCAGAGGTCATCGTCATGGTGGTCATTATCATCACAGACTTCATCGTTGACGTCCTTGTTCCGAAGTTGGCGACATGACCGCCGAACAAAGACCGGAGGTGGAGAACCACACCGAAACGACTGGAGGCACCCCGATCTTGGCATGTCACCGCCTCCAACCATGGTGGTGGAGGTCCTCGTGAAGCTTTACGTCATCGTTGCTGGTGGCGACGAGAAGTTCGGTAGCGCTATTAGCAGCTTGCACGTCCATGTTGCCGATGAAGGCAGCAGCTAGCAGATGCAAGACATCGTCACCAATGGTGTCCATGAGCAGGACACGGTCTCCATCGTTTTAGGTTTCGGCGAGAGTCTCGGTCCTTCGCTTGAAGGACCAGGATCAATCAACTTATATACACATCAAAGGTGCACGTACCAACTACCAAAGAATCATGGGATCATGGCTAGCTAGACTATTTTGTTTTGATTGGACTCTCCTACGTACCAAGAGTCCTGGCTAGCAAGGCTGTTTTAGTTCCATGGAACTCTTTCTTGCACGTTATCTTTTTTTTTAGATAACAGGCAAAGAATTTGCCCGACTTTAAATTAATAAAGCCACCACGGTATCAAGTTAAGTTACACAATGCTGGGCATTATAGCTTCGCCTTACGCTAGGAAAGATAGACAGTTTCAAGTTTCAGCAAGATAAGGTAGAACACTTAGAAGCAGATGAACAAGGCTTCCATGACGTCTTGGCTGTCCCCAAGGTTCCGCACCGAGGCACGAGCTACTTCGTCATGACGCCGCCAGCTTGAGCTGCTCGTACAGCTCCCTTAGCTCGCGTGCCATCCAGTTTAGGCCCTCTTTTTCTCTTGACTTGAATTTTAGGCTCCACAGCTGCAAAAAAATTGATGATTTTGTAAATAATATCAGCTGGGTTAGCAATAGTTTTCTTTTCGATAGCAACTTTATTGCGCGCGTTCCACAGCGCCCAAGACTGAGCTAGAAACAAGACCCACAGCAGCCTTCTAGAATACCCCGAGAAGCTGGAAAGAATGGCATGGAATTGGGCGAAGTTGGCGGGGCACCAGTTGCACCCGAGCAGCTGGCGCGTGACCGACCAAGCGAACGCCGCCAAGGAGCAGGCAAAGAAAATGTGGTTGGCATCCTCCGGGGCACCACACAGAGCACAAAGGCCATTGGACGGACCGTGTCTAGTGAGGATCTGCTGCCCGGAAGGCAACTTATCAAGTGCTAACTGCCAGGAGAAGATTTTGATTTTTATCGGTACCCTAGCTTCCCACATGTCCACATGGACTTCACCGAGTAAGAACCCGTTTGCTCCTGGTGCCAGGTGACCTTGTCTTGCCCAGTTCTGAGAAGCACATCAGACATCAATCCTTGGAGCGCACCCCACTGCCGCAGGCCCTCCTGGTCAAGCGAGCGGCAGAAGCGGACCTGCAGGGAGTTTTGGTGGAGCGCTTCAGCAACCGAGATAGCTTTGTTGTCGCAAATGGAAAACAACAAAGGGAAGGACTCCGTGAGGGGACCCCTCCCACACCACCAGTCCATCCAGAAGTTGGTTCGAGCACAGTTGCGCACCTCGTGTTTTGCACCAACTTTGAAGAGATGCTTGATTTTATGCAGACTTTTCCAAAATGGGGATCCTCCTTGGCCTGATCCCGAAAACAGGTCCGAGGCATCGACATACTTAGCACGAATGATACGGGTCCAGATCGTGTCCTCATCTTGGTAGAGCCTCCAAATCCATTTCAAAAGCAGCGCAAGATTCATCTTCTTGGTATTGAGCAACCCCAACCCTCCAGCTTCTTTGGGTCTACAAACAGTTGGCCAGTTAACGAGGTGATACTTTCTCTTTGGTCCCGCCCCTTCCCAGAAGAACTTGGATCGATGAGAGTCGAACCTCGCATGAATCCCATCATGGAGGAGGAACAAACCCATCGCAAACATTGACAGGTTGTCTAAGCACGCATTAGAAAGAATGAGTCCCCCCCTGAGGACATCAATCTTCCTAGCCATGGTTCAATCTTATTAGCGAGTTTCCGCACCAAGAATAGCCACTGTTCGAGGGTTAATTTTCTATCAGATATTGGCAGCCCCAGGTATGTGAAAGGGAAGGAACCGAGCTTGCAGTTTAGCTTGTTAGAAATGGTGGTTCGCTCGATGTACCGCTGTCCAAGCACGAACATCTCGCTCTTGTGATAATTGATCGTGAGCCCAGACATATCTTCAAAGCACATGAGGAGGAATTTAAGGTTCGCAATATCCTCGTCCGATCCCTGGATGAGGATGAGCGTGTCGTCGGCGTACTGGAGGTGAGTGATACCCCCAGGCAGAAAGTGTGGGACTAGCCCATGGATGTGTCTAGCCTTGGCAGCAGCAGAAAGAATCCCAGACAGAGCCTCGCCAATGAAGTTGAAGAGCAGTGGGGAGAGGGGGTCTCCTGTCGAACCCCTCTCTTATTTCGAAAAAACGGCCCCACTTCACCGTTGATAGAAATAGCGGTTTGTCCCCCAGAGGCAAGTTGTAAAATCCTGTGGATGTAGCCTTCGTCAAAACCTTTGCAACGTAGTGTTGGAGATATGCCCAAGAGGCAATAATAAAAGTGGTTATTATATATCTTTATGTTTATGATAAATGTTTATATACCATGCTATAATTGTATTAACCGAAACATTGATACATGTGTGTTATGTAAACAACAATGAGTCCCTAGTAAGCCTCTTAACTAGCTTGTTGATTAATAGATGATTAGTTTCATAATCATGAACATTGGATGTTATTAATAACAAGGTTATATCATTATATGAATGATGTAATGGACACACCCAATTAAGCGTAGCATAAGATCACGTCATTAAGTTATTTGCTATAAGCTTTCGATATATAGTTACCTAGTCCTTATGACCATGAGATCATGTAAATCACTTATACCGGAAAGGTACTTTGATTACATAAAACGCCAATGCGTAAATGGGTGGTTATAAATGTGGGATTAAGTATCCGGAAAGTATGAGTTGAGGCATATGGATCAACAGTGGGATTTGTCCATCCCGATGACGGATAGATATACTCTGGGCCCTCTCGGTGGAATGTCGTCTAATGTCTTGCAAGCATATGAATAAGTTCATAAGAGACCACATACCACGGTACGAGTAAAGAGTACTTGTTAGGAGACGAGGTTGAACAAGGTATAGAGTGATACCGATGATCAAACCTCGGACAAGTAAAATATCGCGTGACAAAGGGAATTGGTATCGTATGTGAATGGTTCATTCGATCACTAAGTCATCGTTGGATATGTGGGAGCCATTATGGATCTCCAGATCCCGCTATTGGTTATTGGTCGGAGAGAGATCTCAACCATGTCTACATAGTTCGCGAACCGTAGGGTGACACACTTAAGGTTTGATGTTGTAATAGTAGAACTTGAATATGGAATGGAGTTCGAAGTATTGTTCGAAGTCTCGGATGGGATCCCGGACATCACGAGGAGTTTCGGAATGGTCCGGAGAATAAGATTCATATATAGGAAGTCATTTTATGTGTTTGAAAATGATCCGGTGCATTTATGGAAGGTTCTAGAAGGTTCTAGAAAAGTCCGGAAGAAATCACTTTGGAAGGCGGAGTCCCGAAGGGACTCCACCACCCATGGCCGGCCAACCCTAGAGGGTGGAGTCCAAGGTGGACTCCACCAAGGTGGCCGGCCACCCCTCCCAAGGAAAGGTGGGAATCCCACCTCAAGTGGGAATCCCACCTTGGGTAGGTTTCATGTCATATGGAAGGTTTTGGTTTGGGGTCTTATTCGAAGACTTGTAGACCAACTCTTGGGTGTTCCACCTATATAATGAGGGACAAGGGGAGGGGGCCGGCCACCCCAACACCACAAGGTGGCCGCACCCTATAGTGGCCGGCGCCCCCCTCTCCCAAACCCTAGCCGCCCCCTCTCCTCCACCTCTCCCGCACGCTTAGCGAAGCTCCGCCGGAGTTCTCCATCGCCACCGCCACCACGCCGTCATGCTGCCGGATTCAAGGAGGAGCTACTACTTCCGCTGCCCGCTGGAACGGGGAGAAGGACGTCGTCTTCATCAACACCGAACGTGTCACCGAGTATGGAGGTGCTGCCCGATCGTGGCACCGTGATCAAGATCTTCTACGCGCTTTTGCAAGCGGCAAGTGATCGTCTACTGATGACCCACAAGTATAGGGGATCGCAACAGTCTTCGAGGGAAGTAAAACCCAATTTATTGATTCGACACAAGGGGAGACAAAGAACAC
>NC_061509.1:202355603-202375059 GCF_022539505.1 Lolium rigidum
CTCAAACCCTAGTTTTCATATTCGTCGAGTACTTTTCGGCTGAAACCTTCGAGATCTACTTGCCCTCTACATCCAACTAAACCCTAGTCTACAATCCGTAGGCATTGACAAGTTAATACCTTATCAGCGCGGGCGCGGGGGAAATTTCCAGCCGTTGGGGTATTCGCGCGTGCGCCGAGCGATGCCCGTGCGCTGTAGCCGACGCGTCACATTTGTCACTCGGGATTGTGCGAAATGCCGCGCGCCCTAAATTTTTTACACCGCCGCGCCGTTTGACGCGCCTGCTGGAGGAGCGATTCCGTCTCCGCGCGCTGCAAATTGGCGGTTAATATAGCGCGCGTGTTGGAGATGCTCTTAGATCTAGGGCCGGTTGGTCCCTCCCGCTAGCGGTGGCTGGAGGCAAGTAGGGTGAGGGTCCCTACCTTTTTTTTAGCATCTGGGTGAGGGTCCCTACCTAATACAGTTGTAGTAGTTCGGGTTGATTCCGCTGTTTTGGGCCTTATGGTGGGTTGCCTAGAGTGCTTTGCTGGAGCTTTTGAGCCGAGTTAGGTGACCTAGAGTGGTGATCTTCTTCCTTGCGGCGAGTTCCTATGGTTTGAGATGGAGGGGGGATGGGAGGCATCTCCGATATCAATATGGCTTTGGTTCTTGTGCTAGATCCCAGGGAGCTGGCCTAGTCTTTTTTGCTCTTCTGTAAGTCTCCATGGTGGAGGAAAGAAGACATGCACAAAGGCTCTTGACACTGCATGTGTGAGCTCATCATCGGCGGCGCATCGTCGGTCTAGGACCGCTATTCCGGCGATTTCTATAGCCGAAGGGCGCCTGGTCCGAGTTGGCCTTTGTCAACTTCATCTTCAACCTTGAGGCCAGAGCGTCATTTTGAGGCCCATCCTTAGCTTCAGCGTAGCGTTTCAACATCAACGTCTCTAGCTCCTTGGGGGCCTTTCTTGGTTCAAAAAATAAAATTTTCCAAAGATTTTTTTTGCTGGCAGCCTGACCCTATGTTTCGTTACTGGCTTACTGCTAGGGGCACCATTAGAGCGTAGCTACCGGCACTGCCGTATCCACTGGCACTGCCCATAGCTATCTCAATAGCGATTTGGATCCGGCGTGTTTTTGGGCCACAGCGACGCACCCAATAAGTAGTCGGTCAATTTTGGAGCCCAATACAATTGCTGGAAACTCCGTGCCGGTCTCTTCGCGTAGGGTGCCGAACAGGCGCGCCGACACACAATGCCACATCGGATTCGAAGTGCGGGACCAGCATACCAGGAATCTACAGCCGGCTCCATCCTATGCCTCGGATGCTTTGCGGCGAGTCGCCACCGCCTATTTATTGCGCCCTCCGCCGCACTAGCATCTCCACCATCGTCGCTCTCCTCTGCCCCACCAAACTCACCTCTCCACAACAATGCCGCGTTGGCTGGTGACGACACACTCGATGCTACGTCGTAGTGGCCGCACGCCGCCAGCGACGCCGTAATAACCACCAGCCAGAGGCACCAAAGACAATCCCCATGGCCCCAATGCAACCCAATGTTGAGTTTGAGCTGTCAAACTTCAACTTCGACAACTCCCAGTTCGATGAGTGGAACAAGGGGTTCATAGCACACGCAGATGCCGAGGCGGTGGAGGAGGCGACACAGTGGGGGAGAGGAGCAGCTGTTGCACGACGACTCGGATCAGGCGACGATCTTGGCCTCCTTCAATGTGCACCACTTCCCGCGACTAAAGAAGGAAGAACTGGAGTATATCAATGACGCCCACTTCGAGCACGCCGTTGAGATCTCGCGCCAGTGGGCGGCACGAAGGAGGCACGTTGCCTCCTCATGGCGGCCGAGTGGTAGAGGATGCGCTTGAGCTCAACCTCAATGCTAGGCCGATGCGGCCACCCGGGAGAAAGTGGTGCTCGCCCAGAATGAGGAGTCTCGCAAGTGACAAGCGGCGCTGAGGGGGCAACGCTCTTGGCAAGCATCGGCGTCACCAGCAGCCATGTTGCACCGCCAGATGCGCGAAGCAAGGGTAGAGAGGTGGGCGCGGGTGCATGCAGAAGCATAAGGGAAGAACGACGATGAGGCACGCCCGTTGCGCGCCCCAACCAACATCGAGTAGATTAGGGTTTATTTTAGTCCAGTCTAGTTCAAGTTTCATTCAAACTTTTGTGTATAGTCCTAAATTTGAATGAAAATTTACAGTTTATCTATATTTTCTTGTTTAAAGTTTTTTTTTGGATTCTTATCGAGATCGCCGGTGTGTGCAACCCTCTCCAAATTAGGGAGCTGGTGTCGGCATCTATTTGGGACTCCCCGGTGTAGATGCTCTTAGAGAAATTTGGGGGCCTGACGAGTTTTTTTGGCCACATCGGCGTACCCCAAAAGTAGCCGGCTCTTTAGAGCGCAATACAACCACTGGCAACCCGTGCCGGGCCCGTTCGTGCAGGATGCCGAACGGGCACACCGGCACTCCGTCCATGTAGGATTTCACCCCGTGGGACCCTATACAAGGGGCACACCAGAGAGTGTTGTGTCATACTTGAGGCAGTGGCTGACTATGACCTCTGGGTTTGGCACACCTTTTTGGGAATGGTAGGAACTCACAACGACATCAACGTGATGCAACGCTCTTCGGTGTTTGCAAGGCTAGCTGAGGGACATGTTCCGCCGGGCAACTTTGAGATCAACGACCACACATACAACAAGGGGTACTATCTTGCTGGCGATATCTATACAGAGTATGCTACATTTGTGAACACAGTTTCAGACACCGCTTGAAGAAAGAAGCTTATTTTGCGACATGCCAAGAAGCATGTCACAAGGATGTAGAAAGAGCATTTGGCGTGTTCTAGCAATGTTTTGCCATTGTTCGTTACCCTCCTCTCACCTGGTTGGAGTCTCAGATGTGGGAAGTGATAAACGTTTGTGTTATCATGTACAATATAATCATTGAGAGTGAGCGCGAGGCACCTGCAGATGATGTCTAACCATTTGATTTTCAGGGACCTATTGCTCAGATTGAGCATGTACCGGCCCAGTTTGACACTTTCCTCCAAAATAATGAAGAAATTTCAAGATGTAGGTGTCCATTCTTAACTACAGGATGATCTAGTTGAACATTTGTGGGTGCGAGAGAGAAAGAGCTCCATGATTCACTAATTTGTTGGATTACAATTTATTTGATGGTTGTATGCATAATTTAATTTATATTTGTAAACTATGTGTTATAATAATATATATGTTTAAATACTATAAATTATTGTTCGAAGTGATCACAAAATGTAAAAATTTGGTGAAAAAATCAGATTCGGGCCGCGCGTCCGGATGGGTCCAACCGGACAAATCCGCGGCCCAACGCAGCCACACATCGCAAATGCGGATGGCCGCGGGTGTCCGGGACGACCCAAACCCGGCCCAAATCTGGGCCAGGTTTGCGTGGCCGCGGATGGCAAGCGGCGTCCTCGTGTGTCGGCCTGGTCCGCGTGGCTGACCCACTTGTCGGTGCCCCAGTCCATAGGACTGGGGTGGGGGACTGTCCCTATCCAGTCCCCACTCTCCACTCCTGCCGCACGCACGAGCTCGACCTTCAGCACCGCCATGGCCTCGAAGCGAGAGTTCGAGCCGTCCGCCAATGACCACGAGGCCGGCAGCAGCCGGCGAACCGCGCCGACGGCGTTCGACATGGGGCTACCGGCTCCCATCCATGACCGGATCTACGTCACCGTAGCGGTGGTGCAGATGTTCTTGGAGGCCGGCGTCCCAATGTCGTGGGGCGACGTGCACCTCCCCCACGGCTGGCACCTGAGCCCAGATCGGGTTCCGGTGCCGCCGATCCCGGGCTTCGACCGCGCCCGCATCGCGGAGATCCGGAGGCTCCCCGCGCGGCTACCGACGGACCTCCGGGAGGACCCCGCCTACGACGACTTGTGGTTCGAGGTGGAGCACAATGCGCGCCGGCATAAGTGCTTCACCTCGGCGAGGCCTCGCGCGCAGCCGAGCACGCCTGCTAGGCTGGTTGGCCGCTGCCCCGGCGGCCTCTACATCGACGAGCCTGCTGCGGCGCCAGCGCAAGCGCCACAGGCCCAACCCCAGCCTAGGAGGAGGATGACGCCGAGCTGCAGGCCGCGCTAGCGGCGTCCCGCGAGCTCAACGACCTCGAGGAGCTGGCCAAATGGCCGCACCTCTCCGAGGCGATGCGCGCCTCCGCGCTGGAGGAGATGGCCAAGAAGGCCCAGGAGGACGCCGAGGCCGAGGCGTGGGCCTTCCTCGCCATGGCGCGCCGACAGGAGGAGGCCACGCGCCACCGCGCTCCGTGTGGAGGAGGAGCGCCAGGCCGCGCTTCGGCACGAGGCGGAGCTGCAGGCCGCTGCGGTGGAGCAGCGGAAGAAGGAGGTCGCGCTGCTAGCACGCCTGCGCAGGCCGGCGAGCCCTCCGGATCCGCACTCCGCCTAGGAAAAGGCGGAGTGGTCGCCCTGGTCGGAGTCCCCGGAGCCCTCCGGCGTGTCCAGCCGGAACAGCGCGTCGCCGCCGGGGAGCGTCGTCCTCATCGACAGCGACAACGACGAGTACTACTGTGAGTAGGGTGACGCACCGGCAGCCACCGCGTCCCAAATCCTGGACTAGGGTTTCCTCTTTTGATTTTAGTTTAAAGCCCATATAGAGCTTTCTTTTGTGTAAAAATTGCCCAAAATAAGGCTAAGTTTAATGAACTCTAGTTTAAATTTACTTTGTTTTTGTTTTTATTTTTTTATTTTTTATTTATTTTGATATTTACGATGCGTCAGTGCGTTGGGCGCAGCGTCCGACCCAAACGGACACGCGGACACCGTCCGGGTATCCGCGCGACCACCGGCCTAACGGGTTTGTTTGGGTCGCAGTGTTAGAGATGCCCGAAGGAGCTCCTGCCACCGCGCCCTGTAGCGTACTTCAATCGCATCTGCCAACGTCTATTTAAAACGTGTCCGTGAAGATGCTTTTACAGCCCGTGAGACTAGTAGTGTGCTTGCACACAGAGTTGAGTTCCGATACCAGCGACCAACATCTTGGTCACTATAACAAATCGAAGAATCAAAGCCTGGAATATCCTGCGGTCTTCTTGGTCACCTCTGGGAGCTCCGTAGTATTTTAACCTATCCAAATCCTTTTGCCCAGATTCTGATAAAACGACCTCTCGCCTTGGATGGCTCCTTGGCGCCACGAAGGGCCGAGCTCCCAGCTGTGACCAGAGAACAGCGTAGCCAGCCCTGCCTGGATGTGAGGCCAGGGCGGGCCATGCGACTGGATTTTGAAGTTCGTTCATACGGCGTGCTCACATGCCTTTGCAGAAGCGACTGTAATAAAGTCAAAAGGATGGGTGTCGATGGTTGGGTTTGGGTTAAAACTTAAATCCAATAGTATAGCCGGTTGGTGGCTATAAGCAAGATGCCATGTCATCTATAGCTAACATATAGCTAACAAGTACAATAGTTGGCTATAAGAGCATCTCCAGCCGTCTTCCCGACGAGGCTCCCAGGATGGCGTTTTGTCATCCGGATGGACGAAAACGGCCCAGTCGCATCCCCGGTTCCTCGTTTTCGTCCGGATTAGGCCTTTCATCCGCCCGGAGAGCCCAGGCCATCCCCGGCCCCCCGGGGAGCGCTCGGGGACTCCGGATGAGAGAAAATTGCGGGAACCGTTCGGTGGCCCCGACCTGTCGGCGACAATGGCATGGGTTTCTACGGCAATACCCTCGTCTTCCCGATCTACGGCACTACCCTCGTCTTCCCGATCTACGGCAATACCATCGTCGAACGAAAGCTTTGAACTCTCAAGTGGTGCAACATAGACAAATTATATATAATTCGAATAAACATAAAAATTACATATGAAAACTTTAAAACAAACTTTAACTATTTCTTCTTCCTAGATGGCCCCGCCTCATCGTCGTGGCGGTGACGCTTCCGGCTCGTCACCTCCTCGTCGGAGGAAGTTGAGTCCTCCTCGTCGTCGTCCTCATCAGCCTCTTCGTCCTCCTCCTCATCCTCCTGCTTCTCCTCCTCTTCCTCGGCCTCTTCCTCGGCCTGCTCCTCGGTCTGCTTCTCGGCCTCTTCGTCCTCCTCCTCGTCGTCATCCCATTCGTCCTCGCTGGCCGGCGGGGGGGAATCGTCGCTGCTGGACGATGCAGCTGGATCCCACCAATGGCGCCATCCAGGCGCCTTCCCCTCTCGTCGGTGTCCGATGGCCAAGAGCGATCGCTCATGGTTGACGAAGATGGTGAGGAGAGAATAGATGAATGGCGTCGGCCGTTGGAAACCGTATATGTAGGTCTCTCGACGAAGAGAGCGGCGGTTGCTCTTCCACGGAGTTCATGCTCCATTACGGCGGTTCTCGCGTCGAGGCTACTTCGACCGTTCCCGACGAGGCGTTTGGGCTCTCCAGACCACTTCGCGGACCATTATTACGGCGGTTCAAAGCGACGAGGGCACTCCGACGGTTGCCCTTCCCGGCGACACCGTCGCTATGCACGCGGTGGGTGAAGGCGACCATGGGCTCGCCATCGGGAAAATGGGCCTCCCTGTGCCAAAAATACATCCATCCGGCGCTAAATAGCGCCGGATTTCGGCCTGGGGAGCCCCAACGGCTGGGGATGCTCTAAGAATGTACTACTTTTTCAATGGATGACCCACCTTTCATTCACACTTCTTGTCTAGGAGCACGTGCTAGAGCTAGATTTCGCATAGGAGCCCACTCACATTCTCTCTCCTCTTCTCTCTCCTCCAACTAGACACAAATATATTATTTTAATCCCTGTAGCCAGCTGACTAGACCTTATTGTACTTGCTCTTAGACGATCGAGAACTGAATTAAATTTATTCAGACTCTAGACTCTAGTACCAATAGATTAGCTCCGCGATTCATGTTCATGGGAATTGTAGATTTTTTCAGTTACACATGAATAGAATCATCTTTATTGGCCACCGCTGCCAACGGTGTTGGCGGAGGGCGATGTAGGCACACCCTATACCCCTACGACGCTTCTACGAGCATAGATGCTATTAGATTGATGCACTAGCCATGTTTTCCAAAAATTCGAACTATTAGAACGGGCGAGACTATGCATTTTAATATATGCCACGTTAGGCGGCTTGTGCGGGAGATGGAGGCCGTCTTGCTTGCGAGGCGGTGGCGGGCAGCGAGACCAAACGAGGCATCGGAGAAAGACCGCGCTGCTCCAATGCGAGGTGTCACGCTGAACGACGAAGATCGGCCCGTGCATGCTCGATCTAGGCCGAGGCATGCCGATATAGAAGAGGCGGCCATCACATCACCGGGCGGCAGATTTGGTGGCTTCACACAGAGCTGCCGCCGCTTCCCCCGAGATCTCGTGCTTAGCGTCGTGGTTCTGCCCTCCGACGGCCTGCCTTGGAGTAGCTGTAGTGGTGGAGGCCAACGCTCCCCTTCTTCGCCGGTGACGAACTGCTTTATACGGTGGTGGTACGGGCCCGCAACATGTCTCCATTGCGGTGACCCATCATACCGCTGCATTTTGTAGTATATAAGTCGTTGATATGATAATCATGAAGGGGTTTCTTCACAAATATCACATCCCTCAGAGTGCTACAACGGAAACATTGCAGGTCATAAGCACTTCACATTATTATTACAAATCAAAGTTCGCAACCACTTGGTATTCTCACAGGTCCGATGAGAACACCCTAAGGACTTAACTTGTTCAAGGTAATATTACAACTCAAACCACTAAGGTAGATATGATGAGAGCTCAGCAACTTATCTAGATAAGCCACTACGGAGCTCGGTTCTACTATACCTACGACATAACTCTACTCCCCCGCCTCCACTTTATCGGCTCCGTAGACTATGCTGGTCCACACCTTCAACACCTTCGGGCAAGTCTGGCTCCTCGTAGACCAAATCATATTTGCCTTCTGGTGCTCCACTGCAGGCCTCCTCTTCGGTTTCACAGTCTAGCAAGGGTTTAGAAAGAAAGTGAGTACATGGGTACTCAACAAGCTCAAAAAAAGGTGTTTGATGCACTAGCTACGACCATTGATCAGAAGATCTCAGGTCAATGCATGTTTCGCAAATATTTCTTCAAAAGATTTATTTTATTCTGAAAACTATGCCCGCCAGTCTTCATAGGTTGACCAGAACTTCACGGAGTTTCTTCCTGCCGCGTTCGTAGTTCCCTTTTCGAAACAGGGAGTGTCAAGCCACAAATTGATACACTTTGCAAATGTGCGTTACTTTTCCCATATGAGAAGTTATCCTTGTTGCCAACCGGGCGTACTTTCCTGTCCACACTTTCTTGGTGTAAGGCCCAGTATAAGAACCAAGACAATCACTGCCTTCTCCGTGACCCTGCATACCCACCCTTTTGTCCATACACACATCCCCGGTAGACATCTCCCGATCATACGGCTTTACCCACGATATGTTATGGACAATCCATCATAGATGGTAGAGCGCCCTTCATCCACACGGATGGGAAGATTAAGTCCATCTCAAACTACTGAGTGTTCTCCAAACACACGGCCATGCTCTATCAAGTCCATGATATGCATACGAAAAAGATACAACTGACTTCCCCAAAGCCATTATAGATCTTATGATTAACGCGATATGTACGACCCTAGAATCACTAGACGGCATTGGTGATTAGTCCTAGATGAGTAGAACCCTTGCAATGGAACCTCCACCATCAACACATACCATGGTTCCATTGCCCACCACATAGACATATCCATAATTAGAAAAGTAATATTTCATTTTCAATGCAGGAGTGATAAGTATATTGCTTTGCGAGTAAATTGATAGAAAATAATCAACATGGCATGAGCAAGGGTGAACATGCCTGGAGACTACGAGATAGTGAAGTTCGAGGATTTGGATGGAACCTGGACCTCGGGTTCTGAAAAGAAGGACAATGTTATAAAATTCAAATGATGCATGCATGGTGAATTTCTTTTGGTTGATTCCCTTTCCCCGGAGTGTTATAAATTCTAAGATTTAATAAATATTGAAGCTTTATTTCGATATTAAATCCTTTGTTAATAATTTATGAGATTTAATAATTTATCCAATAAGGAATTTCTTTAAAAAGAAATACTTGAGATAATAAAATTTATCGTTTTGAAAATATTTGAGTTAACAAATATTAAAAGAAAGGTTTGAAATTTCCTTGATTTTATTTTCAAGAAAATATTTCTAATTAAACTTCAACTTTGAATTCATTTGAAATTCCTTTAACCAAAAATTATATTTTTTATTTTAAATTATAATTTTATTTTGGTTAAGGAAATATATTATTCATATTTTTGTAGATTTTTTTAGAGTTCATTTGAATTTATTTGCAATTTCCAAAGTGAAAAGGGTTAAAATTTAATTGTGAAATGACCAAACTGCCCCTGGTCCCACTGGTCAGCCCACCAGTGGTTGAACCAGATCGGGCCGGCCTAAACAGACTGAGTCGGTCCATTTCCCCCCTCTCTCTCTCACGCGAACCATAACCCTAGCTCCTGCGACGCGACTGCGATTCGCGTCGCCGCCGCCTTCGCCACCTTGCTCCGGCCAACTCCGGCCTCCCCTGGCCGCGTCGTTGGTCGCAAACGCCTCCTCTCGCGACGCTCCACCTTTCTGTCTGTGTCGATCTGACGCGCGACGCCTCCTTCTCTAGATCGCAACCCCTCTGCATCTAGGTTTCCATCGCCCTGGTGATGTTCTCCGTCGATTCGTGGTTCTAGGCGAAGTGGTGCAGTCATCGTCGACGTGTTGGCTACCTGGAGCTTGGGTCGGTGATACGTTGCAAACATATCTATAATTTTTGATGCTCCATGCTTGTTTTACACCAATCTATATATGTTTTTCTTACACTTTGTTGCACTTTTATACATTTTCCGGCACTAACCTATTGACAAGATGCCACAATGCCAGTTCCCTGTTTCTGTTGTTTTGTATTTCAGAAAATTTGTACAGGAAATTTCTCGGAATTGGATGAAACAAAAGCCAAAGTTCTTATTTTACCGTAACAAATATGAAGTCCACAAGAGAGACGAAGAGGCGCCACATGGCGGCCACACCAGGCCTTGGCACGGCCTGGCCCCTAGTCGCGCTATGGGGTGGTGTGGGCCCCCAGGCGTCCACCAACTTCGCCCTTCCACCTATTTATTCACGATCTCAGTTAAAACATAAATACCCAAGCCTCCATCCACAAAATGTTCCGTCGCGGCCTCCATCGCCGACCCTAGCTCGGGAGGGTTCTGAATCTCTTCCCGGTACCCTGCCGGAGTGGGAGATCATCACTGACATCGCCATGCCCGCCTCCGAAGTGATTTGTGAGTAGTTCATCTCTGGACTATGAGTCCATAGCAGTAGCCAGATGGTTGTCTTCTCCAATTTGTGCCTCATGTTTAGATCTTGTGAGCTGCCTATCATGATCAAGATCATCTTTATGTAAAGCTACATGTTGTGTTTGATGGGATCCGATGAATATTGAATGCTATGGTTGAGATTGATTATATACTTGTCATATGTTATTTGTGATCTTGCATGCTCTCCGTTGCTAGTATATGCTCTGGCCAAGTATGTACTTGTGACTTCAAGTCAAGAGGGAGTATTTATGTTTGATAGTGGATTCATGCCTCTAGTAATCTGGGAGAGTGAAAATAACTTCTAAGGTTGTAGATGTGTTGTTGCTACTAGGGAGAAAACAACAATGCTTTGTCTAAAGATAATTCTATTGTTTACTTTACACACTTTGCTTAATGCGATAATCTATTTCTTGCAACTTAATACTGAAAGAGGTGCGAACGATAACCTGAAGGTGGATTATTAGTCATAGACGCAGTTGGATTATGGTCTATATTTCATGTTGTAATGCCCAAACGAATCTCATAGTAATCATCTTGTCACGTATGGTCTTTATTTTGTTAATTGCCTGATGGCGTGTATTTCACACGTTCGTTGGGGAACCCCAAGAGGAAGGTATGATGCGCACAGCAGCAAGTTTTCCCTCAGAAAGAAACCAAGGTTTATCGAACCAGGAGGAGCCAAGAAGCACGTTGAAGGTTGATGGCGGCGGGATGTAGTGCGGCGCAACACCGTGGATTCCGCGCCAACGTGAACCCGCACAACACAACCAAAGTACTTTGCCCCAACGAAACAAGTGAGGTTGTCAATCTCACCGGCTTGCTGTAACAAAGGATTAACCGTATTGTGTGGAAGATGATTGTTTGCACGAGAAAACAGTAGAAACAAGTATTGCAGACAGATTTGTATTTCAAGTATTAAAAGAATGGACCGGGGTCCACAGTTCACTAGAGGTGTCTCTCCCATAAGATAAAAGCATGTTGGGTGAACAAATTACGGTCGGCAATTGACAAATAGAGAGGGCATAACAATGCACATACATGTCATGATAAGTACAGTGAGATTTAATTGGGCATTACGACAAAGTACATAGACCGCCATCCAACTGCATCTATGCCTAAAAAGTCCACCTTCAGGTTATCGTCCGAACCCCTTCCAGTATTAAGTTTCAAAGCAACAGACAATTGCATTAAGTAGGGTGCGTAATGTAATCAATAACTACATCCTCGGACATAGCATCAATGTTTTATCCCTAGTGGCAACAAGACAAAGACAACCTTAGAACTTTCGTCACTCGTCCCGTGTGTCAATGCAGGCATGAATCCACTATCGAGCATAAATACTCCCTCTTGGAGTTACTAGCATCAACTTGGCCGCAGCCTCTACTAATAACAGAGAGCATGCAAGATCATAAACAACACATATGCAATAACTTGATAATTAACATAACATGGTATTCTCTATCCATCGGATCCCGACAAACACAACATAGAGTATTACAGATAGATGATCTTGATCATGTTAGGCAGCTCACAAGATCCAACAATGAAGCACAATGAGGAGAAGACAACCATCTAGCTACTGCTATGGACCCATAGTCCAGGGGTGAACTACTCACTCATCACTCCGGAGGCGACCATGGCGGTGTAGAGTCCTCCGGAGATGAATCCCCTCCCGGCAGGGTGCCGGAGGAGATCTCCCGAATCCCCGAGATGGGATTGGCGGCGGCGGCGTCTCCGGAAGGTTTTCCGTATCGTGGTTTTTTCGCCTCGGGGGTTTCGCGACGGAGGCTTTAAGTAGGCGGAAGGGCGAGTCGGAGGGCTGACGAGGGGCCCACACCATAGGGCGGCGCGGGCCCCCCCTTGGCCGCGCCGCCTTGTGGTGTCGCCACCTCGTGGCCCCACTTCGTATGCTCTTCGGTCTTCTAGAAGGTTCGTGGCAAAATAGGCCCCTGGGTCTTTATTTCGTCCAATTCCGAGAATATTTCGTTACTAGGATTTCTGAAACCAAAACAACGAGAAACAAAGAATCGGCACTTCGGCATCTTGTTAATAGGTTAGTTCCATAAAATGCACGAATATGACATAAAGTGTGCATAAAACATGTAGGTATCATCAATAATATGGCATGGAACATAAGAAATTATCGATACGTCGGAGACGTATCAAGCATCCCCAAGCTTAGTTCTGCTCGTCCCGAGCAGGTAAAACGATAACAAAGATAATTTCTGAAGTGACATGCCATCATAAACTTGATCATACTATTTGTAAACATATGTAGTGAATGCAGCGATCAAAACAATGGAAATGACATGAGTAAACAAGTGAATCATAAAGCAAAGACTTCTCATGAATAGTACTTCAAGACAAGCATCAATAAGTCTTGCATAAGAGTTAACTCATAAAGCAATAAATCAAAGTAAAGGTATTGAAGCAACACAAAGGAAGATTAAGTTTCAGCGGTTGCTTTCAACTTGTAACATGTATATCTCATAGATAATTGTCAACATAGAGTAATATAACAAGTACAATATGCAAGTATGTAGGAATCAATGCACAGCTTCACACAAGTGTTTGCTTCTTGAGGTGGAGAGAGATAGGTGAACCGACTCAACATAAAAGTAAAAAAGAATGGTCCTTCAAAGAGGAAAGCATCGATTGCTATATTTGTGCTAGAGCTTTTATTTTGAAAACATGAAACAATTTTGTCAACGGTAGTAATAAAGCATATGAGTTATGAAAATTATATCTTACAAGTTGCAAGCCTCATGCATAGTATACTAATAGTGCCCGCACCTTGTCCTAATTAGCTTGGACTACCGGATCTTTGCAATGCACATGTTTTAACCAAGTGTCACAATGGGGTACCTCCATGCCGCCCGTACAAAGGTCTAAGGAGAAAGCTCGCATTTTGGATTTCTCGCTTTTGATTATTCTCAACTTAGACATCCATACCGGGACAACATGGACAACAGATAATGGACTCCTCTTTAATGCATAAGCATGTGGCAACAATTATTATTCTCATATAATTATTCTCATATGAGATTGAGGATATATGTCCAAAACTGAAACTTCCACCATGAATCATGGCTCTAGTTAGCGGCCCAATGTTCTTCTCTAACAATATGCATGCTCCAACCATTAAGGTGGTAGATCTCTCTTACTTCAGACAAGACGGACATGCATAGCAACTCACATGATATTCAACAAAGAATAGTTGATGGCGTCCCCCGAAAGCATGGTTATCGCACAACAAGCAACTTAATAAGAGATAAAGTGCATAAGTACATATTCAATACCACAATAGTTTTTAAGCTATTTGTCCCATGAGCTATATATTGCAAAGGTGAATGATGGAATTTTAAAGGTAGCACTCAAGCAATTTACTTTGGAACGGCGGATAAATACCATGTAGTAGGTAGGTATGGTGGACACAAATGGCATAGTGGTTGGCTCAAGTATTTTGGATGCATGAGAAGTATTCCCTCTCGATACAAGGTTTAGGCTAGCAAGGTTATTTGAAACAAACACAAGGATGAACGGTACATCAAAACTCACATAAAAGACATATTGTAAACATTATAAGGCTCTATACCGTCTTCCTTGTTGTTCAAAACTCAATACTAGATGTTATCTAGACTCTAGAGAAACCAAATATGCAAACCAAATTAGCAAGCTCTAAGTATTTCTTCATTAATGGGTGCAAAGTATATGATGCAAGAGCTTAAACATGAGCACAACAATTGCCAAGTATCAAATTATCCAAGACATTTTAGAATTACTACATGTAGTATTTTCCAATTCCAACCATATAACAATTTAACGAAGAAGAAACTTCGCCATGAATACTATGAGTAGAGCCTAAGGACATACTTGTCCATATGCTACAGCGGAGCGTGTCTCTCTCCCACAAAGTGAATGCTAGGATCCATTTTATTCAAACGAAACAAAAAACAAAAACAAACCGACGCTCCAAGCAAAGTGCATAAGATGTGACGGAATAAAAATATAGTTTCGGGGAGGAACCCGATAATGTTGTCGATGAAGAAGGGGATGCCTTGGGCATCCCCAAGCTTAGACGCTTGAGTCTTCTTAGAATATGCAGGGGTGAACCACCGGGGCATCCCCAAGCTTAGAGCTTTCACTCTCCTTGATCATATTGCATCATACTCCTCTCTTGATCCTTGAAAACTTCCTCCACACCAAACTCGAAACAACTCATTAGAGGGTTAGTGCACAATAAAAATTAACATGTTCAGAGGTGACACAATCATTCTTAACACTTCTGGACATTGCATAAAGCTACTGGACATTAATGGATCAAAGAAATTCATCCAACATAGCAAAAGAGGCAATGCGAAATAAAAGGCAGAATCTGTCAAAACAGAACAGTCCGTAAAGATGGATTTTATTAGGCCACCAGACTTGCTCAAATGAAAATGCTCAAATTGAATGAAAGTTGCGTACATATCTGAGGATCATGCACGTAAATTGGCTTAATTTTCTGAGCTACCTACAGGGAGGTAGACCCAGATTCGTGACAGCAAAGAAATCTGGAACTGCGCAGTAATCCAAATCTAGTACTTACTTTACTATCAAAGACTTTATTTGGCACAACAAAACATAAAACTAAGATAAGGAGAGGTTGCTACAGTAGTAAACAACTTCCAAGACTCAAATATAAAACACAAAATACTGTAGTAAAAACATGGGTTGTCTCCCATAAGCGCTTTCTTTAACGCCATTCAGCTAGGCGCAGAAAGTGTATATCAAGTGTTATCAAGTGGTGGTGCATCTGACAGCAGGGTTTGGAGTTTTCTCAACCATGCATAGTATATTGGATACATAAGTTTTAGCGTCTTCCTATTCATTAGTCTTGGGCTTGCTACTCTCATCGAGACAAATTTTCGAGAACAAGCCAAGCAAAGTTATTTTCTAGTGCATCATTCATAGCTAGGAGTTTACATGGTATTTGTAGCTTTGATCTCCCCACCATCATTAGCATTATTAGTGTACCTTATTCTATCCATGTCCATTTTTTCAAGGAGACCAACAAAAATTAGTATGTAGAACCAAGCATATTAAATTTAGCAAAGACCTTTCTAGCCTCTCTTGCTAGACCACCAAATTCTCTAAGAAGGGTTTCTAAAACAAAATCTTTCTTTTCCCCCTCTTCCAAATCACCAAGTGTAAGAAACATGTGTTGGATTATAGGATTGAGATTAACAAATTTAGTTTCCAACATGCGAACTAAAGCAACAGCAGCAATTTCATAAGTAGGAGCAAGTTCTACCAAGTGTCTATCTTCAAAATCTTCAATGGTACTAACATGATCGAAGAATTCTTCTATATTGTTTCTCCCAATGATAGACCCGCGTCCTACCAGTATGTTTTTGTGGTAAAATTAAAAGGAAACATGATGAATCAAGTAAAGTAAATGCAAGTAACTAATTTTTTTGTGTTTTTGATATAGAGTGCAAGACAAGTAAATAAAGTAAAGCTAGCAACTAATTTTTTTGTGTTTTGATATAATGCAGACAAACAAAGTAGTAAATAAAATAAAGCAAGACAAAAACAAAGTAAAGAGGTTGGGAAGTGGAGACTCCCCTTGCAGCGTGTCTTGATCTCCCCGAGCAATGCTGCGCCGTGAGAAAATATGCTTGATGGCGCGTGTATTTCTACACGTTCGTTGGGGAACCCCAAGAGGAAGGTATGATGCGCACAGCAGCAAGTTTTCCCTCAGAAAGAAACCAAGGTTTATCGAACCAGGAGGAGCCAAGAAGCACGTTGAAGGTTGATGGCGGCGGGATGTAGTGCGGCGCAATGATACGTCCAAAACGTATCTACTTTCCCGAACACTTTTGCTATTGTTTTGCCTCTAATTTGTGTATTTTGGATGCAACTAAGGATTAACCGAATTGTGTGGAAGATGATTGCTTAAGCAGAAAACAAGTATTGCAGCAGATTTGTATTTCAAGTATTAAAAGAATGGACCGGGGTTCACAGCTTCACTAGAGGTGTCTCTCCCATAAGATAAAAGCATGTTGGGTGAACAAATTACGGTCGGGCAATTGACAAATAGAGAGGGCATAACAATGCACATACATGACATGATAAGTATAGTGAGATTTAATTGGGCATTACGACAAAGTACATAGACCGCCATCCAAGCTGCATCTATGCCTAAAAAGTCCACCTTCGGGTTATCATCCGAACCCCTTCCGGTATTAATTTGCAAAGCAACGAGACAATTGCATTAAGTATGGTGCGTAATGTAATCAACAACTACATCCTCGGACATAGCGCCAATGTTTTATCCCTAGTGGCAACAGCACAGACACAACCTTAGAACTTTACGTCACTGTCCCAGGTGTCAATGCGGGCATGAACCCACTATCGAGCATAAATACTCCCTCTTGGAGTTAAAAGCAAAAACTTGGCCGAGCCTCTACTAGTAACGGAGAGCATGCAAGATCATAAACAACACATATGTAATAACTTGATAATTAACATAACATGGTATTCTCTATCCATCGGATCCCGACAAACACAACATAGAGTATTACGGATAGATGATCTTGATCATGTTAGGCAGCTCACAAGATCCAACAATGAAGCACAATGAGGAGAAGACAACCATCTAGCTACTGCTATGGACCCATAGTCCGGGGGTGAACTACTCACTCATCACTCCGGAGGCGACCATGGCGGTGTAGAGTCCTCCGGGAGATGAATCCCCTCTCCGGCGAGGTGCCGGAGGAGATCTCCGAATCCCCGAGATGGGATCGGCGGCGGCGTCTCGGTAAGGTTTTCCGTATCGTGGTTTTTCGCATCGGGGGTTTCGCGACGGAGGCTTTAAGTAGGCGGAAGGGCGGAGTCGGGGGCTGACGAGGGGCCCACACCACGGGCGGCGCGGGCCCCCCTTTGGCCGCGCCGCCATGTGGTCTGGCCACCTCGTGGCCCCACTTCGTATGCTCTTCGGTCTTCTGGAAGGTTCGTGGCGAAATAGGCCCCTGGGTCTTTGTTTCGTCCAATTCCGAGAATATTTCGTTACTAGGATTTCTAAACCAAAAACAGCGAGAAAACAACAAGCGGCACTTCGGCATCTTGTTAATAGGTTAGTTCCAGAAAATACACGAATATGACATAAAGTGTGCATAAAACATGTAGGTATCATCAATAATATGGCATAGAACATAAGAAATTATCGATACGTCGGAGACGTATCAGGTAACAACCCTACCACCTGGTGTATCAACCTCAACTTGAAGATGTGTTTGAAGATGCATCAAGACAGCCCTGGATGAAACGATTCTCAAAATGGAAGTTATTCGTGTCGTTAAGATGTAAAACTTTGATATTGGGATCATCTTGATCCGACATACCTCGCAGGCCATAGAACCTTGCCAGTATCCGGGTAACATTCTGCCTGACGGATCCGACATGAAGTTGAAGATGGTCTCGGAGATGCATCAAGACGGACTTAGATGGAGAAGTGATCAACATGAGAGGTGTTTCTCTCTTTGAAACACACAAGTTTGCTATTTGGAGAATGTCCATCCAAGCTATGAAGCAATCTATAGAGCCAAGACAAGAAGTAGGATAGAAACATAGTTGTATCCGGATTCTATTCGAGTAAGGGTAGATCTAGGGTTTTTGGGCGGAAACTAGAGTCATTTTCTTATATGGTAAGTGCAAAGGAGTCCATTGCTTGTACGGGAAGACCAAAGGCCTTATACATATTTGAGAGGTGATGGCCGTTTGAATAACACCAATCTAATCTAACAATTCACTACACTTTTTTGTTCTTCTATCTCTTAGCCTTGTACCTATGCTTCTCGTTCTTCGTTAGTTTACCCATGGCGGCAAGCTGAGAATCCACGAGGCTCTAGGGGTGGTCTGGCCGACTGATACGTTGCAAACGTATCTATAATTTTTGATGCTCCATTCTTGTTTTACACCGATTTCTATATGTTTTTTTACACTTCGTGTCACTTTTATACATTTTCCACAACTAACCTATTGACAAGATGCCACAGTGTCACTACCCTGTTTTCTGTTGTTTTGTATTTCAGAAAAGTTGTACAGGAAATATTCTCAGAATTGGACGAAACAAAAGCCGAAGTTCCTATTTTACCGTAACGAAGACGAAGTCCAGAGGGCAGACAAAGGATGGCGAGGAGGCGCCCACACCTGCCCTTGGCGCGGCCCAGCCCCTAGCCGCGCCTAGGGGTGGTGTGGGCCCCCATGGAGCCCACCGACCTCGCCCTTCCGCCTATAAGATGCCTCCCGACGTGAAAACCCTAAATCATCCAGCCTCCGTCCATGAAAAGTTCCGTAGCTCCACCGCCATCGCAGACAAGTCGGGGGACAAAAGTCTCTGTTTCGGCACCCTGCTGGGACGGGGAATTGCCCCCGGATCCATCTTCATCGACTTCACCGCCATCTTCATTGTTGTTGCTGACTCCCATGATGAGGAGGGAGTAGTTTTCCCCCGAGGCTGAGGGCTTTACCGGTAGCTATGTGGTCTATCTCTCTCTCTCATGGTATGATCTTTATGTGACCATGAGCTTTGTAATCTAGTTGAATAAGTAGATGTTATTCTTCAACTATTATGTTACTAAAGTGGTTTTATTATGTGATCTCCGGGGACACCTTGTCCCACGGTGTGAAGGTGACGGTGTGCATACCGTGTGTGTCTCAATACTTATGAATTGTGGTGTCTTGTTAGTACCATCTTTGTATGCTCAAAGTGATAGCATGGGGAGTCCATAGATTGGGAACACGAACTTTTAAGGAGTGCTTATGCAGTCCTACGCGATGAATTTGTGTTTGTTATCCAATCAGAGAGTGGTTCAGAGTAGCATAGTGAAGAGATAATATTTATGTATTCAATTATGACATCATTGTTGAGAGTGTCCACTAGTGAAAGTATGATCCCTAGGCCTTGTTTCTAAGCATTGAAACACCATTTACAACCAATTATGGTACATGTTTGCTTGCTGCTATTTTTATTTCAGATTGCAATTAGCACTTACAATCATCCATATTACTTGTATTTCACTATCTCTTTGCCAAACTAGTGTATCTATACAC
>NC_061509.1:202375159-202447582 GCF_022539505.1 Lolium rigidum
CCCTTTTGGGTGCCCTGGTTGGCCGGGTAGACTTTGAACATTTATAGAAGTAATTAACTAAAAGATTGAACTGCGTGTGTGAAGTGCAGCGCTAGCTGCCGGCGTGCAACTGAGAGCAGCAGCACTAGCTATTTATAGGGGGAGACTACGTCGGTTCTAGATAAAATATCTGAGCAAGTCTTCAGCGCTAAGCTAGCTAACGTGTCAACACTTCACAGGCTAGAAACCATGCACATCTCCACGTAGACAAACTCTGCCGACTAGCTAGCCATCGTGAGCTTTCCACACATCTCAATCTACCTCTAATGCTAAGCCACGTTGCCGCTTCCTAAAATATCTCACATATGCTCACGTGGCTAGAACTAGTACTAGACATTGATACATGCACGTACTCAAAACTAGTTTAGCTACTAGTACATGTTTCTATTTTGCTTGATCAACTAGATGGTGCATCGATACTTCTAACATGCATAAACAATTTAGGTTCTAATCTCACTAATATTATCCCCTCTAATATTTATAGCTTACAAAATATTAGCACCCAATTTAAAAACTATAAATTAGCACAAATCAAACTAATTAGAAGCTAATTATTTTCCAACTCTAATTATTTAATAACTTAAAAATATGGGTTGTCACAATACTTCTTAGTCACTCCCAAATGTAGCTCTTGGGAGGGTTTTTGAAATTTCCATGCTTGAAACTAAAAACCACTTCTCTTCATGCTTGACTTTTTTTGAAAGGAATACGGTAGGGGAAACCCCTACAGTGATTTTTTTAAAAAATAATAAGAACCCAAATTTTCGCATCCCTGAAGATTTGAACCTGGGTGGCTGCATGGGTTGTACATCCACTTCCCTAACCAAGTGAGCTAGGCTCACTTCGTTTCATGCTTGACTTCATAAGACAATATTTATGGTTAGGGGGTAGATACATGATTTTTCTAGTTTGAATATGTCTAGACCTTGTTTATCAACTTAATTGAATGCTTACTATATGACATAAGAAGACTATGTGCATTGGTTTTTCATTTTATTGTTTTTTTTGAATTTTATGCCCATTTGAATCTTGGTCAAATCCTAGGTTTGACCATGATTTAAACAAGTTTAAAACGTGAATATGAAAAATTAAGCATATATCCTTCTTATTCACTCCAAAATGAAGCTCTTGGGAGGGTTTTGAAATTTCCATGTTTGAAACCAAAAACCACTTCTCTTCATGCATGATTGACTTCATAAGACAAAGTTTAGGGTTAGGGGTAGATATATACATGATTTTATGGTTTGAATATGTCTAGACCTTGTTTATCAACTTGAATGCTCTTACTGTATATATGACATAAGAATGCTATGTCCTTTGTTTTTTCATTCTTTTGATTTTTTTCTGAAATTTTATGCCCATTTGAATCTTTTGGTCAAATCCTAGGTTTGACCAAGATTTAAACAAGTTTAAAACATGAAAATGAAAAGGGAAACCTCCATCCTTCTTAGTCACTCTAAAATCAACTTAATTGAATGCTTACTATATGACATAAAAAGACTATGTGCCTTGTTTTTCATTCATTTTGATTTATTTTGAATTTTTATGCCTATTTGAATCTTGGTAAAATCCTAGGTTTGACCAGTTTAAATCATGAATATGAAAAATTAAGCATCTACGCTTCTTAGTCACTCCAAAATGTAGCTCTTGGTGGGGTTTTAAAATTTCCATGTTTGAAACCAAAAACCACTTCTCTTCATGTGCATGCTTGACTTCATCATAAGACAGAGTTTAGGGTTAGGGGTAGATATATACATGATTTTCTAGTCTGAATATGTCTAGACCTTGTTTATCAACTTGAATGCTTACTATATATATGACATAAGAATGCTATGTCCTTTGTTTTTTCATTCTTTTGATTTTTTCCTGAAATTTTATGCCCATTTGAATCTTTTGGTCAAATCCTAGGTTTGACCAAGATTTAAACAAGTTTAAAACATGAAAATGAAAAGGGAAGCCTCCATCCTTCTTAGTCACTCTAAAATCAACTTAATTGAGAATGCTTACTATATGACATAAGAAGACTATATGTGCCTTGGTTTTTCATTTTTTGATATTTTTTTTAATTCTTATGCCCATTTGAATCTTGGCCAAATCCTAGGTTTGACCATGGTTTAAACAAATTTAAATCACGAATATAAAAATTAAGCATCTATCCTTCTTAGTCACTCCAAAATGTAAATCTTGGGAGGGTTCTTGAAATTTGCATGTTTGAAACCAAAAACCACTTCTCTTCATGCATGCTTGACTTCATAAGACAGAGTTTAGGGTTAGGAGTAGATATATACATGATTTTCTGGTTTGAATATGTCTAGACCTTGTTTATCAACTTGAATGCTTATTATATATATGACATAAGAATGCTATGTCCTTTGTTTTTTCATTCTTTTGATTTTTTCCTGAAATTTTATGCCCATTTGAATCTTTTGGTCAAATCCTAGGTTTGACCAAGATTTAAACAAGTTTAAAACATGAAAATGAAAAGGGAAGCCTGCATCCTTCTTAGTCACTCTAAAATCAACTTAATTGAGAATGCTTACTATATGACATAAGAAGACTATATGTGCCTTGGTTTTTCATTTTTTGATTTTTTTTAATTCTTATGCCCATTTGAATCTTGGCCAAATCCTAGGTTTGACCATGGTTTAAACAAATTTAAATCACGAATATAAAAATTAAGCATCTATCCTTCTTAGTCACTCCAAAATGTAAATCTTGGGAGGGTTCTTGAAATTTGCATGTTTGAAACCAAAAACCACTTCTCTTCATGCATGCTTGACTTCATAAGACAGAGTTTAGGGTTAGGGGTAGATATATACATGATTTTCTAGTCTGAATATGTCTAGACCTTGTTTATCAACTTGAATGCTTACTATATATATGACATAAGAATGCTATGTCCTTTGTTTTTTCATTCTTTTGATTTTTTCCTGAAATTTTATGCCCATTTGAATCTTTTGGTCAAATCCTAGGTTTGACCAAGATTTAAACAAGTTTAAAACATGAAAATGAAAAGGGAAGCCTGCATCCTTCTTAGTCACTCTAAAATCAACTTAATTGAGAATGCTTACTATATGACATAAGAAGACTATATGTGCCTTGGTTTTTCATTTTTTGATTTTTTTAAATTCTTATGCCCATTTGAATCTTGGCCAAATCCTAGGTTTGACCATGGTTTAAACAAATTTAAATTACGAATATAAAAATTAAGCATCTATCCTTCTTAGTCACTCCAAAATGTAAATCTTGGGAGGGTTCTTGAAATTTGCATGTTTGAAACCAAAAACCACTTCTCTTCATGCATGCTTGACTTCATAAGACAGAGTTTAGGGTTAGGGGTAGATATATACATGATTTTCTAGTCTGAATATGTCTAGACCTTGTTTATCAACTTGAATGCTTACTATATATATGACATAAGAATGCTATGTCCTTTGTTTTTTCATTCTTTTGATTTTTTCCTGAAATTGTATGCCCATTTGAATCTTTTGGTCAAATCCTAGGTTTGACCAAGATTTAAACAAGTTTAAAACATGAAAATGAAAAGGGAAGCCTGCATCCTTCTTAGTCACTCTAAAATCAACTTAATTGAGAATGCTTACTATATGACATAAGAAGACTATATGTGCCTTGGTTTTTCATTTTTTGATTTTTTTAATTCTTATGCCCATTTGAATCTTGGCCAAATCCTAGGTTTGACCATGGTTTAAACAAATTTAAATCACGAATATAAAAATTAAGCATCTATCCTTCTTAGTCACTCCAAAATGTAAATCTTGGGAGGGTTCTTGAAATTTGCATGTTTGAAACCAAAAACCAATTCTCTTCATGCATGCTTGACTTCATAAGACAGAGTTTAGGGTTAGGGGTAGATATATACATGATTTTCTAGTCTGAATATGTCTAGACCTTGTTTATCAACTTGAATGCTTACTATATATATGACATAAGAATGCTATGTCCTTTGTTTTTTCATTCTTTTGATTTTTTCCTGAAATTGTATGCCCATTTGAATCTTTTGGTCAAATCCTAGGTTTGACCAAGATTTAAACAAGTTTAAAACATGAAAATGAAAAGGGAAGCCTGCATCCTTCTTAGTCACTCTAAAATCAACTTAATTGAGAATGCTTACTATATGACATAAGAAGACTATATGTGCCTTGGTTTTTCATTTTTTGTTTTTTTTAAATTCTTATGCCCATTTGAATCTTGGCCAAATCCTAGGTTTGACCATGGTTTAAACAAATTTAAATCACGAATATAAAAATTAAGCATCTATCCTTCTTATTAGTCACTCCAAAATGTAAATCTTGGGAGGGTTCTTGAAATTTGCATGTTTGAAACCAAAAACCAATTCTCTTCATGCATGCTTGACTTCATAAGACAGAGTTTAGGGTTAGGGGTAGATATATACATGATTTTCTGGTTTGAATATGTGCTTTGGTTTTTCATTTTTCTGATTTTTTTTAATTTTCCGCCCATTCGAATCTCTGTCAAATCCTAGGTTTGACCAAGATTTAGACAAGTTTAACACGTGAAAACGAATAAGTAAGCATGGATCCTTCTTAGTCACTCCAAAATGTACCAATTGATAGATGTGTTAACTTTGCTTCATGGAAAAATTAATGTCATGTAAATGAGTTAACTTGGATTTCCTACCCTTGAATCCATAGGAAACTTTGTTCTAATGCACTATAATAATCAACCGAGTTTTTACACCAACAGGTCTGTCACTTACGTGTGGTGCCCATGCGTGAGGTCCCGCACTTCGAGTGACCACAAGTCACGTGCAATAGGTCCGCAAACTCCCGGCCATTTTCTTTGTCAAGAGAAGACGCATCGGGATGCGTATTGGAAGTCTCCGGGTCCTTCGGGATCCTTCGGTTGTCCCTCTCACAAAAAGAACAAATCTCTCTCATTCTCGGCCTCGCTCGACTCGCTCGCTCGCACCTCCTGCTCACTGACAAACCCTGCACAACAGTCAACATCATCACCCGAAAAAGGGGAGACACCATAATGCTCTCCCTCCTTCTTCTCTCCTTCCGAGTGATCCCTCTTCCTCCGAGTTTCACTCGACGGGCAAACACATATGTGCTGCATAGTAATAATAAAAAGGTAGAAAAATCGACCTACGAATCTATAATTAAATAGGTTAAACTAGGGTTTTGCCCAGTACTACAGATCAAGGTTCAAACAAATCCAACTACGGGGTTCGAACAACCCCATTTCTAATCAAAGATTTTTTTCGACGTCATCCAAATGGCCTCAAACTATAGCATGGGCGGATCCGGACTATAGCCAAGGGGGCAGCTGCCCCCACTCAATTTTCTGAAATCTTGTAATATGTTAAGCTAAAGGCTGGTTTGCCCGCACTTAGAAATGATATTTGCATCACTTATCATATGTTTGCCCATTTGAATCTTGTCGAATCCTAGATTTGACCAAGATAATTTAAACAAGTTTAAAACATGAAAATGAAAAGGGAAGCTTGTATCCTTCTTAGTCACTCTAAAATGAAGTTTTGGGAGGTTTTTGAAATTTCCATGTTTGAATCCCAAAACCACTTCTCTTCATGCTTGACTTCATAAACATGAAAATGAAGACTTTTGCTAACGGAGGGAGTAAGCACTCTTGCTATCAAAAGTACCAAACGATGCATACCAAAATGATTTTTTAGAGGAATACTAGTTCGGATTATATAATTTTATATTAGCAGGCCAAATCGAACCCCGTAGTTGGATTTTCAGAAATTGATCCGTAGTACTTGGGCAAAACCCTAGTTTAGCTTATTTAATAATAGATTCGTAGGTCGATTTTTTTTCGTTTTTATTATTATTACTAGGCAGCACATGTGTTTGCCCGTCCGGTGAAACTCTTTCATTTCATTTTTCTTTTCCGCAAGGTCGGGAGTCGGAGGAAGAGGGATCACACGGGAGGAGACGAAGGGAGAGCAGTCACGGGGCCCCACTTATTTATGGTGTCTAGATTTTTTCGGGTGATGCTGACTGTTGTGCAGGGTTGTCAGTGCGCAGGGGTGCGAGCGAGCGAGGCCGAGAATGAGAGAGAGATTTTTTTAGAGGGACAACCGAACGAACGATCCTGAAGGACCCAGATTTTCCAATACGCATCAGAGCACAGTTTACAGCAGGACACAAAATAAACAGGAAATTACGTCTAAATCCCTAAGATTTACATGGTAGACCCCAGGCTGAAGGCAAGAAATGCGATCGGGTCCTTAACAGCCACCGTCCGGATTGATCCTCGTCGGAGCCGGGCACGAACAACTTGGCGCGACCAAATCGGCATGGCTACAGAGCCTGCACACCATGGCCTCCGAGCTGAGCTAGAAACGCCAAGCCAAAACCGGCAGCCAACGGAGGTGGATAATTGGAGAGATGGAGAGAGAGAGAGAGTCTTGATGCCTCTCTCTTGACAAAGAAGATGGCTGGGAGTTTGCCTACCTAGCGTACGTGACTTGTGCTCACTGAAGTGTGGGACCTCACGCATGGGAACCACACGTAAGTGACGGACTTGTTGCTCTAATAACTCGGGTGATTATTATATTGTATTAGTACATAGTTTCCTATGGATCCTTCTTAGTCACTCCAAAATGAAGCTTTTGGGAGGTTTTTGAAATTTCCATGTTTGAAACCAAAAACGACTTCTCTTCATGCATGCTTGACTTCATAAGACAAAGTTTAGCTAGGGGTATGGGGTAGATACATGATTTTCCTGGTTTGAATATGTCTAGACCTTGTTTATCAACTTAATTGAATGCTTACTATATGACATAAGAAGACTATGTGCCTTGTTTTTTCATTTTTTTAATTTTTTTCTAAAATTTGTATACCCATTTGAATCTTGGTCAAATCCTAGGTTTCACCAAGATTTGAATAAGTTTAAAACATGAATATGAAAATGTAAGCATGTATGCTTCTTAGTCACTTCAAAATGAAGCTATTGGGAGGGTTTTTGAAATTTCCATGTTCGAAACCAAAAACCACATATCTTCATGCTTGACTTCGTGAAACAGAGTTTAGGGTTAGGGGGTAGATACATGATTTTTCTTGTTTGGATATGTCTAGACCTTGTTTATCAACTTAATTGAATGCATGCTTACTATATGACATAATTACGAAGACTATGTGCCTTGGTTTTTCATGTATTTAAACAAGTTTAAAACATGAATATGAAAAATTAAGCATATATACTTCTTAGTCACTCCCAAATGTAGCTCTTGGGAGGGTTTTTGAAATTTCCATGCTTGAAACCAAAAACCACTTCTCTTCATGCTTGACTTTTTTTTGAAAGGAATACGGTAGGGGAAACCCCTACAGTGATTTTTTTAAAAAATAATAAGAACCCAAATTTTCGCATCCCTGAAGATTTGAACCTGGGTGGCTGCATGGGTTGTACATCCACTTCCCTAACCAAGTGAGCTAGGCTCACTTCTTTTCATGCTTGACTTCATAAGACAATATTTATGGTTAGGGGGTAGATACATGATTTTTCTAGTTTGAATATGTCTAGACCTTGTTTATCAACTTAATTGAATGCTTACTATATGACATAAGAAGACTATGTGCATTGGTTTTTCATTTTATTGTTTTTTTGAATTTTATGCCCATTTGAATCTTGGTCAAATCCTAGGTTTGACCATGATTTAAACAAGTTTAAAACGTGAATATGAAAAATTAAGCATATATCCTTCTTATTCACTCCAAAATGAAGCTCTTGGGAGGGTTTTTGAAATTTCCATGTTTGAAACCAAAAACCACTTCTCTTCATGCATGCTTGACTTCATAAGACAAAGTTTAGGGTTAGGGGTAGATATATACATGATTTTCTGGTTTGAATATGTCTAGACCTTGTTTATCAACTTGAATGCTCTTACTGTATATATGACATAAGAATGCTATGTCCTTTGTTTTTTCATTCTTTTGATTTTTTTCTGAAATTTTATGCCCATTTGAATCTTTTGGTCAAATCCTAGGTTTGACCAAGATTTAAACAAGTTTAAAACATGAAAATGAAAAGGGAAACCTCCATCCTTCTTAGTCACTCTAAAATCAACTTAATTGAATGCTTACTATATGACATAAAAAGACTATGTGCCTTGTTTTTCATTCATTTTGATTTATTTTGAATTTTTATGCCTATTTGAATCTTGGTAAAATCCTAGGTTTGACCAGTTTAAATCATGAATATGAAAAATTAAGCATCTACCCTTCTTAGTCACTCCAAAATGTAGCTCTTGGTGGGGTTTTAAAATTTCCATGTTTGAAACCAAAAACCACTTCTCTTCATGTGCATGCTTGACTTCATCATAAGACAGAGTTTAGGGTTAGGGGTAGATATATACATGATTTTCTAGTTTGAATATGTCTAGACCTTGTTTATCAACTTGAATGCTTACTATATATATGACATAAGAATGCTATGTCCTTTGTTTTTTCATTCTTTTGATTTTTTCCTGAAATTTTATGCCCATTTGAATCTTTTGGTCAAATCCTAGGTTTGACCAAGATTTAAACAAGTTTAAAACATGAAAATGAAAAGGGAAGCCTGCATCCTTCTTAGTCACTCTAAAATCAACTTAATTGAGAATGCTTACTATATGACATAAGAAGACTATATGTGCCTTGGTTTTTCATTTTTTGATTTTTTTTAATTCTTATGCCCATTTGAATCTTGGCCAAATCCTAGGTTTGACCATGGTTTAAACAAATTTAAATCACGAATATAAAAATTAAGCATCTATCCTTCTTAGTCACTCCAAAATGTAAATCTTGGGAGGGTTCTTGAAATTTGCATGTTTGAAACCAAAAACCACTTCTCTTCATGCATGCTTGACTTCATAAGACAGAGTTTAGGGTTAGGGGTAGATATATACATGATTTTCTGGTTTGAATATGTCTAGACCTTGTTTATCAACTTGAATGCTTATTATATATATGACATAAGAATGCTATGTCCTTTGTTTTTTCATTCTTTTGATTTTTTCCTGAAATTTTATGCCCATTTGAATCTTTTGGTCAAATCCTAGGTTTGACCAAGATTTAAACAAGTTTAAAACATGAAAATGAAAAGGGAAGCCTGCATCCTTCTTAGTCACTCTAAAATCAACTTAATTGGGAATGCTTACTATATGACATAAGAAGACTATATGTGCCTTGGTTTTTCATTTTTTGATTTTTTTTTAATTCTTATGCCCATTTGAATCTTGGCCAAATCCTAGGTTTGACCATGGTTTAAACAAATTTAAATCACGAATATAAAAATTAAGCATCTATCCTTCTTAGTCACTCCAAAATGTAAATCTTGGGAGGGTTCTTGAAATTTGCATGTTTGAAACCAAAAACCACTTCTCTTCATGCATGCTTGACTTCATAAGACAGAGTTTAGGGTTAGGGGTAGATATATACATGATTTTCTAGTCTGAATATGTCTAGACCTTGTTTATCAACTTGAATGCTTACTATATATATGACATAAGAATGCTATGTCCTTTGTTTTTTCATTCTTTTGATTTTTTCCTGAAATTTTATGCCCATTTGAATCTTTTGGTGAAATCCTAGGTTTGACCAAGATTTAAACAAGTTTAAAACATGAAAATGAAAAGGGAAGCCTGCATCCTTCTTAGTCACTCTAAAATCAACTTAATTGAGAATGCTTACTATATGACATAAGAAGACTATGCGTGCATTGCTTTTTCATTTTTTGATTTTTTTAAATTCTTATGCCCATTTGAATCTTGGTCAAATCCTAGGTTTGACCATGGTTTTAACAAATTTAAATCATGAATATAAAGATTAAGCATCTATCCTTCTTAATTAGTCACTCCAAAATGTAACTCTTGGGAGGGTTTTTGAAATTTCCATGTTTGAAACCAAAAACCACTTCTCTTCATGCATGCTTGACTTCATAAGACAGAGTTTAGGGTTAGGGGTAGCTAGATACATGATTTTTTGGTTTGATAATGTATAGACCTTGTTTATCAACTTCATTGAATGCTTACTATATGACATAAGAATAATATGTGCACTGGTTTTTCATTTTATCGATTACTTTTTGAATTTTTATCCCCATTTGTTGAATCTTGGTCAAATCCTAGGTTTGACCAAGATTTAAACAAGTTTAAAACATGAATATGAAAAAGTAAGCCTGTATCGATCCTTCTTAGTCACTCCAAAATGAAGCTCGTGGGAGGTTTTTGAAATTTCCATTATTTTTCTTGTTTGAATATGTCTAGACCTTGTTTATCAACTTGAATGCTTACTATATGACATACAAAGACTATGTGCTTTGGTTTATGATTTTGTTGTTGAATTTTTATGCCCATTTAAATCTTGGTCAAATCCTAGGTTTGACCATGACTTAAACAAGTTTAAAACATGAATATGAAAAAGTAAGCATGTATCCTTCTTAGTCACTCCAAAATGAAGCTCTTAATTAGTAGGGTTTTTGAAATTTCCATGTTTGAAACCAAAAACCACTTATCTTCACCATGCATGCTTGACTTCATAAGACGGAGTTTAGGGTTAGGGGTAGATACATGATTTTTCAGGTTTAATATGTCTAGACCTTGTTTACCAACTTAATTGAATGCTTATTATATGACATATATAAGATGACCTAGGTTTTTCATTTTTTTGAATTTTTATGCCCATTTGAATCTTGGTCAAATCCTAGGTTTGACCAAGATTTGAACAAGTTTTAAACATGAATATGAAAAGGTAAGCATGTATGCTTCTTAGTCACTCCAAAATGAAGCTCTTGGGAGGGTTTTTGAAATTTCCATGTTTGAAACCAAAAACCACATCTCTTCATGCTTGACTTCATAAGACAGAGTTTAGGGTTAGGGGTAGCCACATACATGATTTTTCTGGTTTGAATATGTCTAGACCTTGTTTATCAACTTAATTGTATGCTTATTATATGACATAAGAAGACTATGTGCATTGGTTTTTCATTTTATTGCTTTTTTTGAATTTTATCCCCATTTGTTGAATCTTGGTCAAATCCTAGGTTTGACCAAGATTTAAACAAGTTTAAAACATGAATATGAAAAGTAACATGCATCGATCCTTCTTAGTCACTACAAAATGAAGCTCGCAGGAGGTTTTTGAAATTTCCATGATTTTTCTGGTTTGAGTATGTCTAGACCTTGTTTATCAAATTGAATGCTTACTATATGACATACACAGACTATGTGCTTTGGTTTTTGATTTTTTTTGAATTTTTATGCCCATTTGAATCTTGGTCAAATCCTAGGTTTGACCATGACTTAAACAAGTTTAAAACATGAATATGACAAAGTAAGCATGTATCCTTCTTAGTCACTCCAAAATGAAGCTCTTGGGAGGGTTTTTGAAATTTCCATGTTTGAAACCAAAAACCACTTCTCTTCACCATTCATGCTTGACTTCATAAGACAGAGTTTAGGGTTAGGGGGTAGATACATGAATTTTCAGGTTTAATATGTCTAGACCTTGTTTATCAACTTAATTAAATGCTTACTATATGACAAGAAGACCTTGGTTTTTCATTGTTTTTTTTGAATTTTTATGCCCATTTGAATCTTGGTCAAATCCTAGGGTTGACCAAGATTTGAACAAGTTTAAAACATGAATATGAAAAAGTAAGCATGTATGCTTCTTAGTCACTCCAAAATGAAGCTCTTGGGAGGTTTTTCGAAATTTCCATGTTTGAAACCAAAAACCACATCTCTTCATGCTTGACTTCATATGACAGAGTTCAGGGTTACCGGGAGATACATGTTTTTTCTGGTTTGAATATGTCTAGACCTTGTTTATCAACTTAATTGAATGCTTACTATATGACATAAGAAGACTATGTGCCTTGGTTTTTCATTTATTTCGATTTATTTTGATTTATTTTGAATTTTATGCCCATTTTTATGCCCATTTAAACAAGTTTAAATCATGAATATGAATAATTAGTCACTCCAAAATGTAGCTCTTGGGAGGGTTTTTGAAATTTCCATGTTTGAAACCAAAAACCACTTCTCTTCATGCATGCTTGACTTCATAAGACGGAGTTTAGGGTTTGGGGTAGACAGCACGCGCCGACGCGTGGACGCAATTTATTCTCTGTCCCCCTGACATGCACTTGCCACTGTCTTCAACAGTCTGACACGAGCAGTGAAGCTTTTATTGGAGCCCAGCGGAGAGGGCCTCCATTTCTCGAGCGGTAGCGAGGTGACATGCACCCCGTGTGACATGCGGCCTAAATCCAAATTGAAACATTGCGAAAAAATCTGAAATAAATCATGCACGTTCACAACACATATTAAGATAACCCCTAAAAATTTCAGATCAAAATTCGAAATATACATCGAGAAAAAAAGAGAAACTCAGATGTGAATAGTCTACATAGAAACTCAGATTTGAATTCGGGAACTATTCATGACAGATTTCTCTTTTTTTCTCGATGTATGTTTCGAATTTTGATCTGAAATTTTTAGGGGTTATTTTAATATGTGTTGTGAACATGCATGATTTTTTCCAGATTTGTTCGCAATGTTTAAATTTGAATTTAAACCGCATGTCACACGGTGACATGCAATAGGTGCATGTCACCTGATCTGCGGTGACGCTGGGGCTAAAAAGAAGATTTTTTTTCTCCATCAAGTCAATGAAAAAAATACCCCTTTTTTCACCTTGCGCGACATGAGGAGCAGTTCGACCGGGGGAGTACTGTTATCGGGTCCGGTCGTCGCCCTCCTCCTCCCCACCTCATTTCCTCCATTGTTTCACATATTTTAGCTTCTATTTATGCGGTGCCGTGGAGGTGGGGGTCCGGTCGTCACCCTCCTCCTCCCCACCTCATTTCCTCCACTGTCTCGCAACTCCTTGATCTACTACTCCTATCCATATACATGCCACTCAAATGGATGTATTTGTAGATACATCCATTTTAGTGGCGAGTTAATATGGACCGGAGGAAGTACAAATAATATGAGGCATGTTTTGGAGTTGGCCCTGTTTAGTAGAGTTTACATTGAAGAGTTTACATCTTTCTACCACCATTATTTTTGATTTAGCTTGTCTTTTGTGCCCACCATTTTATCGAGCAGGGTTAATGCAAGATCCATAGCAAACTAGCTTGTCACATTTTTTTGGCGGAGTGCATCGTCTCATGGCGAGCTAGCGACTTTGCCTACTAGAGTTTTTTTTGTTGAACTACATTTTTTGGATTTTCCCATTTTATTTGTGCACAAGCTATGAGCCGCCCGCAATTCAGCACCATATATTGGCGGGATTTTCTAGTTCA
The DNA here is from genome assembly GCF_022539505.1 of Lolium rigidum. Lineage (NCBI taxonomy): Eukaryota > Viridiplantae > Streptophyta > Magnoliopsida > Poales > Poaceae > Lolium > Lolium rigidum. The sequence continues at coordinate 202,388,495 of NC_061509.1, forward strand.
ATTGTTTTGTACTAGGATATTAGCGAGGATGCTATCTTCTAGGGCTTTCATTTCCCCTATATCCAGCCACACCCACGGACAAGCAAGGGCCTCTCTCCCTACCTCGCTCCTAGTCCGTCTCGCTCCCTCTCAGTCCTCCATCCGTAGCCGACATCCACCGCGCCGGAGCCAGCTCAGCGACGCCGTCAACCACACTCCGTCCGCTTCGTCGGATCTGCTTCCCCGACTCACTGGTTCATCGTACCGGCCGGCGAGATCGGTACACAAAGCGCCACCATGATCCACCGAACCAAACCGAACGGCCAACGCGCCACCTCCCCAGTCGACCAAGGTTGAACACTTTGTCCGGCAGCTTTTGTTATGTATTTGATTTCCGAGACTAGTTTATTGCTTGCTTCCACTGCTTGTTATTAGCATCTGTTTTTTTTTGTAATGCCTGCTAGATATTCCACTCGAGAATGCCTACGAAGAATCTCGGAGGCAAAATATCTTGCAGAATAAGATAATTGCAGCCTCGATCGGCATACTGTGGAATGGGACAAAATCACCGCACCCCAAGTCGTTGCCGAGATTTTTCACCCGTGTGATGTGCCGCCAAAAGGACGATCCCGTGGGGCTGCTGCTCGAAGAAGGTATTTAGCCGCACTTGCTCAAATTTCATATGTGTTGTTTGCTGATTGATTTGATGAACTTTGATTTGCAGCAGCTAGCCACTTGCTCATGTTCCTAACAAAGACAGGTGAGCGCGCCGGTGATGCGGACATTGGTAGAAAGGAGGCGGGATTTGGTCCTATTGTTCTAGCAAGCAATCATTTGAGGGGCCACCTAGGATCGGCACATACTGGATCCTCCCGAGCTCAACATTAAGGAGGTAATTTTATAATAGTGTTTTAAACATGACATAATCTAATGTACTGAAAGAGATCAAACTGTCAACAGGAGTGGAGTGGTATAGATGGTAGAGATATAGATATAGATTTCAGATTTCCTAATTTTTTCTTGAAAATAGGGTCGCCCTGGCCTCTGCATCCAAATGATGCACCCACCCTTTTATTGCAATGTTTTAGACTCCATTTAAGGTTTAGAAACTCATGGGTTGCTCAAAGTGGTGACATGAATCAACCAACATATTTCCTTTTAATCTGCTGATTGATTTAATGCATGGCAAATCGCAGAAGCAAGTGACTGCTCATGTCCCTGCCAAGGAGCATTGTAGCACAGATGTCCAGAGTTCCAGTGATGCAAACGTTTGTAGGAACAAAACAGAAGGATGTGGCACTGGGGAAGCTAAGATTAGGCGTCTTCAAAAGGACTTGGATGTGGCCACTTGGCGGAACAAAGAAATGAACCGAGGATGGAATTCTACAATTCAAGATGGCCTACATGCTTGTTGCTGATCTGCGAAGCTAGTGGCTGGCAACTTGGTTACCGCTTTGGCTGATGCGGATGTCCATGAGATCAAGCTGGACGATCTTGGAACAGGTGAAAGCACGAGCAGAAACTCTGCACTCATCTTTGCAGGTAGATGATTTTCAAAGGGTGATGCAAGAGCCGCTATATGAATAGATTGTTGTCCCTGGTTCCTTTGTTTACTTATGTGCTGGTAGTACTTAGGGGAACTAGCTTGTACAAGTAATTATTTTCCGATAAAGTTGTACAAGTAAATGGCACATGCTTCGCGTGTTTGACCAATTAAGTATAAAAGCTTCACAAAATCCTGCTATCATGTAGGCGGGCTTGCATTGGCTTTCAACCCAAGTGACTGTTGACTGCAATCTGTAATATGTACCCCTCTGTTGCACTTAATGGTATCCAAGCCCTTGGGCCCCCTCCTTTGTTAAAAAAAGATCGAATTCTTATTGCATCGAAGTTGTTTCACTAAAAAAAAGAGCTCTCACGTGCAAGGCACGTGCAATTTACTAGTATATACTACTACTAGTAGAGATGTTACACCTAGACATTAGAGATTTGTTTGTTTTAAAGATATTTTTAATTTTGTACAAGATGGAAAATATAACTTTAGCAAATTCCTAGTATTTTTCATGGTCGATGTAAAAAAAGTATTTTTCATGGTTGATGTAAAAAAACAAGTTTTTTTCATGGCCGATGTAAAAAAAGAGAGAAAACATGTCTCATAAAAAGCCTTATGGTTAGCACAATTTTTTTACGGAGTAACTCTTTTTTACATAGCCCAAATTACTATTCGATTTTCCATTGAAATATTTTATGTGTATATAGCAAGCGAAGAAGTACACATGCATTTTTCGTTTTATTCTTTCTTGACATTTCAAAATGTATAGAAGATGAATTTCGAAATAAAGAGATCATATGCACCCAAGAACCAACAAGCATATCGCCTTGACCCCGAACCTACTCAGGGCCCTTTTGTTGCGGCTTTTTTTGGCTTTTTGGCTTTTGGATTTTGGAAGCCAAAAACAAAGATCCTATTCTTTTGGTTTCTAAATAGGTGCTTTTTTTGCTTTTGCCAAAGCCAAAAAGCCAAAAAAAAGCCACAACAAAAGGGCCCTCAGCTTCAGACCTAGGATTTCGTAGGCTAGGGTTCCATAGTTTTCCACCAACCAGTAATAATTTCAACTCTGCCCCAAAATTCCCGCCGAAACCTCCCCCCCGCTTCCAAAATTCAAAGCGATGTGAAATAAGTACAGTGTCGATCTTATCCCCCCGGACCGCTCAATTTAGACTTATCACCGGCGGCGCCGAACCCCGCATCTCTCTCTCACGCTTCCACCTTGCATGACCCACCGGATCATCTCACACGCCGGCGCCGGCGCCGGCCCACTGTCCCATTCCCACACCAGCACTACTGCCTTCTCATTGGCCACCGTAGTGACCGACGATGTTCCACCGTCTCCCTTGCTTTTTAGCAAGCCGGAGTAGCTTCCACCTCCCCCCACCCCCACCGACGACCACTTACCATACGAGCTCCTCCGTAGCCGACTTCCACCGCCGCCTTGTCAGTGACATTCACCGTCGCCGGGTTCTCGTATCTTAATCCCCGACTCCTTCCGTCCACCGGACTGGAGAGATGGGTACACAAAGTGCCTCCATTGTCCACGGCAGGAAACCAAAGCGTACACGCGCACACTCCCAAGAAGATTGATATGGCCGCTTTCCTTATGCAGGTGATTTCGAAAAGTATTTTTTTTGCTTACTTGCACCGCCATCTCATTAGCATTTTTTTTTGTAATGCATGCTAGATATTATTGCACTACGAGAATGAATTAAAAGAGAAACGGAGACGGAAGATATGTAGCAGATTTGCAAGCCGTGTGGGCACAAACATCATGTAACGCTATTGCCTCTAGTGCAAACCTGAACAAAATCGGAGAAGAACCCTTTCCCCTCCCCAAAGATAAAGAACAATGTTATGATTCACAATTTGATCCTGCTGAGCCTCTTGGAGAGCTGACTCAGGAAGATGCCTTGCCTGACCATTCTCCTCAACCCCACCAGGTGATTTCTGTTTTTTACTTGGAGATATCTGTTGCAACTTCCATGTGTTGTATACTTGTATCCTGAATCCCACCAAACATGTTCACATGCCACCTCTAGGTCTCCTTAACGCATCATATATATGTTTCAGCATGCACGTCATCCTTTACTATTCTTCATTCTATTCCATTTGCATATCATCATATATGGGACTTCTGTAGACTGAAATATCGTTTATGTGTGCTAGGAATCTACAGCTTCAAGTAAGAATTTCGCAGGAACCACCAATGAGAGGAAGACCTTGCAACAGTACATCGAATCGGTGATAGAACAGCTGCAACCAAAAAAGAAATCTGCTTACGCTACTAGACGGTCTCAGCGATTCATGGCACTAGGCTGAAGAAAATAACACAAATGCTAAGAGTACTGAAATAAAAAACGTGGTGAACACCCCAAGCGGTTGAATCAGCCACCTGTTACCAATCCGATCAACCGGCGACAATCGGCAGCGAGAACCGGTTTCCACAGCAACTTCTCAGCCACAATTGGCGGCAGAACCGGTTTCCACGAGCAACTTCTCAGCCACAATTGGTAGCAGAACCGGTTTCCACATCAACTTCTCAACCACAATTGGCGGCGAACCACTTTCCACGGCAACTTCTCAGCCACAATTGGGATCAGCGATGGCTGTGGTAGGAAATACTACCCAAGGACACACTTGTACCAGTCCCAGCTGACACAACCACAACTGGCCAAACACTGCTAGCACATCAACAAACTGTTGATGATCTCCCACTGACCCATATTAGTCCTGCCATAGACAACTCCCCTGAGGATGAGCCCCACACCGAAGAAGGTACATTTTCTAATGCTTATAGTTTCATTCTCCATTATACAGTTATACTTTATGATAGCTTGATGTAATGCTTAACTTTGTAGTTGCACCACGATCAAGAAAAACGAGGGGCCCAACAGTAGGGAAAATGTTCGTAGCTAAGCTTGCTGGGAAGGAATCAAGATTTCGCCTTTCATCTATCGTAGGTGGCGAAGGCCACTGGACCCAGAAGAATCTTGTAAATTAGCATCGGATGTAGGAATTTTTGTCAGGAATGAAATTCCTATCTTCCCAACATGGAAAGAGCACGTAGACACCTCTGCGCATTTTGAAAAATTAGTGCACAGGTTACACGTAAGTCATCTTTCTCTTGGTAATGTTACTCATACTAGTATTCCACATTGGCACGTCCCGTTTCTTCTAGCTTGTTGTTGGCTCTATGTATATCGCACCAACGGTTTATATTGTTGTGAACAGTTAAAGTTCGAGTTCGATGAGGACCAAGAGGAAGTAAAGCATGTTCTCAACAGTCTATTCTCAGACTGTCTGCGCCAATATCGCGGCGAGGCTAAAGAAGAAATACTTCAACTGGAAAGAGTCTTGGGAGTGTTCCAACTAGATCTCCTCTTAAGCAAATGACCGACAAACGGTGGGGAGATCTTGTGAAGCACTCGGTCCGATCCAAAGAATATGGTATGATTTGTAAGGCGAGACCGAGATCACATCTTAGATTCTTATTTATAGCGAGTGTCTCACTAGTATCCTTTTTGCGGAATTTGGCTAAACGAGAATCGGAAAGCGGTAAACTACTTTTACCTAGCCGTACGGGATCTCGTAACCTTATAGTGCACATTCGGCAAAAAGTAAGGACATGTTGTTTTATACTTGCTATTTAGAAATATTTTAGTAAAAGATCATGCGAGTATATACACCGGTGTGCATCTTATATTATGATCCTCCATTTCAATCACGTTATTCGATTTATAAATGGTAGTACTAAAATGCGAGATGTTACATAATGCAAGTAAAAGGGAACCAAACAAAGAGATGACTGCGCGGAGATTTGTGAAGCATGCCGGAAGAACAAACTTGAAGTGATTGGAGAAGTCGCACGAAGTGTTCTTGTAAGTCTTCTCTAAGATTGAAATTTTGTGACGACTCACATCCCAACTTGTAGGAGTAGTAAAGTACATGTCAATATGATATTATAGATGTTTATTAAAATTCATGTGATGTGAATCGGACATGCCAAACTGTAGGAATAAAAGTAGGTCATACACATGATAAATCTACTACCAACAAGTTTCTCTGTAGTAACTATCATGTTTACACATGTGTACGAACTGAATTTTTTGCAGGAAGATATGAAATTAGAGATGGCAAAACCCGGTAAAAACGGTCTGGAAAAAACCGATGAAGAATGTGTGAAGGCATTTTCCATGGCAATAAAAAAGAAAGGCATTGCCAAAAACACTTTCTTACGGAATGCTTTGGAGCTGGTGAAGTGCAAGTCCATGTCCAAGTCAAAGTATTTGCATGCTCAAGTTCTAGAGGAGAAACTCCAAGTAGAGCGAGCTGCATCGAGCTGCGCTAAGACTAGAAGTCGACAATTTTAGAACGATAGCGGCACGAAAGGAGGCCCTACTGGAGCAGGTTAGGAATGCTAGTAAGTAGTAAGAAGAGTATCTGCTAGATAATTGGAGATGAACGGGGATAGCGTGGCAGGTCAGTATCTTGGTCTTGTAAAATGGTTCCTTAATCTGAGCATATTTCGTAGGTGCATTTATCTGCAATTGCTATGATCTTGGTGGTCGTTTCCTTGTTGTGATGTGGATTTTTTTTGAACCGGAACCCTGCTGATTGTTAATATTATAAGTGGATTACCTAGCCCTTTCTATCAGTTCTGACTTGTGGTTCCGTTGGCTTGTGGATGAAGCTTTGACATGGTATCAGAGCCCATAGTCTCAAGTTCGAGTCATCGCTTTCGCAAACCTTCTCTTCTCTTCTCCCGGTCTAGCCCTTTCGTCGGTTTGGACTTTTTGTTGCGTTGGCTATGTTGAGATGTATAAAGTGGATTGCCTAGCCCTTTCCATCGGTTCGTACTTTTGGTCGCGTTGGCTAGTGCATTAAAGCTTGACACCGATTATTTTCACGTGATCCATTGATTTCCAGACTTTCTACATATAGCCCGAGGTCTAGAAGCTTGTCAAGCTGGTCTAGTTCATTCATCGTCGTATTGAGTGCAATGAACGGAACAGTGGCTTCTCCTTTGTGTTGTCGTTGCAACTCAACAAACTGTTCCTGCTACGTAGAGGCGAGTTGTGAACAGAGATACTTATGTATGCTAGAGTACCAAATTTCGACTCCATATAATCAATAGCTTAACAACCAGTCTAATTCACAATCTCGAAGCCGTAGCATTTAGTACCTCCTGCCTATCGAATACAATTATTTCACACACTGAAATATTTTGTACGCGTTTTGAATTGGAGAACATGGGAACCGACTTTGGTTCTGATTATGACTTGATGTGACCCTAGACTCGTTTTGGCGCGCGTAGTTCCCGAGCGAATCAAATGAATTTTGACCGCTCTATTAAAAAAGGGAACTTTGACCGTTGGATCAAGCGTTGGAGAACTGATGTGCCAACGGCCAATAATTGCGTGTGCATCATGGTGATGGCTTATCTGATTTCAAAAACTGAGATTTTTTCTATATATAGTGGATAGGTGGACAGATATAGATATAGATGGACAGATACAGATATAGCATCGACTGTAGCCACACTCAAACTCAAAATCAGTTGAGCTGCAAAACCACTAGCCAATTAAGTCCGAAATATTTCAGAGGCATTTTTTAATTGTAGTTCGGAGGACATGGGAGTAACTGATTTTGTTTGTGATAATGGCTTGATATGACCGCTGGGAATAAATGCCTGAGCAGAGCTACCACGCATGGTCTACCATTTTTATATTAGACTAGTCATAGTGGTAAGTACTACCTCCGTCCCAAGGAATAAGGCCCACGCGTATTCCAAGACGAACTTTGACAATAAAAATTGAGCAACACACTCTTGATTATATTATATGTAATTAATATCGTTGGATTCGTATTGAAAAGCACTTTCTAATGATGCTAATTTCATACAAACAATCTTTATATATTTAAAGTAATTCTTTGTCAAACAAAAATCACGTAAAAGACACATATGATACTACTACATGATACTGTTCCTATAGTGGGTAGTATCATGGAGTAGTATCATAGTCATGCTATATTTATTATTTTTTAGAATCTCAATGCCAATTTGTGTACAAGATTTGTTTAGCATTAACTTTTCTCGTTGTTTGCTCTATGATACAGTATCTACCTATGTTACTCTAATCTCCTCTCTCCTACTTAATTAGCTGCCACATGAGCATTTTTGTGAGACCAATGCGCATGATACTAGCACTATGGCTAGCCTTAGTGTTACTACTCATGGAGTAGTATATTTCTCTCGTGTACTTGGCTATTTTCGGGAATAAATAACAAACGGTAGGGTTTTCCCCTTGATGGCGTGTATTTCACACGTTCGTTGGGCAACCCCAAGAGGAAGGTATGATGAGCACAACAGCAAGTTTTCCCTCAGAAAGAAACCAAGGTTTATCGAACCAGGAGGAGCCAAGAAGCACGTTGAAGGTTGATGGCGGCGGGATGTAGTGCGGCGCAACACCGGAGATTCCGGCGCCAACGTGGAACTGCACAACACAACCAAAGTACTTTGCCCCAACGAAACGGTGAGGTTGTCAATCTCACCGAGCTTGCTGTAACAAAGGATTAACCGTATTGTGTGGAAGATGATTGTTTGCGAGAGAAAACGAGTAAAAACAAGTATTGCGGTAGATTGTATTTCGATAAAGAGAATTGGACCGGGGTCCACAGTTCACTAGAGGTGTCTCTCCCATAAGACGAACGAGCATGTTGGGTGAACAAATTACGGTTGGGCAATTGACAAATAAAGAGAGCATGACAATGCACATACATATCATGATGAGTATAGTGAGATTTAATTGGGCATTACGACAAAGTACATAGACCGCCATCCAACTGCATCTATGCCTAAAAAGTCCACCTTCGAGGTTATCATCCGAACCCCCTCCGGTATTAAGTTGCAAGCAACGAGACAATTGCATTAAGTATGGTGCGTAATGTAATCAACAACTACATCCTTAGACATAGCATCAATGTTTTATCCCTAGTGGCAACGGCACAACACAACCTTAGAACTTTCATCCATCGTCCCAGGTGTCAATGCGAGGCATGAACCCACTATCGAGCATAAGTACTCCCTCTTGGAGTTAAAAGCATCTACTTGGCCAGAGCATCTACTAGTAACGGAGAGCATGCAAGATCATAAACAACACATAAGCATAACTTTGATAATCAACATAACAAGTATTCTCTATTCATCGGATCCCAACAAACGCAACATATAGAATTACAGATAGATGATCTTGATCATGATAGGCAGCTCACAAGATCCAACAATGATAGCACAATGGGGAGAAGACAACCATCTAGCTACTGCTATGGACCCATAGTCCAGGGGTAGACTACTCACTCATCACTCCGGAGGCGACCATGGCGGTGTAGAGTCCTCCGGGAGATGATTCCCCTCTCCGGCGAGGTGCCGGAGGCGATCTCCAGGATCCCCCGAGATGGGATCGGCGGCGACGGCGTCTCGGTAAGGTTTTCCGTATCGTGGCTCTCGGTGCTGGAAGTTTCGTCACGGAGGCTTTAAGTAGGCGGAAGGGCAAGTCGAGAGGGGGCACGGGGGCCCCGGATGACGGGGCGGCGCGGCCAAGGGGGGCCGCGCCGCCTAGGGTTTGGCTCCCCCGTGGCCCCACTTCGTTTCGTCTTCGGACTTCGGAAGCTTCGTGAGAAAATAGGCCCCTGGGCTTTTATTTCGTCCAATTCCGAGAATATTTCTTTACTAGGATTTCGAAACCAAAAACAGCGAGAAAACGACAAGCGGCACTTCGGCATCTTGTTAATAGGTTAGTTCCGGAAAATGCACGAATATGACATAAAGTGTGCATAAAACATGTAGATAACATCAATAATGTGGCATGGAACACAAGAAATTATCGATACGTTGGAGACGTATCGGCATCCCCAAGCTTAGTTACTGCTCGTCCCGAGCGAGTAAAACGATAACAAAGATAATTTCTGGAGTGACATGCCATCATAAACTTGATCATACTATTTGTAAAGCATATGTAGAGAATGCAGCGATCAAAACAATGTGTATGACATGAGTAAACAAGTGAATCATAAAGCAAAGACTTTTCATGAATAGCACTTCAAGACAAGCATCAATAAGTCTTGCATAAGAGTTAACTCATAAAGCAATAATTCAAAGTAAAGGTATTGAAGCAACACAAAAGAAGATTAAGTTTCAGCGGTTGCTTTCAACTTGTAACATATATATCTCATGGATATTGTCAACATAGAGTAATATAATAAGTGCAATAAGCAAGTATGTAGGAATCAATGCACGAGTTCACACAAGTGTTTGCTTCTTGAGGTGGAGAGAAATAGGTGAACTGACTCAACATTGAAAGTAAAAGAATGGTCCTCATAGAGGAAAAGCATCGATTGCTATATTTGTGCTAGAGCTTTGATTTTGAAAACATGAAACAATTTTGTCAACGGTAGTAATAAAGCATATGCATCATGTAAATTATATCTTATAAGTTGCAAGCCTCATGCATAGTGTACCAATAGTGCCCGCACCTTGTCCTAATTAGCTTGGACTACCTGGATTATCACCGCAATACATATGCTTTAACCAAGTTTCACAAAGGGTACCTCTATGCCGCTTGTACAAAGGTCTAAGGAGAAAGCTCGCATTTGGATTTCTCGCTTTTGATTATTCTCAACTTAGACATCCATACGGGACAACATAGACAACGAGATAATGGACTCCTCTTTTAATGCTTGAAGCATTTGACAACAATTAATTCTTTTCTCATTAGAGATTTGAGGATATTTGTCCAAAGCTGAAACTTCCACCATGAATCATGGCTTTAGTTAGCGGCCCAATGTTCTTCTCTCACAATATGCATGCTCAAACCATTCAACTCAGTGTAGATCGCCCTTACTTCGGACAAGACGAACATGCATAGCAACTCACATGAAATTCAACAATGAGTTGATGGCGTTCCCCGATAAACATGGTTATCGCACAACAAGCAACTTAATAAGAGATAAAGTGCATAATTACATATTCAATACCACAATAGTTTTTAAGCTATTTGTCCCATGAGCTATATATTGCAAAGGTGAATGATGGAATTTTAAAGGTAGCACTCAAGCAATTTACTTTGGAATGGCGGGAAAATACCATGTAGTATAGGTAGGTATGGTGGACACAAATGGCATAGTGGTTGGCTCAAGTATTTTGGATGCATGAGAAGTATTCCCTCTCGATACAAGGTTTAGGCTAGCAAGGTTGTTTGAAACAAACACAAGGATGAACGGTACAGCAAAACTCACATAAAAGACATATTGTAAACATTATAAGACTCTACACCGTCTTCCTTGTTGTTCAAACTCAAAACTAGAAATTATCTAGACCTTAGAGAGACCAAATATGCAAACCAAATTTTAGCATGCTCTATGTATTTCTTCATTAATAGGTGCAAAGCATATGATGCAAGAGCTTAAACATGAGCACAACAATTGCCAAGTATCACATTATCCAAGACATTATAGCAATTACTACATATATCATTTTCCAATAACAATTTAACGAAGGAGAAACTTCGCCATGAATACTATGAGTAGAAACCAAGGACATATTTGTCCATATGCTACAGCGGAGCGTGTATCTCTCCCATAAAGTGAATGCTAGGATCCATTTTATTCAAACAAAAACAAAAACAAACCGACGCTCCAAGAAAAAGCACATAAGATGTGGCCGAATAAAAATATAGTTTCAGGGGAGGAACCTGATAATTTGTCGATGAAGAAGGGGATGCCTTGGGCATCCCCAAGCTTAGACGCTTGAGTCTTCTTGATATATGCAGGGGTGAACCACCGGGTGCATCCCCAAGCTTAGAGCTTTCACTCTCCTTAATCATGTTGCATCATACTCCTCTCTTGATCCTTGAAAACTTCCTCCACACCAAACTCGAAACAACTCATTAGAGGGTTAGTGCACAATATAAATTGACATATTCAGAGGTGACACAATCATTCTTAACACTTCTGGACATTGCATAATGCTACTGGACATTAATGGATCAAAGAAATTCATCCAACATAGCGAAAGAGGCAATGCGAAATAAAAGGCAGAATCTGTCAAAACAGAACAGTTCGTATTGACGAATTTTAAAATGGCACCAGACTTGCTCAAACGAAAATGCTCAAATTGAATGAAAGTTGCGTACATATCTGAGGATTATGCTCGTAAATTGGCGTAATTTTCTGAGCTACCTACAGGGAGGTGGACTCAGATTCGTGACAGCAAAGAAATCTGGAACTGCGCAGTAATCCAAATCTAGTACTTACTTTTCTATCAACGGCTTAACTTGGCACAACAAAACTCAAAACTAAGATAAGGAGAGGTTGCTACAGTAGTAAACAACTTCCAAGACACAAAATAAAAACAAAGTACTGTAGGTAAAAACATGGGTTGTCTCCCATAAGCGCTTTTCTTTAACGCCTTTCAGCTAGGCGCGAAAGTGTGTATCAAGTAACATCGAGAGATGAAGCATCAACATCATAATTTGTTCTAATGATAGAATCATAAGGTAACTTCATTCTCTTTCTAGGGAAGTGTTCCATACCTTTCTTGAGAGGAAATTGATATTTTATATTACCTTCCCTCATATCAATAATAGCACCAACGAGTTCGAAGAAAAGGTCTTCCCAATATAATTGGACAAGATGCATTGCATTCAATATCCAAGACAACAAAATCAACGGGAACAAGATTATTGTTAACGGTAATGCGAACATTATCAACTTTACCCAAAGGTTTCTTTGTAGAATGATCAGCAAGATTAACATCCAAATAACAATTTTTCAGCGGTGGCAAGTCAAGCATATTATAAATTTTCTTAGGCATAACAGAAATACTTGCACCAAGATCACATAAAGCATTGCAATCAAAATCTTTAACCTTCATCTTAATGATGAGCTCCCAACCATCTTCTAGCTTTTTAGGAATAGAGGCTTCGCGCTCTAGTTTCTCTTCTCTAGCTTTTATGAGAGCATTTGTAATATGATGCGTGAAAGCCAAATTTATAGCACTAGCATTAGGACTTTTAGCAAGTTTTTGCAAGAACTTTATAACTTCAGAGATGTGGCAATCATCAAAATTCAAACCATTATAATCTAAAGCAATGGGATCATCATCCCCAATATTGGAAAAAATTTCAGCGACTTTATCACGAGCGAGTTTCAGCAGTTTTAGCAGTTTCGAGCGGTTTTCGCGCTTTGCATTAGAAGTGGAAACATTGCTAACACCAATTCTTTTATTAGTATGAGTAGGAGGTGCAGCAACATGTGTAGCATTAGCATTACTAGTGGTGGTAATAGTCCAAACTTTAGCTATATTCTTCTCTTTAGCTAGTTTTTCATTTTCTTCTCTATCCCACCTAGCACGTGGTTCAGCCATTAATCTTATATTCTCATTAATTCTAACTTGGATGGCATTTGCTGTAGTAACAATTTTATTTTCAATATCCCTATTAGGCATAATTTTCGATTTCAAAAGATCAACATCGGAGGCAAGACTATCAACTCTAGAAACAAGAATATCAATTTTATTGAGCTTTTCCTCAACAGATTTGTTAAAGGCAGTTTGTGTACTAATAAATTCTTTAAGCATGGCCTCAAGTCCAGGGGGTGTATTCCTATTATTGTTGTAAGAATTCCCATAAGAATTAGCATAACCGTTACCATTATTATAAGGATATGGCCTAGAATCATTGTGATTGTTATTTTTAATGAAATTCACATCAACATATTCTTTTTGAGCAACTAATGACGCTAACGGAACATTATTAGAATTAACATTAGGCCTACCGTTCACAAGCATGGACATAATAGCATCAATCTTATCACTCGGGGAAGAGGATTCCTCGACGGAATTTACCTTCTTACCTTGTGGAGCTCTTTCAGTGTGCCATTCGGAGTAATTAACCATCATATTATCAAGAAGCTTTGTTGCTTCACCAAGAGTGATGGACATAAAGGTACCTCCAGCAGCTGAATCCAATAAATTCCGCGAAGAAAAATTTAGTCTCGCATAGAAGGTTTGGATGATCATCCAAGTAGTCGATCCATGGGTTGGGCAATTTTTAACCGGAGATTTCATTCTTTCCCAAGCTTGAGCAACATGTTCAGTATCTAATTGTTTAAAATTCATTATGCTACTCCTCAAAGATATAATTTTAGCAGGGGGATAATATCTACCAATAAAAGCATCCTTGCATTTAGTCCATGAATCAATACTATTCTTAGGCGAGAGATAGCAACCAATCTTTAGCTCTTCCTCTTAATGAGAAAGGGAACAATTTTAATTTTATAATGTCACCATCTACATCTTTATACTTTTGCATTTCACATAGTTCAACAAAATTATTGAGATGGGCAGCGACATCATCGGAACTAACACCAGAAAATTGCTCTCTCATGACAAGATTAAGTAAAGCAGGTTTAATTTCAAAGAATTCTGCTGTAGTAGCAGGTGGAGCAATAGGTGTGCATAAGAAATCATTATTATTTGTGCTAGTGAAGTCACACAACTTAGTATTTTCAGGGTTGGCCATTTTAGCAATAGTAAATAAAGCAAACTAGATAAAGTAAATGCAAGTAAACTAATTTTTTTGTGTTTTTGATATAGAGTGCAAGACAATAAATAAAGTAAAGCTAGCAACTAATTTTTTTGTGTTTTGATATAATGCAGCAAACAAAGTAGTAAATAAAATAAAGCAAGACAAAAACAAAGTAAAGAGATTGAGAAGTGGAGACTCCCCTTGCAGCGTGTCTTGATCTCCCGGCAACGGCGCCGAGAAAATATGCTTGATGGCGTGTATTTCACACGTTCGTTGGGCAACCCCAAGAGGAAGGTATGATGAGCACAGCAGCAAGTTTTCCCTCAGAAAGAAACCAAGGTTTATCGAACCAGGAGGAGCCAAGAAGCACGTTGAAGGTTGATGGCGGTGGGATGTAGTGCGGCGCAACACCAGAGATTCCGCGCCAACGTGGAACCCGCACAACACAACCAAAGTACTTTGCCCCAACGAAACAGTGAGGTTGTCAATCTGCGTGATGACCCAGCGTACCACCGCATGGTGTAGTACACAAGTCGTTGACATAACACAAGTGAAACACCGTTCCACCCATATTACATCTCTCGAGTGGTACAACAGAAACATATGCGAGTCCAAGGTATGTCTATAGAAGTACACACGAACAGTTTACATAAGATCCATACACCCTCCTACTTTACAGTGAGGTAAAACTTCAAATAAAGCTCCAGAAGAACGACTCGTAATCTATCTTATTGCTAGCTTAAGTTCAAGAGCTTCTTGGCTTGCTATAGAAATCTAGATACTTAGGTGCTAGGATTAGGGAAAGATTCCCTTCTATTGCTAGTCTAGGTTTCCATTATAACTGATGCATGAGTTGACTCCATTGACTTCGTTGGTTGGATTCTTCATCTTGTTGCGGTTGACTCCTTTGTCTTCGAGTTCCACGGTAGTTTCTCCTTCGGTGCATTGCTCTAAGAAGGGGGTTCAAACGAGATAGAATGAGTACGAGCGTACTCAGCAAGTTCATATTAGGAAATATGTGTATCATGCACTAGCTACAGCCATAGACCAGAAAGTCATAGGCCAATGCAAGTTTTTTGTAAACATTTCTTCAAAAGGTTTATTTTATTCTGAAAACTATGCCGTCAGTCTTCACGGGTTGACCGGAACTTCGTGGAGTTCCTTTCTGCCCGCGTTCGCGGTTCCCTTCCCGGAACGAGGGAGTGACAGCCACAATTTGATACACTCTGCAGAGGTGCGTTACTTTTCCCACAAGAGATCTCACCCTTTTTGCCATCCGCGGGGACTTGCCCCCGTTCACACTTCCTTTGGTGTGAGGCCGGGTATAAAGATCCAAGCCCACACCGCCTTCTCCGCGACTGCAAACCCACCCTTTTGTCCACCCGCACACCTCCGAGTAGACTTCCCCAGATAATACGGCTTTACTCATGGTGTACTTTGGACAATCCTTCATAGATCGTAGAGCCATCATCGCTAATGGATGGGGATTTAAAAGGCCATCCCAACCTACGGCAGTGCCTCCAGCACCCCGCCGGCTCTACCAATCCGTTGGCGTGCAGAAGGGAAAAGATACGGCTGGCTTCCCCAGAGCCATTATAGATCTCATGGTCAACGCGGTTTGTACGGCGCTAGAATCACTGGACGGCATTGGTAATTAATCCTAGGGTGATATAACCCATTGCAATGGAACCTCCACCATATCAACACATACCATGGTTCCATTGCCCACCACATAGTCATATTCATAATTGTAAAATAATACTTTGGTTTTCAATGCATGAGTGATAAGTATAGTACTTTGCATATAATTTGATAAAAATAATCAAATGACATGAGCAAGCGATGAACTTGCCTTTCTTGACTGCAAGATTATGCGAGGCAAAAGCTTCGATACGTGATAACTCCAAATGCTGAAATACCATCATCGTCCGGTAAGGACAATGTTTAAAGAACTGGCAAAGATGCTATAATGCATAATATGAGATGCAATCGTTCCGAGCGTAACCTAACCTCGATGATTTAGGATGTATGAGTTGTAAAGATTTCTTTAGGGTTGGTTGCACTTTTAGAATGGTTCTCAAACAAGGTTCTTATTAGGATTTGGTTATATTAGCATCATAACCAAGTGATATAAGACATCATAACAATTATACACATAAAGAATAGTAGTGGAATAATATGTGAAGAACAGTTGTCAATTTTAAGTTCTACAGGACATGGTTGATGATTACTGATATTATACTTCAAAAGAATAACTTTTGAAGAACATGTTGTTTAAGAAATATTGAGTATTTCAAAGAAGGATAGGGCTTCTAAGGTTTGATTGACATTTGTACTTCAAAAGAACAACTTTTGAAGAACAGGTTAAATAAGAATATGAACTACTATACATAGGAGCTATGGGTTTCTAGGGTTTACTATTGAATTCATTTAGTTCCACTAATAGGAACTAGTTGGGTTCTTAAGTTGAATTGGTTCTATATACAACAAGTATGGTAGGGTTATTACTATGGTTTCCCATATACATCATATCAAAGAATGGTTATTAAGATGGTTCCATAGGTTTGTTATTAGGTTTACTATGGCTTCACATTTGCTTTACTAAATAATCTTTAATGGTTTCTAAACTAAGTGACTTATCATTTCCTAAGTAAGGTTTAGTTGGATAGGAACATGTGATGTGATTTGCTACACAAGGTTGATACTAGGGTTTATCATTATGGTTCTACTAGGGTTTAATGATTGAGGTTGATCTTAATGGTATGGTATATAGGAGTGATGATCAATGGTGCTAACATGTGGTAACAAGCTAGGGTTTATACCTAGGTGATACTAGTGAATTATATAAGTTTTAATTAAGAATAGGAACATGAAATGATAATCTCATGTGAATTGGTTTTATGTGGGTGGATCATGAGTATGAACTCTTTGGTTGTTTATTAAGTTTCTACACTTAAAGGTGAGGTGGATATAATTATATGGGCTAAACCCCTAGGGTTTCAGGGTTGCACTAATTTAGGATGATCACATGAAATAATGAGATCAAGGTTCATGTTTATGTTAGAATTAGGGTTTCTAAATTATGGTACAACTCTACAAATGATAATTGACAAGATAGGTGTGATTACTATTTACTTTGAAACAACATTAATAATGGTTTGACATTTTATTCATGTTCACAAGAATTAATAATTAGGGTAACTCATGTTTAGGTTTAATTTAGAAATCGGGGTTTAACAATTATTAGGAGGTTTTAAAATAATTAACTTGTTAACTAAACATGTCTAAGTAAATAAGTTTTGATTTACCAAAATAATATTAGTTTATAATATTTTCTTGAGTTATTACTATTTAAAGAAAATAGAAAATAGTAATTTGCAATTAGGGTTTATGAATTACCACTAATAATTAAGCTAATGCAAATTTGGTAAATAAAATTAATCCTAACATTTTACTTAGTTACTGAATAACTAATATTCAATTTTGAACTTATTTAATTTATTGATTTCAAATTGGATTTCAAATAATTGGAAAGGCATAATTAACAAAATTAAAAATAAGTGAATTTTTATTTTGACACACATTTTTGTTTTATATTTTATTTGAATAGATTTTATTTTTGTGAGCATTTTGATATATTATTTGCATTTTTCTGAGTTGAAATGAAATTTCTATGATTTTGCAAAGTTTCGGACATTTTACGGAATTTGAAATAAAGTGAAAATGCTAAAGATACCGGTTCGTTTCTAGTCTGAGAGACTGACTGGTGGGGCCGTTGACTAGGTCACTTGCCACGCGGGCAAAGACCAGTCAACATGACCAGCAGGTCCACCTCCACGTCGACACCACCGGCGGCTTGACGCCGGCGGGTCAGAACGCGGCGGCGACACCGATTCTGGGCTCCCCGGGATGCGCGACTAGTGCTAATCGACTCCCTTTGATCTACTGAGCACAACGGTGGTGATGGTTTGTGCGGGGACTCACCGGAGCTTCATCGGAAACCATGTTCCGCGGCGGTGCACCCCGGCGAGGTGGCTAATCGGAACTACAGACGTCGATAGGATGCGGGAGGATGCTCTCCAGATGCGGAATCTCACCGTGAAGCTCAAGGTGTGGTCGGCGACGACGTTGGTGGTCAGAGACGACGGCGATTGGAGATCTCCCGGCGATGTGCTGCGAAGGGATCGGTGAAATTGATCCGTGACACGGCTCCCACTGGATGCTTGGGCTCCTCCCGAAGCTCCTTGAGTCCGGGCGCTCCTCCTGGACCACGCGCCGAGGTCAGGGTGGCCTCCTCCGTCGGCTTCGTCTTCGACTCCGGCGACAAGAGAGTGGATGAGCATGAGGAATAGAAGGTGTCCGAGGAGAAATGGAGTGGAGGAGATGAACAAGACGTGCACGGCGATGCTCTCCACCTATTTATAGGCCAAGGGAAGCCCTGTGGCCTCGACACGGCGACGGCCATGGTCGAAGAGGTGGCGTCTCTGGAAGCTTCTAGCTGGCAAGGATGTTCTCGTCCGCGGATAAGCTCGGACGCGAATCGAGTTGGGCGCGGTTCTGAGAGGTCTGGCGACGTCCGGGCAAGCTTATCGACGAGGAGGTCGTGGCCTACTGGCGTTGCAGTGCTGTCGTGCACGGAGACGAGGACGACGACGTGTTTTATTCTCGCACGATTTTTAAAGCCACCGAATCGGTATTTGGCTTGGGCTGGGCTGCTCCTGGGCTTGCGTGGACGTGGTGGTGATGGGCTGCTGTGGTGCTGAGGTCCACCAGGTAAGTTTCCCTCCAATTCTCTTTTAAATTTCTGTTTTGAATTCTGTTTTGTTTTCTATTTTCTGGTTTGAATTCAAATTTGATTTCTGCTTTGTTTTGTAAGTTCAAAACTATTTGAATATCAATATCATTTTATGATAATACCCACTTCATTGATTTGTTTTTAAACAACCATTTATAATGGATTAACTTTAGTTTTTATAAAGCACAAGTTAAAATTCAAATAGATATGAATTTTAGGGTTCAATTCAATTACTTTAAATTTAGGAATCAATTCTGTTTTAAAAGATCTAAAATTGATAACATGTGAATGGTGAACATATTATATTTTGCAAGTGCTTAACCATATTGATTGTTCATATCTATTTTAATTTTGATTAGAGTTTAAAGTAAATGGTGTTGAGAATAGGATTGGTTCATGATTTCATGTGGAGAATTACTTCTAAGGGTTTATGAAGATGGCTGGATCAACTCTATATTCTCTACTCTTGCTTAGCAACTACTACTTGAATTATTTATAATAGATCCTAAGCTTATTATGGTTAACTCACTTGTTAAGGTGACTTTATTTTTATAAATGCTATTCATTTGGTTCACTTAGGCAAAGTATTTGAGTAACCAAGTAAGATAGGGTATTGATTTAATTCTACTCACCAAATGGCATTTGGTCCTAAGTATAGATGGCTTGGTTTATATTTGTGATCCATGATACACAAGTGGGGACATAATATTTTATGTGGAGTGAATTCTATGTGAAAGGTTTAGGGTTTTGCATAAGCTTCACTAAATTGAAGTATAAATAGGCATGAGGTATGGCGGGGTTCTAATTATAATCCAAAGTAATCCATGAGTTGGAGTTCACATGTAGTTTAGGGTTTAAGTAGTGATCACCAATATGATACACATCTAGAATTAGGATATGGGCATAAGCTTGGGTTATGTTTCACTAATGGAACATGGCTCTCACCTCCAAGATTAATGGTTGGTTTGAACAAGTAGAATTTAATACTACTCTAATATTCTCTAGGATAGATATGGATATGGTTAGCATCTATAACCTCTCTCACTTCTAAATGTCTTGTAATAGCCTAGGGTCCTACTCAAGATATGATGATATGATCCTCTAAATATATGGTTTGCCTAGGGATTCTACCTTGCAATCTTATGTAGCTTGTTCTTCAGGAAATCTGATAAACCTGCATCTTGTGGTATGCCTCCACCTCCTAGCTTCTTCATCTTGATTCTAGCTAATTCACATGGAGTGGCTCTATGTGTTTGTTCCCATGTATGATGGTACTTGAGGATCAAATGGATGAAGGGTGTGGCTCTATTTATAGGCTTGGGCAAGCTCTAGTATCATGACACATAGGTGATGACTCTTGATTTGGTTTGATGAGTAAGGTGCTTGGTTGTCATGCCCTCATCCATAGCAATCCTTTGGGCATGAGGTGGCATAGCTTGGAAAGCAAGTCATGTAGATATTTTCATCCCATGTGGCAAGATCATTATCCACTCATATGATTTATTTTTGGATAGCCAAGTGGCATTTGTTACTAAATATCTTGTGGATGGTTTTATTATTGTTGATGAGTTACTATATTATATTTGATTGGATTTATATTATAATATTGGTGAAAAGGTGGAACTTGAAGGTTATTCCTCAAATTTGGATAGTTTTTGTTTAATTTCACCAAGGCATGATCATATGAGTTTCAAAGTACTCATAGTTAATTTTATTCAAATAGTTTGAACTATAATTCGTAATGTAAATGGATTTAGTTTTATGATATTCCATATACTTAATAAGTTATGATTTAAATGAGAATGTGTGGCTTTTATGCACTTTAGACCCCGTGGTTTAACTTATTTATAAATGAATTAAATTACACACAAAGGTAGTTGCTAACTTTTAAGTGTTAATAAGTTAGGGTTTGATTCTTAAAGAATGTGTTGTTGTAAATATAATTCCATTTGATCTAATCCGTAGATCAAATCATCTCTACCCAAAATAAGGTTTTAGCAAAGATCACAGTGAAGTTTATAGCGCTTGACTTGATTATCTACTTCAGTTCCAGCAAGTCAAGTGAAACTTCGATTCATCGTGGTAAGTTTTATTTGAAAGCGCGAAAATCCCCCGGATTTTCTATGCATGAATGCAATGCACACTTTGGTGTTCTCTCATTTTATTGCCTCTAAACCTGGGATATTACAATCTCACCGGCTTGCTGTAACAAAGGATTAACCGTATTGTGTGGAAGATGATTGTTTGCAGAGAAAACAGTAAAAACAAGTATTGCAGTAGATTGTATTTCAGTAAAGAGAATTGGACCGGGGTCCACAGTTCACTAGAGGTGTCTCTCCCATAAGACGAACGGCATGTTGGGTGAACAAATTACGAGTTGGGCAATTGACAAATAAAGAGAGCATGACAATGCACATACATATCATGATGAGTATAGTGAGATTTAATTGGGCATTACGACAAAGTACATAGACCGCCATCCAAGCTGCATCTATGCCTAAAAAGTCCACCTTCGAGGTTATCATCCGAACCCCCTCCGGTATTAAGTTGCAAGCAACGAGACAATTGCATTAAGTATGGTGCGTAATGTAATCAACAACTACATCCTTAGACATAGCATCAATGTTTTATCCCTAGTGGCAACGAGCACAACACAACCTTAGAACTTTCATCACTCGTCCCGGTGTCAATGCGAGGCATGAACCCACTATCGAGCATAAGTACTCCCTCTTGGAGTTAAAAGCATCTACTTGGCCGGAGCATCTACTAGTAACGGAGAGCATGCAAGATCATAAACAACACATAAGCATAACTTTGATAATCAACATAACAAGTATTCTCTATTCATCGGATCCCAACAAACGCAACATATAGAATTACGGATAGATGATCTTGATCATGATAGGCAGCTCACAAGATCCGACAATGATAGCACAATGGGGAGAAGACAACCATCTAGCTACTGCTATGGACCCATAGTCCAGGGGTAGACTACTCACTCATCACTCCGGAGGCGACCATGGCGGTGTAGAGTCCTCCGGGAGATGATTCCCCTCTCCGGCAGGGTGCCGGAGGCGATCTCCGAGGATCCCCCGAGATGGGATCGGCGGCGACGGCGTCTCGATAAGGTTTTCCGTATCGTGGCTCTCGGTACTTGGAAGTTTCGTCACGGAGGCTTTAAGTAGGCGGAAGGGCAAGTCGAGAGGGGGCACGGGGGCCCCGGATGACGGGCGGCGCGGCCAAGGGGGGCCGCGCCGCCTAGGGTTTGGCTCCCCTGTGGCCCCACTTCGTTTCGTCTTCGGACTTCGGAAGCTTCGTGAGAAAATAGGCCCCCGGGCTTTTATTTCGTCCAATTCCGAGAATATTTCTTTACTAGGATTTCGAAACCAAAAACAGCAGAAAACGACAAGCGGCACTTCGGCATCTTGTTAATAGGTTAGTTCCAGAAAATGCACGAATATGACATAAAGTGTGCATAAAACATGTAGATAACATCAATAATGTGGCATGGAACACAAGAAATTATCGATACGTTGGAGACGTATCACCCCTCCGTCCACCTCCAAAAATAATATTAGTATTATATTACTTGGACCATAGTCATAATCAAAATCAAATTTCAGTTCGTCGGCAAAATGTCCCGCCAATCCTGAAATATTTCAGACGCGTTTTCAATGGGATTTTGAAGATAGATAGTGATCATTGTAACCGATATTCAAGGTGATGATGATTTGATGTGTAACTCGGCCTTCAACATAGTACTAGTACGGTCTTACAATTTATTGTTATTATATTTGGTCCTTAGCCAAATTCAATATCTCAATACTGCTGTAAAACTTCCTGCCCACTAAATACAAATGTTTCGAGACGCTTCCAAATTCCCATTCTACCCTCGTAAAATGACATCAATGTCCATGTATAAGTCGGTTGGTGGGGGGTCCGCCCGTCATTTTTCGATCACCGCATCCCTTGCCAAGGAAACTCCTCGAAAATCCAAAATTGAAAATCTCTGTGAAGCGCTACAATCTCCCGCCAATAAATTCCAAAATATTTGCTAAGCGTTTTCAAATTTAAGCTTTTTTAGGAGATAGTACATGGGAACTGATTTCGGTTGTGATTATGACTTGATGTGACCGTAGGCCTTGGATTCTTGAACAGAGGCACTACGTCGGTCTACCATTTTTCTAGTACTAATATTGCTTCTCTTCGTAGCAAAGTTCAAAGTTCAAAATCTCAGTCGAGAGGCAAAACCCCCCCGCAAAATGAATCCGGAATATTTCAGACGCGTTTTTGGATTGAACTTTGAAAGAACTTGGGTGTAAATGATTTTATGATGATGGCTTGATGTGACCCCTGGCCTTTTTTTTGCTGAACAGGGCTACAAAGTAGCATGGTCTACCCCCTGGCCTTATATATTACAATCACGAGTGTATTACTTGCACCATAGCCGTATTCAAAATCAATTTTCAGTCAAGCTGCAAAATCTCCAACCAATCCTGAAATATTTCGGAAGGGCTTTTCAAAATGGATTTTCAAGATAAATCATGATTATGATCGTGGTAACCGATTTTCAACGTGATGATGACTTGATGTGACACTTGGCCGTACTAGTACGGTCTCATATTTTGTATTACTTGGACTGTAGCCAAATTCGAAATCTCATTCCAGTGGCAAAACTTCCCGCCCGAAAAATACAAATATTTCACACGCTTCTAACTTCCCATTCTACCCTTGTAAAGATGACAACAATGTCCATGTATAAGTCGGTTGGTGGGGGGTCTACCCATCATTTTTTTTCGATCACCACCTCCCTAGCCCGGAAACTAACCGAAAAAAATTCATTTCCCTCAGTCTCTCCTCCGAGACCACACCCACCGGAACTTCCCAAGTCGCTCTCTCTCCCACCTCCACGACCTCCGCACCGGAACATCCCCGCCGGACTTCCCTGGCCTACCCGAGGCCTCGCGATCCTCGTCATCCGGCTGCCTGCCGGAACCGCTTCATCGACGCCGTCATCAACCGGACCGGATCATCCCCGCCGAACCTCGAAACCACATGCTCATCCGACGAGTCTACCGCGGTCGCTTCGAGCTGCGGTATCGTCCACCCACCGGAGCCGCTTCGCCGGATCCGTCGTCCACCGCATCGGATCTTGCTCACCGACACCACTGTGCATGGACCGGATCTGCTTCACCGGCGCCGTGCAAGATCTAAACTCTTCTACTGTCGCTTTTCTATTGCTTGCCTACAAGTTCTTGTTTAATCTTGGGGGAACCTGTTTGTGCTAACGACGTGCCGTTACGTTTTTGCAGATGAGAGGAGTAACCATGAAGTGTAATGGCCGTCTCTCCAACCCCAAGTAGCACATGTAGCGTACTTCATCACCGGATCTATCAACCCCAGGAAGATCTGCTGTGACTCCCACAGAGTGCTTCTCCTAGTGTAAGTCCCTTGTTTTAGCGCCATGTTCTGGTTCGGATGCTTGTTTGTCCGAAGCTCTTTTAGTTCATTCCTAGCTATGAATGTAACACCTTGCTATTTTCTAGTTCATTGCTAACTTTAAGCGATTGAACATTTTGGTTTGCATTCCCTGCTCCGTAGATGTAGCCATCATAACTTCTATCTTGCTCGGTCGTTGTTACAAAAATTATAGGTATTATAGTAACATCCTGCTATTATTTAGTTCATGGCCAATTTTAAGTAATTGCACATGTTGGTTCGCATTCCCTGCTCTATAGCTTTTGGCATCGTAACTTCTATATTTGGTTTACATTGTCTGCTCTGTAGATCTAGCCATCATAACTTTATCTTGCTCAGTCGTTGTTACAAAAAATATGGCCTGCTACTATGTTGTTTGTGCCAATTTTTTACTCCATGAACATGTTGGCTTGCATTCCCTGTACTATAGGTGATGCCATTGTTTTGTATCTACTTCATTGTAAGCTAACAAAGTAAGGACTTAGTTTGGCATGCTATCACTCTGCTATCTAGCCTGTAGTACAAATAAACTTGTCATATTACTAGATAATAATTTTGCGTGCCATCTTGTTCTTCAAAAGTCTGCATTATTGACTTGTTTCTCCGACTTGGCATGACGCTCACATATGGAATGCTTGAACATATTGGTTTGCATTCCCTCTTATACAAGTTCACGAGGTGATCCCACTATATTACGTATCCGGTCCATCCTAAGCTCCGGCATTAACTATCCTCTATGTGTTGCTCATTACAAGTTTATATCCCGAAACATCTTGATTTGCATCCCCTTCACTACAAGTTCGGGAGTATTATTTAGTTCACGGCCAAAATGAAGTAATTGCACTTGGCACATGTTGGTTCACATTCCCTCCTCTTTAGCTTTTGCCATCGTAACTTCTATTTTTTTTTTACATTCCCCGCTCTCGTAGATGTAGCCATCATAACTTCATCTTGCTCGATCGTTGTTACAAAATTTATAACTCTGCTACTATGTTGTTCATGCCAATTTTGTACTCCCCGAACATGTTGGTTTGCATGGGACTCGATAGTAGTAAGTCTCGTCGTTTCATTCTAACATGCTCGTTATATTGGTTGTTGGTATGCGGCATGCACTCTTTGTTTGCTTATTGTGCGCATTACAATGATCTTGTTATAACGACGAAATGATGAGTTCCAAATTCTTTGGCAAACAATATTGTAGTGTCTTTGCCTTTCCATTGTTGCTTGTCTTAACTTGTAATGTCTTTGTTTCAGATATAGGTGCTGCATGGACAACTTAAAAGATTGCCGGATCGCTTCATTGTATTGCTAGGTTTAATTACCATTCAATTTCTCTGGGTTCTGTAATATTTTTTCAAAGCCGTGCAACTGATGTAATATTTAGTTAGTTTTTATAGTTCTTTCGCGCATTTTTTCTTTGTTGCTTGTGGTAAGTGAGGCTATCCGACAGAAATCATTGCTGCGTAAATATTCTCAGTATCTAAATCACGAATTCCCATCCCTTAAACGGCCCAATTAACCGAAATCACGTATGTGCTGGCCCGCAAAATCCTAAAGCGCCTATTATGCCGGCATATAAACAGCAACTAAATGGGCTGGCCCACTTACTTATTGGGCCAGCTCACTTGATTTACGGTGGACCCCACACTCTAATTGGGCCGGCCCACTTGCTTTAAGGTGGACCCCACCCACTACTGGGCCGGCCCACTAACTAGTTGGGCCAGCCAATTGCTTTTGTGGTGGATCCCACATACTAAATGGGCCGGCCCGTTAACAGGAAAGTGGGACCCACCTGTGCTTTTGGCCCGGCCCACTGTCTTGTTGGGCCGGCCCACTTGCTACAAGGTGGACCCCACATACTAAATGGGCCGACCCTTTAAGAGGAAAGTGGGACCCACCTGCGTTTTTGGCCCGGCCCACTAGCGTGTTGGGCCGGCCCACTTGCTATATGGTGGACCCCACATACTAAATGGGCCGGCCCTTTAAGAGGAAAGAGGGACCCACTGTGTTTTTGGCCCGACCCGCTAGCGTGTTGGGCCGGCCCACTTGCTATATGGTGGACCCCATATACTAAATGGGTCGGCCCTTTAACTGGAAAGTGGGACCCACCTGTGTTTTTGGCCCGGCCCACTATCTTGTTGGGCCGGCCCACTTGCAGTAAGGTGGACCCCACGTACTAAATGGGCTGGCCCATTAACAGGAAAGTGGGACCCACCTCTGCTTTTGGCCCGGCCCACTAGCTTGTTGGGCCGGCCCATTTGATCTAATGTGGGCCCCACGTGCTAAATGGGCCGGCCCGATAGCAGGAAAGTGGGACCCACATGCTAATTGGGCCGGCCCAATAACTTCTTGGGCCGGCCCACTTGCTTTAAGGTGGACCCCACATGGTAAATGGGCCGGCCCGATAACATGAAAGTGGGTCCCACATGTTTTGTGGGCCGGCCCTTTGCTCGTTGACCGGTCAAACGAGTGCATTCGGCCCGTCCCACATGCTTAGTGGGCGGCCCATTAATCTTTTGACCGATCAACCTTAGAGGTTAGGCCCGGCCCACGTAACTAATGGACCAGCCCAACTATATAGTTGACCGGTCAAACTAAGTCGGCTGGCCCGGCCCGCAAACTTAATGGGCCGGCCCGCTAAAGACGTGGCGAGCCTCGTGTGGGCCTACCATCTACCACGGGGTTTCGGCGGTTAACGCCGTTAGCTCGCCGATTAACGGCGTCCGCCACGTGTCGGTTGCATGACATCGGCGGTCAACGGGCTCCCGGAAACACTTCGCAACGGTCCGATTTTCCGTGGCGGAAGGGCGCCCAAGCGCGACGGACCGAAAAAATCGTCGTAGGACTTTGCCTGGCGCAGTTTCGACAACAGAACCCATATCGTCGGGTTAGGCCCATAGGCGACGAAAAATACCCCTTAGCGGACGATTTTGAGACGTTGTCTATCAGAACTTTTCTTGTAGTGTACCTTCTTTTGTTTTCTTAGAGTACCCAAACTGTACCACGCTACATTGTTCGATGTGACGCTGAAATCAGAAAGGAAGTATGCTCATGCTTATTCCACATTTCCATGCAATTTGCAGACATACTTCAGCTAACCTCTCTCCCATCTCCCATCTGACCTAACCTCTCTCCCCCGAGGCGGCGGCGCCACCCGCCGTCCCCGGGGAGTTCCCCTCCACACCGCCCTCCTCCCCGAGGTTCGGATCTGGGCCCGAGGTTCGGATCGCGATCCATCGCGGCTGCGTCTCGTCAATGGCACGAGGAGGCTTCGCTGGGTCTTCTTCGCGGCTTGAGGACGTCCGGGTCTTTGGCCCTAGCATGGTGGTGGTGGCTGACTTCATCCACCGAAGGCAGTCGGCAGGCTGGCTGTGTTGGATTTTTGATCCCACGTTTAGCGCCGGCAGCGAGACGGGGAGGCATAGTAGCCGGTGAAAACCGAGTCGACTCCGGTCATGGCGGGCAATGGCGGCGTCTGCGCCGCTATCTTGTTGAAGGCATCGTCAAGCAACTATCGCTAACCTACTCATTCCGGCGGCGAGATGGAGGAGCTTGGAAGCCGGCGATGGTGTCGCCGGTGGAGGGTTGGAGTGGCCAGCCCAGGACGGTCGCCGATGTGGGGGTCCGACCTGAATAAAGGCGGCGGTCCTAGGGCCTCTCTTGCGTGAAGAGGAGGACCTACCGGAGGCCTGGACTCGTGATCTGGCCGGAGTGTTGAGTTCCGGAAGGTTCCGCCGGTGAATGTAACAGTGTTTTTGCCTGGAGTTTGTTGGATCGGAGGTATTCGGTCGTGCGCACCCATATTTTTATTCCGACCGATTGGTTCTGGAGGGAGCGGCGCGAAGCTCTTTTTCTTTGTTGACATCAAGTGACTATGGATCCATGATAAAAGTCGGAAGAAGAGAATTTCATGAAGGCCGGAGGGGAGGACTAGCTAAGGGAGGTTCAAGTCTCTGCGTTGTTGAGGGACTTGCTTGGTGTTCCGGGCTTCACAACAGCGGTATGAAAGTGGGGGCGACAACACAGGTGAAGTGCAGAGTCCTACCTTTCAGGGTGAAAACCCAAGGTCTGGCCTTAATTGGTTGTGTCTGGCAATGTCCTTGGTGGAGGCATTGTTTTGAGAGCGGGGACTATCTTCAGGGTGAAAACCTAAGATCTTTGATCGAGCGACGACGGTGTTTGAGCACTGTTCCCTTCTTGGGGAGGCGTCGTTTTTGGAGAGTCTGTAATTCAGGTGTTGTCTTGGTGGTGGATGTATTGCTGTTGTTAGGCCCGAGATACTGTAGCGGGACTTTTGTTTCTTAGTTTTCTTTTCTTGTTTTTTGCTGTGTGCATCTGTAGTGCCATTAGGGTGGTGCGTTGTTGCAGAGGCTGGGTGTAATTGGTATCTTCTTGATATTAATATATTCCCTTTATCGAAAAAATGCAATGCCGCATCGATTGAACTTTAGAAGAAAATTGTACTCCCTCCATCTCTTCCAAAATGTATCCGGGGAAATCTAAGGACGACTTAAATTTAGGAACGGAGGATTTACTTTGTATGGATGTAGCTTTCCGAAACAATGTGCATGAAATTTGAAGTTTCTTCAACTTGGGTAGCTCATCATAATTGTTCGGAAAACAATGGACGGCGGTTAGACGCCGCAGTCCGCAAAGATGAGAGGATCCTTTGTTGGGGACATTCCTAATCCACCTAATACTACAACATGGCCTTCAATTGTCGGGTGTATCAACAATACGACAACTAGGTTTTCACCTCTCATTTTTTTGGGGAATTATCAAAGAGTATCCTTTGTTTTGACCAAAGAGTACCCAAAAAACAAGCAAGAGTGGTGGATTTACGGACTGTGCAAAACCTTGACAATGAGAAAAACCATCTAGCAACTAGGCCTAAGACACAACCCAAGCACCCAGCAAATGCAACCAGAGGCATCGATGCTCACAGAGCTAGGGTTAATCAATCATCCTCCCCAAACACAATCGGGACCAGAGTCGGGCATGGAGGTTTTGAGATCTTTCACAAATTCCTCGAAGGAGGAATATATGCAAGTGTGTTCGTGGTCATTACCGTTGTTGTCGGGCAAAACTTTTATCTAGATCTATAATACACCACATCACCGCCAAACCAAACCCTTGGGGAAGAGGTTTGGCAACCACAACCACCTTGGACTCCTCTGGGCAACCAAAACCCTCTAGACCTTGTTGCTTGGGGGTCTAGCCAAGATGGATAACACTTTTGAGCAGATGCATCGTATGAGGAATAAGTGGTTGGTACCAACTTTCACCGTGACGAAGTTTTCATCCAAAACCAAATTCATTTCTCAATCCGTGTAGAAGGGAGCGAGCACGGAATACAAACATTTATGACAACACTACATGGCAGTGGCAAGAACAAGTTCGCCAGGACTAAGAGCATGTCTAACAGGCCCCGTATTTTTTCGCCCCTTAAAACGCGAGTAGAGGGCCCTGTATTCACTTTTCGCCGGCCGAAAACTCGGACGAGCTAGAAGACCCCGTATCCCCACCCCGTAAAGGGTGGGGATACGGGGTCTGCTAGCTCGTCCGAGTTTTCAACCCTTCAAAACAGGGTTTTTTGACAAATTGGATATTAGAACCAACACAACATTCACATAAAATAAATGTTTTACATCACACAATAATCGTCATAATTATTACAATAATGTTTTTCGGAAATGTCAACAAATGTTCACATGGAAGAATTAAACAAATAACAAATGTTTCACACATACAACAATAGGAAATGAATGTTTCACACATACAACAATGGGAAATGAATGTAATAACTCATTGGCCATGCAACTGCCAATGGTGATCAATCAGATCTTGGGTGAGCTGGTGATGAGTCTCGACATTTTCAATGCCTCGATGAGCTGCAAGAAAAGCTTCAATCACACAACATGTCATGATATCAACAAGAGTTTCCTTGTTCCAAAACCTAGCAGGACCCCGGACAATTGCAAACTTTGCTTGCAAGACACCAAAAGCTCTTTCAATATCCTTGCGGCATGCCTCTTGATTTTTGGTGAAGCAAGCTTCCTTTCTTGTCAAAGCCTTGTCCTTTTTCTCTTTTATGGACTTGACAAAGGTTGCATAGTTAGGGTAAATACCATCTGTGAGATAGTACCCCATGGTGTACTCATTGTTCATAACTTTGTAGTTACAAGGTGGAGCTTCACCCTTAACTAGTATTGCAAACAAAGGGGATCTATTCAAGATGTTGATGTCGTTGAGTGTCCCGGCAATCCAAAAAAAGCATGCCAAATCCATAAGTCTTGAGAGGTCACCGCTTCAAGAACAATGGTAGCATCACGGCTTTTGCCACAATACATTCCATCCATGCTTTTGGACAATTTTTCCATGTCCAATGCATGCAATCCAAACTACCAAGCATCCCGGCCACCCCCTCTTTTCATTGATCTCCATGAGCCTTTTTGTATCTTCCTCATTTGGAGCTCGGAGATACGTCTCTCCATACAACTTGATCACCATCTTGGAAAACATACGCACGCAATCCGTGGTTGTTTGCACACCAATGCGAAGGTATTCATTGGTATAATCTGCTGGTATACCGTATGCAATAACCCTCATGGCGGCAGATATTTTTTGATATGGGCTAAATCCCATGACTTGGGCAGCGTTTCTTTTTTGCTTGAAATAATCGCAATTTGCCTCGCAATCTTTGACGATTCTCTCGAACAAAGTCCTACGCATTCGGTACCGTCTACGGAAGAGGCGGGGAGGATAGGTCGGTACCTCGGCAAAATAATCTTGCATCAGCTGTTCGTGGCCGAGCGCGCGGTTCCGCGGAATGCATATACGCCCCATCACGGATCCTTTCCGCTGATCCAGAAGCTTGGCGCGGTCCTCCATTTGCTTCATGCCGAACAGGAGCAGCATCATCCCCGTCTCGTCGTCGTTGAGCAACTTGTCGATGTCCGAATCGTCGAAATCCGATAAGGACCAATCGGTCGACGTCGCGTCCAAATCCGCCATGTGCACATCCTCCGAAGCCATCTACCACGGTGTACCATACATCAGCCCCAAACACGACCATGCTACGGGCGACAACGAAGAAGAACGCGGCGGAATACTCACCGGCGAATACGGCGGAGAAGACCGCGGCGGGAGGGCGGCGGCGCGCGCGGAGGGACGCGGATCTTCGGCGGAGGTGCGGGGGGCGTCGACGCAGCTCGGCGCGGCTCGGCGGACGGCGGAGGGGCGCAGATCTGACGGATTCCGGCGGCGGCGCGCGGGAGGCTGCGGCGGCGCGCGGGGAAAACGGGCGGGGAACCGAAATGTCCGCGCGCGGTTTCGGAAATGGGATACCGGTTTGGCCCTCTATCCCCGCTCCCACCCCGCACAAGTAGGGGGCGAAGACCCGCCCCGTAATCGAAAACTGAAAAAATCGGTGCGGGGGCCGTGTTTACGGGGCGTGCTAGACGGCCGGGTAGAGCCGAAACCCGTATATCGGCGGTTATTATACGGATTTGCCCCTTTTAAGGGATCTGTTAGACATGCTCTAAGAGAGTCACCACAACCATTTTGCCAGGAAGAATTACGGAGTAGAAAAGTAAACTCAACACCCCATTGAAAACCGTGTGACATCCCTGCGGTTGGGCCACATCGGCGTTGTTTTGCGCGAAAACGACCGCGCCGCAGCCCAAAACTCGTGCGGAGGATCAGCGCGCAATCTGGGCCACCCGGCGCGAGCACGCGAGGCGCTGATTTCCCGGCCCTCCACCACCACCACCACCTCCACGCCGGCATTCCCGGACGGCCACCGCACCGCTCCCCACGGCCTCGCGCCGTACTTAACCCCAGCCATGGGCGGGTCCCGGGCCCTTTCCCTCTCCTCCCTCTGCGCCGCCGCCGCCGCGTCCAGGTCGCCGCTCCTCGCCTCCCACCACCGCGCGCGGCACCTCCGCCCCCGCCTCGCCGCCGCCATGTCCTCCTCCTCATCCCCCGCCCCGGCTCCCGGCGCGGCCCCCTCGGCGTCCTCCGCCATCGACTTCCTCACGCTCTGCTACCGCCTCAAGGTGAGTGCCTCCTGCCCCGCCTAGGTTCTAGTCTCTGCTCGCGTTGACGATTGACCTCGGGCGATGTGATGGGATGGGCTGTAGACGACGAAGAGGGCGGGCTGGGTGAGGCGCGGGCTGCAGGGGCCCGAGTCCGTGGCCGACCACATGTACCGGATGGGAGTCATGGCGCTCGTCGCCGCCGACCTTCCGGCAGGCGTCAACCGCGACAGGTGTGTGTGTGCGCGTGTGTGGAAATCCACCCATTCCCTCCCTCCTCCTTCTAGCATCATCTGTTTCCTATCGTGTTTCTAAGTTTTCGTGTTCTACAGGTGCGTGAAGATGGCCATTGTGCACGACATAGCCGAAGGTAATTCCCCCCGGATGAATCCTTCCATTGTTATACTAGTTACTAATAGCTTGCAACTTATGCTTTGTACAAAACTGTAATTGCATTCTACTTTCCATTTTGTAAAGTACCCGTGGTCAGAATTGCTTATTATCAGTACCATGTACATGGCACATAACTACAAATACGCAAAGTACCTGCCATAAGAATTTCTCATCAACCCGCTGCCTGATTCGGTTAACTCATCCCATCCATTTTAATGCCCAGCTATTGTTGGCGATATCACCCCTGCTGATGGCGTGCCCAAGGAAGAGAAGAGCCGTAGGGAGAAGGAAGCTCTGGACCAGATGTGCGCGTTGCTCGGTGGAGGTTCAAGAGGTTGATTAATATTTTCAAAAGCAAAACAACATCTAATGGCTAGAATCCTTAGGCTGGCTCCATTGCGTTATCAATTGATAGAACATAGATTTCATCATGTGATAATTGTCAAGAATGCATTGCGTTGTGATCCAAGTATAAACTGCTGAAATTTTCATAGTGAGCATACATAATACTATGCAGAAGAAAATGAAATGCGGCCATATTTCATTTGTTTTCATACCCAATTCCTGTAAACGCCTGTGATATTGATTCAGCTTCTGATGTTTGGTTCTCTAGATTCCATATTTATCATACTGCCGCTAGTTTACCATTGAACATTGGTGTGCATTACTGCAATCAGACAATGAAACCAGTAGCAAGTTTCAACGTTTTGAAACAAAACTCTACTCACCATTTGTAATTTCTATTCAACTGTTTTAATAAGAGGTAAAAACTGATATCCTTGAAGAGTAGGCTGATTTATTTCCGCATTGTTCTACTTTGTTCTTGTACTTGTGCTTTTGATATCTAGTGGAGATTCTGTTGTCTCATGCTGTTCCTTTTCAGCCGATGAAATTCGTGAACTGTGGATGGAGTACGAGGACAATGCCACTTTGGAAGCCAAGGTTGTCAAAGATTTTGACAAGGTATAAATTTGCCTAGCTACTTGTAATTTGTATCCTTTAAATCATTGCATTTTTTACTATTGTACCTGCAAGTGTTCTGCACTGGTACTGTCAACGGTAGTGGGTTGACAAGAAGCAATATGCCGCTCTTGAAGGTAGTTACTACTGTTATGACAACGTGTACTGGAACTGGCATTGTTGTAGCTTCAAGTTACTTTAACTTAGTTTGGCCACAGTTCACAATGTAGCAATCAAATAGGACCTTAGGAGTTAGTGACATTTATCTTTTGATATAACGTTCTTTCGTTACTAAAATTTTGTTGTCTTCTGTGTCCTGTTTTCAGGTTGAGATGATACTTCAAGCACTGGAGTACGAAAAAGGTAAGCTCATACTGATACAGTGCCCAGTCGTTCATGAATGTTTTGTTGTACTCTGCATGTCAGCATTAGTTTTTCCTCATGTGCAATACCCACAAACTACAGACTATTAAATGGCTTTAACTTAGTACTCTTCTTGATTTTGAATAATCATAGAGGAAATGTGGCTTGAGTAGCGAGTGTCGGATTTTTTCCTTCATTTTATCTTTGATTCTGAGCATTAGGTGACATACACTGGGTATGTGAAGTAATGTACAGAATACATGCCTAACTCACTAGAACCTTCTGCTCCTTTTGTTTATAGTAGTGTGCTAACACATATGTTTTGTTCTGGATTTTTTCAGAGCAAGGACGGGACCTAGAAGAGTTCTTCCAATCAACAGCAGGTTTGCCTTCCTAAATAGGGATCAGAAATTTAACGTCTCTTGAATTCATGTTATTAGGAGTTAATAATTGATATGTCTTCCTTCTTACACTTTGGCACATATTTTCAATGTATTTCACTCACAGGATTCTGATACTAGCCCATGAAAAATTCCACTTATTTCCCTGATTAATTTCTTAATTAATATGCAGGGAAATTTCAAACAGATGTTGGAAAAGCGTGGGCAGCGGAGATCGCGTCAAGAAGAAAGTGAAGTTACTAATCAAATGACAACTCACAAGCCCTATCGGTGCTTCTTTTTTCAGACAAAACAGTCGGCATCGAATCTGTATCGAATTTCACTTTCAGAGCCTTTCTTAGCCCTGAGACTCACCGGAAATTCCAAACGTTAAAAGCCCCAGATCAGCCAGCCGTATTGCTTCAGGGTGTTGCTTTTCGCTTGTAGCTGTCCTGCCTTGCCTGAATCCACCACCAAGCTGTAGGACCAGCCTGCTTGTTGTGATGTAAAATCAATTAACTCATTGACACGAATACACTGTAACTCGTGAGTTTCCTTTTTTAGATAATTTGCTAGCGGTATCTGAGACCCATGATGTACTATTGGTATCAACTCCAATCATTTGTGACTGGTTCATTATTTAGGCATATGGTAGGTAAATTTCATTATATGGTACCTTGACCCAATGAGAGCTGAAACCAGTTGGTAAGCTAAGCTTTGTCCTGGTTGGATACTCATGGTTCGAGGTGGGTGGACGGAACAACGATCACGATGTAGTAGCAGTGAATTGACAGGATCAATCAGATACAACCTATGATGACCATAAGTCCATAATTAATAAGTGAGATACCTGAACCATTTCAAAGAAAGCCAAGGCGAAGCGAATTGACATGATCAATCAGTACAGCCATACAGGTACTAGAAACAACTGCCAAGATATTTGTTAGATTATGCTCTTCAGATATATCTAGTCACTTGAGGAAATTAAAATTAACACGCACGCGCGCACTCATACATGTAACGTGTCTATACATAATAACTCCTGCAGGAGTTACAAATTAATTTTTCAAGAAATGACATTTTATCCTATATTTTGTTGTTTTAACATTTTAGGGTATTCAATTTAGCTAAAATTATGTAAGTGATAATGTGTCTAAAGATGAAACTAATAGTTATTACAAAAATATTTTAAATTGCTTGCATAGTACAAGTATATTACTTGATAATAAATATTATAAATGTATAATAAAGTACACTACTTCTTTGGTGCAATAAAGTTATGTGTGGGTAATCATGGTTGCTTAGCAATTGAAAATATAGAAGTATAAAAGTTTAGTATAAATACTAGTAGTGTCGGAGGTGTGTGGCCGCGCGAATCCGGCCAACAAATCTCGGTTGCGGTCACTCGAATCCATCGGCGTCGACGGTGAATTTCCTCGAGGTTGTGCCACCTGATTCTGATGATATAGGCTACCAGTTGCTATGCGAAGAAGGTAGGAGGGTCAGGGAAGCCTTTGAGGAGCCGGCGGCGACCTGGTCTGGTCGCCGGACCGGTCGACGAGCAACCGGCGGCGTTGATGCGACGGTGCATGGGAGGAGCGGAGACGATGGTGCATGGGAGGAGCGGAGGTGAGGTTGGCTCTGCGAAGAATATTTAGAGGCCACAGAGGCTGAGGACTAATTTTTTTCCTCCAGCCATCAAGGCTTCAGCTGTATGCAGTTTCGGCCATTAGTGCCGTGTATTTAGAGATGTACAATACAGACGCTACATCCAGGCGCTAGGATTGGTTTCCCGGTAGTTAGCGATAAATCCTGTTCAATCCTAGGAAATCTGCTAGCGCCGCCTCATATTTTTGCGCCAAGTGCTTCCCATCGTTTTCGTGAAGATCTGCTTTTTTTTCCGCGGCTAAGAGCAAAAAACAAATCCCATTTAGCGCCTGCTTAGCGCCTTCCCTTTGCCCAATGGACGCTCTGCCTCATATCCAGCTAAAGTTAAATATTGTTTCGATCCTCAAGCGCCTACGTTAAGGTATCTCCAACGGGGTGATACATTTCAGACGTCCAAAAGTGGTCGCGAGTATCCATTTACGTCGTCTCACGTATATATTTTGTTTACGCGTACGTTTGCGTCTGGGTGTGTTCCCAGCGGGGCGATTCATTTTTTTAATTTGCAACATATTTAAAAAGCATAGAAACTACTACATAGAAACTATATAGAGTAGTTGTAGAAACCTAGACTACTTGCTGCCCGACGGCCCGGCCCCGTCGTTGCGTCCCTCCGTCGTCTGCTTCCCCGCCGCCTCCCGTGCGGCCACTAGGGCTCGGTGCGCCGCCGCGTCCTCTAGCAGGCACTGCCGCAACCTTGCGTTTGAGGCATCGTCGTTGAGCGACTCGAAGGACTCAACTAACACCCTCTGCTCCGCCGCCTTGTCCTCCAGGGTAGGCGCATCAGGGTCATCGGAAGACCATGAGATGTCGGAGTCATCGTCCTCTGCGGCTGCGGCAGCCGTGACCCTGCGGCGTTCCTTCTCGACGTCGAACGCCGTGTGGGCTGTCCGCTCCTCCTCTGCTTCCTTCTCCGCTTCAGCCAGGGCCTTGGCGTCCCTGACCGGGTCGAGGAGGTCGTCGGTGCTGTCGTCGTCGTCGAACTCCTCGCCGGAGCTCGAGGCCGGGAGAGGTGGAGTGGGAGGTGGAGGTGGAGGCGCGGCAGCCTGGCCGCGGCCGGCGCTGCTCATGGTGGCTCCGGTGGAGGCTGAGCGGCAGCGGCGCTACGGTGGAGGTTGTACGTCGGCTAGGGTTTAGTGTGGGAGGAGATGAGATGCTCGCGCCCCTGTTTATATAGGTCGGAGGCAGGGCGACAGCCGCGGCACGCGTGGCATCGCTATTGCTTCGTGCGCAGAGGTAGGCGACGGCCGCACACCACGCGAGGCATCACCATTTACGCGGCTGCAGACTGCCGAAGCGACGCCTTGACGACTGGCGCCGCTGAGAAGACGCATTGACGCTGGGTCACTGCCAGGTGGGCCCAGCGAAACGTTCGCCAGACGCGAGTGGACACTTTGCGCGTCCGCATAGACGCATCTGAGGCGCATATTTGAGCCAGGTTTGCGTCGCCGCGGACATCCCGGTCACTTTGCGTCATCCCGCTGGAGGCGGTACCAAACGTCGGCCCAAGGGACGCAAACGATTGCTCAAGTGGTTTTGCGTTGCCCCATTGGAGATGCCCTTAACGGCTTCGATTAGAGATGCTATAACTAGGTCTAGAAGAGTAGATAGCCACTCTGATACTAGCTTTCATCCATAGTGGATCCAAAGTAGCAGGTTCCGATCACGAAATTGATTTCCAAAAACGGGAATACGACTACTCTTTTTGAAAAGTAATTTTGTACCGGCTTGTAGTACAACATTGACGCCTGAACTCACCCGAGCACTTTCCATTTCCTGTGTCTCTCTCAGCACCAGCCGAGGCAACGAGGACAGGTAACAGGTTATTTGAACAGATGTAAATTTGAGTCAGGGTGGTTTTGCCTATGAATGACAAGTTCTCCTCCGGATTTTTGAATTTTGTTGGGAAATTGTTTCATTCACATGTGTCATGTCACGTATAGGGTCTAACCGAGATTATGGCACGTGCACTGTCTGTTAGTACATTTGTTGGGAAAAAGGGAAGCTGGTGTTTTGGCTCATAGCTGTATACGAGTATTGTAACTTGTGAAAACCCAAGGGGTATTTCATGTCCCAAACATTATGGCAGCACATCTATAAAAAATGGTGACACGAATTAGGAGCAAATAATGCTTCGAGACAAGCAGAGACTGCGGGGATGGGTGAACCGTAAACGGTACACTAGTACAGAAAAGCCTACCAGTCGCCTGTTATTTTTGGCTACCAGTCGCGGGCTCTGACCCATCACTGGTACCTCACTAGTGGTAAGTCTTACTAGTTATGTATGTACCCGGCACGCGAGCCTGGCAGACTGCCAGTAAAGTACTAGTCGCGTGCGCCGGTAAGGTCCGCTGCTAGTGCAAGTTTTTCGCAATTAAAACAAGTTGGGGCCATTGCCCAGCTATCCACATGATTTTACACAAAACACCCTAAAAACTAAAAGAAAGCAATCGAGTCCATGTCATCTCCTTGTGATGTTGACAAGAGGAGATATCCAGTAGGAGGTCGTCGGAGCAGACGTCGGCGGTGGCAGAGCACGACATCGGAGCAGGTTGTCGGTGGAGGCGGAGTAGGGCGCCGGATGTGGGTGGAGGAGCAGGTCGCCGGATGTGGGCGAAAAAGCAGGGTGTCAGAGGTGCTCACCGTGATTAGAGAGGAGGCAATCATTGTCGCCGGAGAGGAGATGTTCGCCGAAGGTGGTGCTCGTCTTTGTGGAGAAGGAGGATGAAAGAACATCTCTCATATTATGTTTTGTGTGTTTGATGTCAATGTATGTGATACACTAATGGTTGTTTAAGTGGTACAGGAATTACATAGATACATTTGTATGCGTGTTGGATGTGCTCGGCTTTGTCAACATGCTCGTTGCAAAAATATTCATCAGGCCGGATAATCCGGGCCGGATATTTCCAAAATATCCGGCCCCCAGAAATTCGGCTAAGGACTTGGGGAAATGTATAGGGGCCGGACATTTGCCTGGATATTGTCCCGGTTTTGTACCAGGGCCGGATTATCTGGGCCGGATATTTCAAGAATATCCGGCCCCCTCGAAAATGGCTAAGGACTTGAAGAATTGCCTCTCTGGACAGGGCCCGGATATTTTCCCGGACATTGTCATGGTTTTGTTCCTGGAGGGCGGATTATCCGGGGGGGGGGGGGGCGGATTATCCGGCCCCCCGAAATGCACAACGGCTGGATTTTGGGGAGGGGTATTTATAACCCTCTTCTTCTTCCTTACCCCTTTGCTCAATCATTGCACAAGAAATCTGCCAAGCTTCACCTCCATTAGAGCCACCCCAAGAAACACAAGATTTGCAAGATCTCCTTCCTCCCCCAACCAAATCTCTTGATCTTTGGAGATTCGAAGGAGAAGCCACCGATCTACATCCTCACCGAAGCGTTTTTCATTTCCCCTCATTTGTTTGAGGGATCTCATGCTAGTGTTCCTATTTGGTTCCCTAGTTGATTTGTTGTTGATGTGTTGTTGTTGATTGTTGTATTGTTACAGATTTGGGAGCCTCCAATTTGGTTGTGGATGTGTGCCCCAAGAACTTTGTAAAGGCCCGGTTTCCGCCTCGAGGAAATCCCTTAGTGGAAGTGGGCTAGGCCTTCGTGGCGTTGCTCACGGGAGATCCGAGTGAAGCCTTCGTGGTCGTTGGTTTGGCTTGCGTAGCAACCACACTCCTCTAAACGTAGACGTACCTTCTTGCAAAGGAAGGGAACTACGAGAATCATCTCCGTGTCATCGCGTGCTCCACTCTCGGTTACCTCTATCCCATTCTATCTCCTATATTGCGTAGCTATATCTTGCTTATTGATATCCTTGTCATATAGGTAAATTCACTTAGTTGCATATCTAGAGAATTTACCTTTTGTGTCAACCTAAGTTGAAAAAGAACTAAAAATTGGTTAGCACCTATTCACCCCCCCTCTAGGTGCGGCATACGATCCTTTCAATTGGTATCAGAGCCTCGGCTCTTATTTCGGGCTTAACCGCCTAAGAGTATGCCGAACGAGGATCCCACGGAAGAGGCCACCAAGACGGTCTCCATGGAAGACTTCAATTCATTGAAGTCCTCCATGGAAGCCCAAATGGAAAGCATGAAAAAGATGATTGCCGAGCTTTTGGCTCCGGCCCTTCCCAAGGCTCCTAGTGTAGAGGTTAAGGACACGGGTGCGTTAGAAGAGGGTGAGGCTTCGAATTACCCTCCTCTACCAAACCCGTGGAAGGTGATAACTTAAACACCTTAAAAAATCCCATTGCATCTCCTAGGACAACTAGTGGAGGTGATAGCTACAATCGAGTAGCTCCACCTTTTCTATCTCCCGATATACCGGTTCCCCTTCCCCATATGAACATTCGGGCGACCCACCTAAGTTTTCCATTGAGAATTTCGATACTTGGCAATTTGAGTTTCGCTCTCATGTTTGCGGTGCCTCCAATGAACTTTGGAGAATCATCTTGGAAGGCTTCAAGCCATACAACCCCGACAAGTTGACTAGAAGAGAAGTGGTTGATAGTCAACTCAACAACACCGCCTTGCACATGATTCAAACTAGTGTGGGGACAAAGGAATTGCATCGTGTTCGGAACTACACCACCGCCAAGGAAGCTTGGGATGGTTTGGCCGCGAGTTGCATTGGAAGTGAGAGCACAAGGAGGAACAAGTATAATGCTCTTAAGAATAAAGCCGAAGGGTTCATGAGGCTACCGGATGAAGATCATGAAGTCATGTATGGAAGACTCCTCACCGTTGCCGATGCCTTCCGGCTTATTGGTGCCACCCACATCAATGACTCTTGGATCAAGGAGAAGTACATTGAATGCATGATGCCATTTGTACCCATCGATGTCAAGACTCTTGTGGGGAGGGAATGCTATTCCTCTCTCACCTCTCAACAAGTCGTGCACGAGATGCAAGCTCTCAAAGTGCTTGAGGAAACCTCTCATGATTCTCGCAATCGAGCTCTTGGGATGGCAAAAGGTTCCAACCTTGCCTTGGTGGTCAACTCCGTTGAAGAAGTGATTCCTCAAGAATCTTATAGGGCATCTTGGAGTATGTCCTATCCGGAAGATTTGCAATGCAACTACCATGATCACATGGCCTTCCATGCAAAATCCTTTTGGGTTGATCCCTCCAAGGCCAAGGAAGACTACATCAAGAGGAACAACAAAAGTGGGTTCACTAGCTTTGGTCCAAAGACAAGATCATGCTACAACTGTGATGACAAGCGCCACTTCATTGCCGAATGCCCCTATGAGAATAGAGAGCTTCATAATGGGAGGCTCATTCCCAAGGACAAGAGCAAAGACACAAAGGGCAAATATTCAAAAGCCCCCAACAAGAAATTCTACAACAACAAGACCAAGAAGGGAAAGAGGCCCTCAAGAGTTGTGCTAGTAACAAGGGAAGAATATTCTTCCGATGAAGTGGAAAGCTCTAGTAGTGAGGAAGATGAAGAAAGCTCAAAGGAATTGGCCGCCATCGTCACCACCAACATTCCCTCTTCATCACTCTTTGACTCTCCCAATGAGAATTCTCATATCAAGAATGCACATTGCTTCATGGCAAGGTCCTCTTTGGACACATCTATTGTGCTATCAACTCAAGAAGAGTATACCTCCGGAGATGATGATGTTGATGATGAAGAAGATGCAACCTCTAATGGCTTGATCGCTCTTGCCTCCCTCTCCACTAACTCTTCATCACCAAGTGAATCCCCCAATGAGGTCATTCATGTGGAGGAAGAAAGTTGCCTCATGGCTAAATCCTCCGAGGTATCATCTCCTTGCCCCTCTATGCCTAACATATCTAGTGATCTAGGGGTTGATGATGCTAGTCTAAAAGTGAAACAAGAAATGCTAGATTTTGATGATTTCATTCTCAACCTACAAGGTAACACTAAAAAGCATGTTTCAAACCTCATGGTTCGTATAGCTCAACAAAGTGATATGCTTGAGAAAAAGGGTCAAATAGAGAGAGAAGACTCTCTTGAAATCCATGCTCTTAAAAATGCTCTTGAGGAAAGTCAAGAAACTATAGCTTCTCTTGAGGAGAGGCTAGAAACTCTTGAAGAGCCTCAAGATAAAATTAACAAGCTCACAAAAGCTAGAGATCTTGCTAGGGCTAAGACTAAAGTGCTTAAAAAGGAAAAGGCCCAATTTGAGGTTGATCATGAGAAACTTGTGAAGGATCTAGATGAACTAGACAAAGATCACAAAGCTTTGAAGAGTGAATTCACTCTCCTATCCAAGTCCTATGAGCAACTTCAAATTAGGATTGCTACATATGATGTGCCTAGTTCCTCTACTCCTCTATGTGATCATGCAAATATTGTTGAGGAAAATGCTAGGTTGAAGGATGAACTTGCTAAGGCCTCCTCTCCCCCAAAGTAAACTTTATTTGGATGATCTTTTGAGTAAGCAAAGATCAAACAATGGGAAGGAGGGCCTTGGTTATAATGCCAAGGCAAAGAAGGCAAACAAGCAAAAGGCCAAGCCCGCACAAGAGAAGAAGAAAGCCGTCACTAATGGTGAAGCCTCCAAGGGCAAAACCATGAATGATGATGATGCGGGAATTGCTAACCCTCACTATGTTTTATTTAAAGATTATTATGGTGATGTTTATGCTAAATATGTTGGCACATATGATGGTTATGTTGCTTGGTCTATTTGGGTCCCAAAGACCCTTGTTGCTAACAAAAGAGGACCCATTGCAAAATGGGTACCTAAATCCAAGAATTGATCTCATGTAGGACTATGCCGCCGGAGGTTCAAAATGGGTACTTGATAGTGGATGTACAAGTCATATGACCGGCGGCAAGAACCTCGTCAAGGAGTTGAGGCCTAACATAAATGATATCACCGTCTCCTTTGGCGATAATTCTACATCCGAGGTATTGGGTTTTGGCAAGGTTGTGGTTGCACACAACATTACTCTTGTGGATGTCATGCTTGTCAAAACCCTTGGTTACAATTTGCTTTCCGTTTCCGCCCTTGGCAAGATGGGTTTCGCCGTCTTTATTGATAATGATATTGTGGTCCTCTTGTGGAGCAAGACTCTAAAAGTCGCTTTCGTTGGGTATCGCGAACACAACTTCTATGTGGTGGACTTTTCGGGGACCACCACGACAAGTGCGATGTGCCTATTCGGAAAGGCGGACGTGGGTTGGTTGTGGCATTGCCGCCTAGCCCATGTCAACATGAGAACTTTGCAAAGTCTTCACAAGGGGAACCATATTGTGGGACTAATGGAAAATGTGTCTTTTGCCAAAGATCGTGTTTGTAGGGCTTGTGTTGAAGGAAAAATGCATGACTCTCCGCATCCAAGCAAGACTATTATCTCTTCCAAGAGGATCTTGGAGCTCCTTCATGTGGA
Organism: Lolium rigidum; assembly: GCF_022539505.1. Lineage (NCBI taxonomy): Eukaryota > Viridiplantae > Streptophyta > Magnoliopsida > Poales > Poaceae > Lolium > Lolium rigidum. The sequence continues at coordinate 202,432,062 of NC_061509.1, forward strand.
TCTCTTTGGTCCCGTTACTCATGCAAGTCTTGGTGCGAAGAAACATTGCTTGGTGATTGTTGATGATTACTCAAGATACACTTGGGTCTACTTTCTCAAGACGAAAGATGAGACTCAACAAATATTCATTGACTTTGCTACCGAGGTGCAACGCCAACACAACCTCCTCATTATGGCAATAAGAAGTGACAACGGCTCCGAGTTCAAGAACTATACACTCAATGATTTTCTTAGTGATGAGGGGATTCGACATCAATATTCCGCTGCTTACACCCCTCAACAAAATGGTGTTGCGGAGAGGAAGAACCGGACTCTTATGGATATGGCAAGATCTATGATGGCGGAGTATAAATCCCGCTATAACTTTTGGGCGGAAGCCATCTCCGCCGCTTGCCACTCCTCTAACCGGCTCTATCTCCGCAAGGGCTTGAACAAGACTCCATATGAAATACTCACCGGGAACAAGCCTAATATCTCATACTTCAAGGTGTTCGGGTGTAAGTGTTTCTACAAAATCAAAGGAGTTCGTTTATCTAAATTTGCTCCTAAAGCTTTGGAGGGTATATTTGTTGGTTACGGTGCCGAATCTCACACTTATAGAGTCTTTGATATAGCCTCCGGGATTATCGAATCTTGTAGTGTGAGGTTCGAAGAAAATGATGGCTCCCAAGTGGGGCAAGTTGGTGTATGTGCAGGTGATGAAATACCTCAAGATGCCATAGTAAGAATGGGTGTGGGATTTTTCCGCCCCATTGAGAGACACGGTGTGGCGTCTCGGGAAGAACTATGCTCTACCACGGTGGAGCCCTCATCCTCTCAACATCAACAAACCCCATCTCTTGAAGCTAATGATGCACCAACCCAAGAACAAGAAGAAAACCCTCTCCCTCATGAACAAGATCAAGGACAAGATCAACCAAGAATTCATGATGGCTCCGATGAGTATCCATTTGATATTTGCGCTTCACCAAATATTGTCCAAGATCAAGCACATGAGGATGAGCAACCCCAAGTAATTGAGGAAGCTCAAGTTGAAGGTCAAGACGGGGACCCAAATGATCAAGTTGATCAAGTGACACCTCCAAGGCCAAGAAGATCCAAGGAGGAGATCGAGGCCCGTCGTCTAGCAAGAAGAGAAAGGCAACTTGAGCGTCTTGAACACACACATGACAAGGTTCTTGGTGACGTAAGGGCAAAGGTTTCCACAAGAAGGCAATTGGCTAACTTTAGCAATCATCATGCTTACATCTCCTTAGTGAAACCCAAGAAAGTATTTGAAGCCCTTGAAGATTCGGATTGGTTGGAAGCTATGCATGAAGAACTCAACAACTTCAAGCGCAACAAAGTGTGGACTTTAGTAAAGAAGCCAAAGGAGTGCCGCAATGTTATAGGCACTAAATGGATTTTCAAGAACAAGCAAGATGAGTTTGGAAATGTTGTGAGGAACAAGGCAAGATTGGTGGCTCAAGGGTTCTCTCAAGTTGAGGGAATTGACTTTGGAGAAACCTATGCTCCCGTGGCTCGCCTTGAGTCCATCCGTATCCTTCTTTCTTATGCCTCGCATCATAACTTTAAGTTACAACAAATGGATGTGAAAAGTGCTTTTCTTAATGGTCCTTTGCATGAAGAGGTTTATGTTAAGCAACCCCCGGGGTTCGAGGATCTCAACTTTCCTAACCATGTCTACAAGCTTGATAAAGCACTTTATGGTCTCAAACAAGCTCCTAGAGCTTGGTACGAGCACCTTAAGGAATTGTTGGTAGACCGTGGGTTTGATGTTGGGCTAATCGACCCCACTCTTTTTACTAAGAGGGTCAATGGGGAGCTTTTCGTTTGCCAATTATATGTTGATGATATTATATTTGGGTCTACTAACAAAGCTTTCAATGATGAATTCTCAAAGCTTATGAACGATAGGTTTGAGATGTCTATGATGGGAGAGATGAAGTTCTTCCTTGGTTTTGAGATCAAGCAATTGAGGGAAGGAACCTTCATCAACCAAGCAAAATATCTCCAAGACATGCTCAAGAGGTTCAAGATGACCGAGATGAAGGGTGTGGCCACTCCTATGGTTACCAAATGTCATCTTGCACTAGATCCCAATGGTAAAGAGGTGGATCAAAAGGTATATCGCTCCATGATTGGATCCTTGCTTTACCTTTGTGCATCTAGACCGGACATAGTGTTGAGTGTTGGTGTGTGTGCAAGGTATCAAGCTTCTCCTAAGGAGAGCCACATGATGGCTCTCAAAAGAATCTTTCGATATTTGGTTGATACCCCAAGATATGGTATTTGGTATCCCAAAGGCTCAAGCTTTATTCTCAATGGTTATACCGATGCGGATTGGGCGGGTGACAAGGATGATAGGAAATCAACTTCCGGGGCTTTCCAATTCCTTGGTAGGTCCTTGGTGTGTTGGTCTTCTAAGAAGCAAAATTGTATATCTCTCTCCACCGCCGAAGCCGAATATGTTGCCGCCGCAAGTGGATGCACTCAATTGTTATGGATGAGGCAAACTTTAAAGGAATACGGTGTCATTTGTGACAAAGTGCCTCTATTGTGTGACAATGAAAGTGCCATCAAGATTGCCTATAATCCGGTGCAACATTCAAGAACGAAGCATATTGAGATCCGGAATCATTTCATTAGGGATCATGTTGCCCGTGGTGATATTGAGCTTATCTATGTTCCAACCAAAGATCAACTTGCCGATATATTCACGAAGCCTCTTGATGAAGCAAGGTTCTCTTATTTGAGGAATGAGCTAAATATCATTGATTCAAGGAGTATAGCTTGACCATCTTGCAAACACACCTTTGTCTCAAAACTTTATTTGGTTTAGATGTGGGCATGGAAATAGGGGGAGTGCGGTTTAAATTATTGAGCTATCCCTCCCCCATAATGCCAACATTAAGAAATCATTCTCTTTATATGATATGTTGATATGTGAGCGTCAATGATGAGTAGTGGCTTGGACCCAAGATATATCTTCGCGGTGCCATGCCACAACACTCATATATGGTGGCCTAGGCCACCACACTCTTCTTTGTGAAGAGTTGGAGTTATTTGGATCTTATTGCATTTTATTTGACAACTCCTTGTTCTTATGGGAAATCACTCAAGTTTGGCCTTATTTGTTCATATCTTGAAAATTTGAGTGATCATGTACCATTAACAGTTTGAGTCTTCTAAACCCAAGCCTACACTCATCTATAAGCCTTTTCCATCTTGCTCATTTGTCATGTTTGGTAAAAACTTGGAGTTGGAGGTTTCTCGGACGGATGATCTAGGTTGCCCCATCTTATTGGTAAATATGCATCTTATATGTGAGGTGATAGTTTATTGCACCACATATGGGTACGCAAATAACCAACTAAAGATAGGCGGGATTGACGGTGTTCGAAATTCTCCGAACACCGGATAATCCGCCCCCCTGGCGACCCGGAAAATCCGGCCCGGCCGGATTATCCGCCCTAAACTAGGGCCGGATTATCCGGCCTGGGCGGATCTTGAAAGGGCTGAGGGACGAGGCCACGGGGGAAATGGTTTATTCCACCCCCACGCGCCTCTCTCTCCTCTCTCTCCTCTCAAGGTCGCCGGAGACTCCCCTCCTCGCCGGAGTTGCCCCGTCCACTCCCTCCCGGAGTTTTTGGGTGGATCGGGTGCTCCTCCCTCCTAGCTACCTTCTCCTCCAAGCGGCTCTCGCAATGGATGCGGGTATGATTCACAATCCCTAACCCTAGGTGTTGTGTTTTACATGTGCTATTTTCTTGGTGGATTTGGTGTCTAGTTGTTCCAAATCGCTTGTAGTGTACTCCTCTTGCATGCTATTAGGCCGATCTGCTCCAAGACAAGTTGTTGATTGCAAAATCTGCTAGAATCGCAGGGCCGGATTATCCGGCCCCCGCGAGGACCGGATTATCCGGTCCGGACAGATTATCCGCCCCCTTGGGGCACCGGATTATCCGGCTCGGAGCTTCATCGCCACTGCGAGTTTTGATTCAATCTATCTTGTTTTAGACTTGTACCAGCTTATAGTATGTTTCTAGAGTGCATTACTCGTATCATACATGACTCATGAGCATTATCTCCTCTTTGCTATCCATCTTTGCTATTCACGGTGTCGTTCTTCTCGGGGTACCTCTCGGAGACGCGCAAGAGCTGATCGTTCAAGTGATGAGTTCGTGTCCAACGCTCCTCGCAAGTCAACCTCTTCTAGGCACAAGAACAAGGCCTCAAGGGAAAATTACAAGTCTATGGACATTATCTCTTATCAAGCAATCCGTATGAAGAACTGGTATGAAGACCTCCCAAGGGATGAAGAGACGAGAGGGCGAGAAAGTACCGGTGCATGGAGCAGCAGTTCATCTATAAAGATATCTATGAGCCCATGAGGAAAGTTCGTCCCATGCAAGCTATCGATGTGGACGTTCTAGCAGTCAACAATCACTTTGAGGATGCCATTTGGGTTGCTGGAAGGTTGGTCTTGAAGGACTTGATGAAGATTCAATGTGACTATAGTCCAGAGTTGTTGAAGCAGTTCTTTGCTACGTTGGCCATCAAGACTGATGATGACCGTACTATGGAATGGATGTCCGGCTCCACTCACTCGTAGTGCCCCCTTGCACCGTTTTGCTGCTATTCTTGGAATTCCTGCAGAAGGTGGCCGTCGTCTCCATGGACCTCAGAGGACAGATAAGAATCAGCTGCATGATCTCTATACATCTGCTGGAAAAGTGGGAGAATCCAAGGGGCTGCTTACCATCTATGGTCATTTGCTTAGGTTCTTTCGGGCCACCATCGCTCCTAGTGGTGGTAACAATGATGCTCTCCGGGGAACTCTTGTGGATCTCATGTACCTCAGCTTTCGGTGTGCTCGTGATGAGAATGAGGAATGGAACTTCACTATTGATATCATGGACTACATCTTCCATGAGATTCGTGATGCCATGATCTCCCGGACCACCATACCTTATGCGCCTTACATCCGAGCTCCTCATCAACAACACTGCGGGCGTGCGTGGTGAAGACTTGAGCGGGTACTCTTATATGAGGCACACTGTCAAGAAGGCCTACAAGCTTAAGCCTGTCTCTTCTGCTGTACCTCCACCTGACTCCTTCATGGGTGATGCTCGTTCTAGTGGATTTGCTCCAGCTCGCCATTCTGACCTCCCTGCCATGAAGAAACAAGTGAACAGGCTCAGTTGGTTTCAGCGTTACATCCTCTGCATGAACATTGAGATCCATAAGGAGAACTATGCGGCCAGCCGGGAGCGTTCTGAGATTAAGCATACTCAGGCGGTTATTCTGCACAAGCTCAGTGGTGAGCAAGGACCCCCTCCTCGGCCTCCGGTTCACCCGAGTTACGAGTGGGTGGCATTCTGCACAGGTTCCGTGGAGTGATCTTGATAGTTGCATTCAAAGGTCCAACCTCACTCGCCGCTCTCCAGATGCACCTGACACTGATGAAGAAGAAGATGAAGAAGAAGAAGAAGAAGAAGAGGCGCAAGATTCCGATGATGATGATGCCTCCGAGTGATCCCCATGGGGCGAGTAGCATCGCGCTTGTCCCCTTTTTGGCGTCTCGATGCCAAAGGGGGAGAAGCATTCTATTAGGAACTCTCTCGGGGATTTGCATGGTTTGGGCACAAGCATATGCGTTTATCATTCCTTTATTGCTTGTGTTCCATCTTAGTTGAACTATTTGCTTTGGTTGTGTTCCGTCTAAAACTATGTGCTATGTGGTGTGAGACATTGTTATGGCTTTCGGATTTCTATATGTTGAGATCAAGACTATTATATCATGTGTGATGCTATATCTCCGTATCATATATCTACACATGGGTATGACTTCTAGCATCCTATCTCAACTTCATATATGTATATGTCTCTTGTTAGAGCTCATGATGGATACCTCTAGTGTTGAGGCACCTCAATCCTATGTGCTTGTGTATTTGTATTCAAATGCAAATTACTTATATGCACACATGTAGGGGGAGTGCCTCTATGTTTTTGCCATCATGCTTGCCTCTATAGTTATTCTCTTGCAAATCCAGTATATTGTCATCAAACACCAAAAAGGGGAGATTGAAAGAACATCTCTCATATTATGTTTTGTGTGTTTGATGTCAATGTATGTGATACACTAATGGTTGTTTAAGTGGTACAGGAATTACATAGATACATTTGTATGCGTGTTGGATGTGCTCAGTTTTGTCAACATGCTGTTGCAAAAATATTCATCAGGCCGGATAATCCGGGCCGGATATTTCCAAAATATCCGGCCCCCAGAAATTCGGCTAAGGACTTGGGGAAATGCAGCTCAGTATAGGGGCCGGACATTTGCCCGGATATTGTCGTTGTTTTGTACCAGGGCCGGATTATCCGGGCCGGATATTTCAAGAATATCCGGCCCCCTCGAAAATGGCTAAGGACTTGAAGAATTGCCTCTCTGGACAGGGCCCGGATATTTGCCCGGACATTGTCATGGTTTTGTTCCTGGAGGGCGGATTATCCGGGGGGGGGATTATCCGGCCCTTACTTAGGGCGGATTATCCGGCCCCCCGAAATGCACAACGGCTGGATTTTGGGGAGGGGTATTTATACCCCTCTTCTTCTTCCTTACCCCTTTGCTCAATCATTGCACAAGAAATCTGCCAAGCTTCACCTCCATTAGAGCCACCTCAAGAAACACAAGATTTGCAAGATCTCCTTCCTCCCCCAACCAAATCTCTTGATCTTTGGAGATTCGAAGGAGAAGCCACCGATCTACATCCTCACCGAAGCGTTTTTCATTTCCCCCTCATTTGTTTGAGGGATCTCATGCTAGTGTTCCTATTTGGTTCCCTAGTTGATTTGTTGTTGATGTGTTGTTGTTGATTGTTGTATTGTTACAGATTTGGGAGCCTCCAATTTGGTTGTGGATGTGTGCCCCAAGAACTTTGTAAAGGCCCGGTTTCCGCCTCGAGGAAATCCCTTAGTGGAAGTGGGCTAGGCCTTCGTGGCGTTGCTCACGGGAGATCCGAGTGAAGCCTTCGTGGCTGTTGGTTTGGCTTGCGTAGCAACCACACTCCTCCAAACGTAGACGTACCTTCTTGCAAAGGAAGGGAACTACGGGAATCATCTCCGTGTCATCGCGTGCTCCACTCTCGGTTACCTCTATCCCATTCTATCTCCTATATTGCGTAGCTATATCTTGCTTAGTTGATATCCTTGTCATATAGGTAAATTCACTTAGTTGCATATCTAGAGAATTTACCTTTTGTGTCAAGCCTAAGTTGAAAAAGAACTAAAAATTGGTTAGCACCTATTCACCCCCCCCCCTCTAGGTGCGGCATACGATCCTTTCAGAGGAGAGATGGAAGAGGAGGAGAGGTGGAAGAGGAGGAGAGTAGAAGGTGGAAGAGGAGGAGAGAAGAAGGTGGAGAAGTGGAACAGGAGGAGAGATGAAGGTGGAGAAGGGGTAGATGAGGAGGGAAAATTTTGAAACTAGAGAGAGTTTTTTTGGAATTTTTTCAGATTTGACCTTTTTTTGCGTTGGAATCTAAAACCTAAAAAAACTCTTTTTTCATTTTCAATTTTCGGAATCTTAAAAATCTCTAAATGGACAAAGGCCGTTGAAATAGTATGTTAAATTTTGCGTATATACATTTTGAATAAAAAAACATTTTTTATCGGAGGTCATATTCAACCAGAAAAGCCGTTTTACCAAGATATGACGCCATTTTTCATAATATATCAAAATTCATGTTTGCTAATTTTCCTTAAAACTAGATGATATAACACATGGCCATCTCGAAGGATTTTATATTTTGAATTTTCTATCATTTCTTTTATTTATTTTTAAACTGAAAAAGCGATATCGATGCACGGGGGTGGGGGGATGCGGGGGGTGCAAATTCTGAGAACTAGTAGCAGGGTGCCCGAAATAGGGCAGGCTACTACTAAGTTGTTAGTAGAAGAGTGCCCAAAATAGGGCACGCGACTAGTATTTTGGCTGATTCGCGCCCGTCAACACAATATACTGGAACAATATATTGGAAGCGGGTGAGCAAAGGCACACACGACTGCGATGCAGATAGCAATCGCGTGTCCCCATTGGTGCGCGCCGCGGGTACGTTTTGGACTCGGGTACAGTGGGCCCTACCTACTAGTCGCGTGTGAAACTCTCTGCTACGCTACCATTACGCGCATACCACTCGCGTGCGCGTTTTCGGCTCGCTACTAGTAATACCCGTCGCGTGTGTTTAGACTGGTGAGCTGCCAATGAACGCCCCCCTACAACGTTTTCCCTTGTAGTGGTAGCCCGGTCCAACTTTGATAATACTACATCAAGCTAGATTCCTCGCCGGCGAGCCAGAGGCGGTGAGGTTGATGCCTTAGTACATTTTTAATGATGCATGTTCTGTTTCTCCATGTTGCAAGCTGGTGTATGCTATGCCGCAAAAAATACGAGTGACATCTTGCGACTCCCCATGGTGTCTAGTACAAGTGTTGCATTCGTGCTTCAGTTACTTTAGGGTTTTGTTGCAAACGTTGAATGCTATGTTGCATATGTGCGATTGTTTTTCTTGAGGATTTGTTGCAATCAATAGTAATTGTGTTGCATACACAAAATGACCATGTTGCATCTATGTGTTTGAAATGCTATGATGATTTCTTTGCTGCATTTGACATACAACGGAAAAATTATTGGGGCGACCTTGCAAACTTACAAATACAATAACCTGTGAAGAAGGTTGCTACACAGATCTACGGCTTGAGGATCACGACTTCTGTCGGCTCACGATTAGAACATGCTATTAATAAAACTGATATTATAAAAACCCAAGTGCTAATAAGTGCACGGGGACTCGTTTCCTCTTCGGAGCCCTCGATTCTGGTCCGTCAGATGGAGCAGCGAGCCACGATCGTTCCAACAACGACAGAGACAGCGGTGGTCTCGACCGCTTTCCCCTCGTGCGTCCCCTTCTTCTCTTACGAGCTCTCTACCTCTCCAGCCCCACCGCCATCAGCCTCCACCTGCGCCGCCGCCTGCCTCCACCTGCGCCGCCGCCTGCCTCCACCTGCGCCGCCGCCTGCCAGTCTCCCCCAACTCCGGCGCGCCCCTCCTCCACCTCGGGCCCCCGCCCCCTCCTCGTGTGCGCCCCTCTCCTACGCCTCCCATCCACCCGCAACCGATCCACTTTATCTTCCCCTCGATCTCCTCCGTCGCCGCGCCGCCACCCTAGCCTCGCTGGCCAGCCCTTCCGCCGGAGGCAGTCCTCCCCTCCATCGGCCCCCTCCCCTCCGATGGCCCCTCCTCCCCTCTGTTGGTCCCTCCTTCCCTCCACCAGATCCTCCTACCCTCCGCTGCATCGGCGACCCCAGCGAGTATGACCACTCCGGCGTGATTCCCGTGCACCACCACCACCGGGCATCAGTTCATCCTCGTCGCATATGCGCTATGCAGTTGTCAGGCTAGCCGGCGCCATGATTTTGGTATTCATTTTGACTGTTCAAAGCTCGGTAGTTCGATGTTGGCTCGCTTCATGTGCTGGTATAGCACTAGGAAGAGATAGAGAACGAGTTGGTCGTGCTACTATAGCGATATTGAATCCTAATACTAGTCTGCATGGCTGAGCTGATCGATGTGGATAAATATGTGCCTGTCGTGCGCGGTCGTCGTTTTTTCATATGTACAACTAGTAGTACATCATGCACAAGCTAGAGTTGCTAGATCGATCATACTCCCTGGACTTGTATACTAGAGTAGTACATCGTGAAGGATTGTTTCCTCCGTCGCTAAGCACTTTGGTCACCAGGCTTAAAGTTCAAGGTTGTGTTTAGTACATGAATTGTTTCTCTTGCTAGCTTGGGCTCAATGCTAGAGCCTTCAACTATGCATTTATAGGTTAACTAGTTGTTATTCTACGGAGTGTATCGATCTCATGAGAGATCATATGGGTTGTTTGTCAAAATAGGTGTACTCAACTTGATACTGATTCTAAGTGTTGGGTAACTGTTAATATTAAGTTGCCTACTAGCTAGAATCAAGTTGTCTTACGATTCTCCAAAGTAGCTAGATGATGTTAAATTCACCGCTCCAATTAAGTTGACTACAGATTCTTGCCAAATTGTCTAAAATTTCTACTTTACTGACAACAGTGACTACCAACTGATCGGTTGTGATGATACCAATGCTACGGTTGCGAAGTCTGAGTATTTGAAGAAGCATGGGAATGATGGTGGACGACTTCGAATTCCAAAGATATTTTTCCACCCCAAAATTGAAGGTATACTCCCCAAACTCGAACCATTTTTTTGCAGCTGGAATATGAACCCATGCAATGTTGATTTACAAAGTATGTAGATGGTGGACTTTTTGGGTTGTCTAAGTGACTGTTCGGTGCTATTTTGGCTTACACACACCAAATTCTCATGTGTTTTATGCAGGGTTAGAAATTGGCCACTCAACCAATTGATCGGTTCATAGTAGGGTTTGGTAATTTATGAGCATCAACGGAGTTTGTTGACGTGTGTCAAGTAATCAGGGTGTCCTCGAGACATGTCTTCTAAGTTGCTTCTGAATATAGTGCTTTGTTGTGTCACACGTGTGTTAAGTAGCTTACTGATAATGGCTATTCGTACAAAATATGTTGTGCGAAGTTGCTTTTATAAACATTGTATTTGTTGTTTCACACATGTGCTAAGTTGCTTTACATCATACTAATGTCGCTGCTCTTCGTTATGTCCATCTTGGCTGCCAATAGGGATATGTGTTCCAAGTAGTTGCATGGTCCTCAAATCTATTTGAAATTGTTTGATGGTTTCTATATCCATTTGTTTTTGTATCCACCTAGGGTTTTGGATCCAATTAAGTTGCAACTTTTTCTCCTTTCACTGAGTTGTTGCATCGATGCTGGATTCATTTAGTATGCACTGAGTTATGGATCTAACTAAGTTGCAACTCTACATCCCCTGTTGTTTTTTGTATCTATCTAAGTTGTAGTTTTTTTTCATTGAGTTGCTGCATGGGTTTTGGATCTATCGAAATTGATGTTTCACACATCCTTTGTTGCTTCACCAATGTGCTAAGTTGATTGCACATAATATCGATCAATCAAGGTGTTCCTTTTCTAAGTTGTTTTTACATGCAATGCTTTGTTGCTACATGCATGCCCTAAGTTTGTTGCACATTATGTCGATCAATGGAGAGTGTTCCTTTTGCATAGTTAAGTTGCTACTCTATCCTATTAAGTTGATTTTGCATCAGTTAATTAAGTTACACAACATATATTAAGTTGCTTTTGAACATAGCTATCTTGTTTCTGTCAACATAGTTAAGTTGCTACTCCATGCTATTAAGTTGTTTTTGCAGCAGTTAATTAAGTTTCACAACATATATTAAGTTTCTTTTGAACATAGCTAAGTTCTTTATATCAACATAGCTAAGTTGCTTGTAGCATTTAATTAAGTTGAATAAGTATATTAGTCTAAATTGCACACTGATTATGAGGGGAGTTGTTTTGCTTTTGTAAATTCCCTTTTCCCCATTTTTAGTTGATTTGTTTGTATAGTTACTTTATTGCACCTTTTAATTTGAGTTGATTTGATTAGTTGTCGACATGTTAGTAGTTTTTGATTCACATGGGCTACAAGCAACAAACCTTGAGTTGTTCTACATAAGAAGCACATGGGCTACCCTAACTATGCATTTTAATTGTCCCAGGTTTCACCTTGTGTTGTTTTCTCATACAACTAACTTGCTGCATTGATATGCTCATGTCCTACTTAACTAGAATCTGGGATTCCCTAGCTATGTAATTATGTTGTCCCCATGATTAGCCTTGTGTAGTTTTTCTCATACAATTAAGTTGCTGCATTTTATAATCATGTTCTAGTTAACAAAGAACCTGACATGACCTATGTATGCAATTTAGTTTGACCTAGGATTCACACTATGTTGTTTTTCCATACAACCAAGTTGTTGCATTTTATAATCATGATCTACTTAAAAAGAACCTGAGATTCTGTAGCTACAGAACTGGTTGTATCATGTTTATGCTCTTGTTGTACGTACCAAAGTAAGTTGCAGGTTTCTACCCACTAAGTGTGCTCTTATTTGTGCTCGTGTTTCCAGACCTTTCCAAGCGAGACGGGGTACATCGAGCGATCAAAGATTACATGGATTCCTAGATTGTGTACAAAAAGGTTGAAGATAGCTGCAACTAAGACACCACCAATAACACGTATTCAAATGGTGCATTAACTATAGCATGCACTTGTTGCAACCTAGTATGAGATGGTTGTAAGGTAAACATCACCAGCAACAACTCTTCAAATGAGTGCAACAACTATAGCCTACACGAAATGCAACCCCATTTTTTGGGGATTATTAAAGTTGTGCACCATCATCGTGAACCTGCATATTGCCATGCCTAAGTTTCCTACTAGTAGCACTAAGTTGGGTAACATCATTATTGTCAAGTTGGGAGCCATTGTGGTGAATGCCTACCGTTGTGCCTAAGTTGCGCACTGGTTGTTGCGAAGTTGTTTTTTCATTGCTACTATGTTATTTACCTCAGAAACTAGTTGCTAAAGTTGTGATTCTCGGTACTATGATGGTGTTGGCTCTTGTTGCTAAGAGAGTAATATCAAACTAAGTTGACTACAAAATATTTAAAAATAATAATAGTGTAAGCAACTACTATACAAAGTTGTTTTGCCACAACACTAGAGTTGCTTTATTAAAAAAAAGTTTGCCAAAATATATATAAATGAGATCTAGTTTTAAAGATCTCTTCGCGGCAGGGCCAACGGTGAAAACGAAGCACACTTCCGACAAACCGTTTGAAAGTTGTGACTTTTTGAATTTTTGTTGCATGAAAATTAATTGCGCGCGTGGGCTTTTTGTTGATTCCCGGTTGTACTAAAATTTTCTCATTTGTACGGAGGGTAAATAGTTATTAGGCCCTTTCTTTTTCCGGATCGTGGGCTGGGTACTTTCCATATCTGAGGTGATGGCTAGCTGGGACTAACCGGCCCTCGGTTGCTACCTAGACGTTCCCTATAAAAAATATCGTGCACCTCCATGAGCTTTGCATTGCCAATCACAATCCCTAGGATATGCACATATCGCAAAGAATTCTTGTCAGTTCGAGCCCCATCGTCGATCCAAGTGGATGCCACGTGTGATCGAGTCGCCCATGCTGCTAAACAAATACACGTGTACGGGTCACCTCAAAGCATTCACCCTCGAGCAGGATCGCTGTCAAATGATTGGTACCTGACAACTGCCAGCATATATAATCGACACGACAACATGATCTTTGAATGGCTGTCTACACGGTCCCAATTATCAATTCAGGATTTTCCTTCATCCATTTTAGAACGTCCACCGGGCGGTCCTTGACACACAAAAATCCACATGATCAGATAGCAGCCACTTTCCATACGCACTGATCATCAACGTAGTTTTCACTCACGAGGGAGCACATTAACTTTCGTTCCTTTTCAGGCATCGTAGCTGGAGAGTCACGTTTCGTAAGTTCATTTCAATCAGTGAGTTGCTATTTGTGGCACACACACAATGACACAAATATCATATGCTTAACTCTTTCAAAATGGCTGAGGTTACCATATAGGGATTTTACAACTAACATAATATTTTAGTATCAGGTACGTCCAAGGCAACTTGGCTACTAATCTATATCTCTTATAAAGCAAAACTCCACTAGAAGGTCATGTAAGTTGTCTATCTCAACATGCAAGCTATCCACATCATCCATTTTATTGACCATCCAATTGTCCATGTCTTCCCCCACTAACATTCATTAATACTCTACATCACATACAAACCACATCATCTATTTTTAAGCCATTCAATTATTCACATCATCAACTTTTAGCCGCTAACTACATAACCATTTCAAGTCAGTTTTTTTTAAGTTAACCTCTTGACTATTTATGCCAATTGAATCATACATGTTCCTAAAAATAACATCATATTCCAATCAATTTATATCCTTTTGTTTTTTTACAAAATAGAGTTATCGGAGAAATTCCCACTGCACCGCGTGGGGTATCCTTCTAGTTGCACTAATAGAGAAGAACAAGCATACTACACGGCAGATTTACAACCAAAAGAGTAGCTAAGTATGTGTCGGGTGCATCTAATAAAATCGGACTACTGATTACACAAGCGGTACACACCCTGACACAAAAAAGATATTTTCCGGCCTCTATATCACTACAAGAAAAGTTGCCATGGCCGACGAAGTTGAAGTCGCGCCGTGGTTGCTGGTGTACCATGGCCGATGATTTTTGGTCCCTCCGTGGTGCATGTCAAAACTTTTTTTTTCTTGTTTTTGAGGCCACCTAGCCCGACGAAAGCGGCCAAAACGTCGCGTATGGTGGCCCGGGACGTGGTGCATCTCAAAATCTCGGGTTCGCCGGCCGAGTCAACGCAAATCCGCACCGCCGAGGGATGTAGGGCCCAGATGGCAGCCTCTCTGGCATTGTTTTTTTTCTCGATCGCGCCATCTCGTTCAACGTTCTCCGATCGAGCCGTTTACGATGCAGGATCATGGGTCCCGCATGTCATCCTCTATGAACCAAATTTTTTTCTATTCTTGGATTTTTTTTGACCCCCTGATTTCTTGCTACTTCCTTTTTCTTTTGAGCCCTTGCCGCCTTGGAAACGTTGAGACCGCTGCTGCTAAATGGGACCCGCATGTCATCCTCTATGTGCAATCAACTTTCTTTTCTTGGAGTTTTTTTTGCACCTCAAATTTGGTCACTTGCCTTTTTCTTTCGATCCCCTGCCGCCTCTCAAACGGTGATACCGCTGTTGCTAACTGGGACCCGCATGTCATCCTCTATGTACTATAAAACTTTCTTTTCTTGAATTTTTTTTGGCACCTCATATTTGGTCACTTACCTTTTTCTTTCGATCTCCTGCCGCCTCTCAAACGGTGATACCGCTGCTGAAAAATGGGACCCGCATGTCATCCTCTATGTACTATAAAACTTTCTTTTCTTGAATTATTTTTGGCACCTCAAATTTGGTCACTTGCCTTTTTCTTTCGATCCCCTGCCGCCTCTCAAACGGTGATACCGCTGCCGCTAACTCGGGACCCGCATGTCATCCTCTATGTACTATAAAACTTTCTTTTCTTGAATTATTTTTGGCACCTCATATTTGGTCACTTACCTTTTTCTTTCGATCCCCTGCCGCCTCTCAAACGGTGATACCGCTGCTCGCTAAATGGGACCCGCATGTCATCCTCTATGTACTATAAAACTTTCTTTTCTTGGAGTTTTTTTGGCACCTCAAATTTGGTCACTTGCCTTTTCCTTTCGATCCCCTGCCGCCTCTCAAACGGTGATACCGCTCGCTCCTAACTCGGGACCCGCATGTCATCCTCTATGTACTATAAAACTTTCTTTTCTTGAATTATTTTTGGCACCTCATATTTGGTCACTTACCTTTTTCTTTCGATCCCCTGCCGCCTCTCAAACGGTGATACCGCCGTCGCTAA
>NC_061509.1:202447682-202472775 GCF_022539505.1 Lolium rigidum
AGAAGACAACCATCTAGCTACTCGCTATGGACCCATAGTCCGAGGGTGAACTACTCACTCATCACTCCGGAGGCGACCATGGCGGTGAAGAGTCCTCCGGGAGATGAATCCCCTCTCCGGCAGGGTGCCGGAGGTGATCTCCAGAATCCCCCGAGATGGGATTGGCGGCGGCGGCGTCTCGGTAGGTTTTCCGTATCGTGGCTCTCGGTACTGGGGGTTTCGCGACGAAGGCTTTAAGTAGGCGGAAGGGCAACGCGGGGGCCACACGAGGGCCCCACATGCCGTGGCCGCGCGGCCAAGGGCCGAGGCCGCGCCGCCCTGTTGTGTCGGCGCCTCGTGGCCCCACTTCCTTTCCCCCTCGGTCTTCCGGAAGCTTCGTGCAAAAATAGGACCCCGGGCGTTGATTTCGTCCAATTCCGAGAATATTTCCTTTGTAGGATTTCGAAACCAAAAACAACGAGAAAACAACGAATCGGCTCTTCGGCATCTCGTTAATAGGTTAGTGCCGGAAAATGCATAAATACGACATATACTGTGTATAAAACATGTAGATATCATCAATAATGTGGCATGGAACATAAGAAATTATCGATACGTAGGAGACGTATCAACATCCCCAAGCTTAGTTCCTGCTCGTCCCGAGCAGGTAAACGATAACAAAGATAATTTCTGGAGTGACATGCCATCATAACCTTGATCATACTATTGTAAACATATGTAATGAATGCTGCAATTAAAACAATGGTAATGACATGAGTAAACAAATGAATCATAAAGCAAAGACTTTTCATGAATAGTACTTCAAGACAAGCATCAATAAGTCTTGCATAAGAGTTAACTCATAAAGCAATAAATCAAAGTAAAGGTATTGAAGCAACACAAAGGAAGATTAAGTTTCAGCGGTTGCTTTCAACTTGTAACATGTGTATCTCATGGATAATTGTCAACATAGAGTAATATAACAAGTGCAATATGCAAGTATGTAGGAATCAATGCACAGTTCACACAAGTGTTTGCTTCTTGAGGTGGAGAGAGATAGGTGAACTGACTCAATGCAAGTAAAGAGAATGGTCCTTCAAAGAGGAAAGCATCGATTGCTATATTTGTGCTAGAGCTTTTATTTTGAAAACATGAAACAATTTTGTCAACGGTAGTAATAAAGCATATTAGTTATGAAAGTTATATCTTACAAGTTGCAAGCCTCATGCATAGTATACTAATAGTGCCCGCACCTTGTCCTAATTAGCTTGGACTACCGGATCTTTGCAATGCACATGTTTTAACCAAGTGTCAAAATGGGGTACCTCCATGCCGCCTGTACAAAGGTCTAAGGAGAAAGCTCGCATTTTGGATTTCTCGCTTTTGATTATTCTCAACTTAGACATCCATACCGGGACAACATGGACAACAGATAATGGACTCCTCTTTAATGCATAAGCATGTAGCAACAATTAGTATTCTCATATGAGATTGAGGATATATGTCCAAAACTGAAACTTCCACCATGATTCATGGCTTTAGTTAGCGGCCCAATGTTCTTCTCTAACAATATGCATGCTCCAACCATTAAGGTGGTAGATCTCCCTTACTTCAGACAAGACGGACATGCATAGCAACTCACATGATATTCAACAAAGAGTAGTTGATGGCGTCCCCAGAAAACATGGTTATCGCACAACAAGCAACTTAATAAGAGATAAAGTGCATAAGTACATAAGTACATATTCAATACCACAATAGTTTTTAAACTATTTGTCCCATGAGCTATATATTGCAAAGGTGAAGAATAGCAATTTTAAAGGTAGCACTCAAGCAATTTACTTTGAAATGGCGGAGAAATACCATGTAGTAGGTAGATATGGTGGACACAAATGGCATAGTGGTTGGCTCAAGGATTTTGGATGCATGAGAAGTATTCCCTCTCGATACAAGGTTTAGGCTAGCAAAGTTATTTGAAACAAACACAAGGATGAACCGGTGCAGCAAAACTCACATAAAAGACATATTGTAAACATTATAAGACTCTACACCGTCTTCCTTGTTGTTCAAAACTCAATACTAGATATTATCTAGACTTTAGAGAGACCAAATATGCAAACCAAATTTAGCAAGCTCTAGGTGTTTCTTCATTAATGGGTGCAAAGTATATGATGCAAGAGCTTAAACATGAGCACAACAATTGCCAAGTATCAAATTATTCAAGACATTTTAGAATTACTACATGTAGCATTTCCCGATTCCAACCATATAACAATTTAACGAAGAAGATTCAAACTTCGCCATGAATACTATGAGTAAAGCCTAAGGACATACTTGTCCATATGCAACAGCGGAGCGTGTCTCTCTCCCACACAATGAATGCTAGGTTCCATTTATTCAAACAAAAACAAAAACAAAAACAAACCGACGCTCCAAGCAAAGCACATAAGATGTGACGGAATAAAAATATAGCTTCAGGGGAGGAACTCGATAATGTTGTCGATGAAGAAGGGGATGCCTTGGGCATCCCCAAGCTTAGACGCTTGAGTCTTCTTAGAATATGCAGGGGTGAACCACCGGGGCATCCCCAAGATTAGAGCTTTCACTCTTCTTGATCATATTGCATCATTCTCCTCTCTTGATCCTTGAAAACTTCCTCCACACCAAACTCGAAACAACTCATTAGAGGGTTAGTGGACAATAAAAATTAACATGTTCAGAGGTGACACAATCATTCTTAACACTTCTGGACATTGCATAAAGCTACTGGACATTAATCGATCAAAGAAATTCATCCAACATAGCAAAAGAGGCAATGCGAAATAAAAGGCAGAATCTGTCAAAACAGAACAGTCCGTAAAGATGGATTTTATTGAGGCACCAGACTTGCTCAAATGAAAATGCCCAAATTGAAGGAAAGTTGCGTACATATCTGAGGATCATACACATAAATTGGCTTAATTTTCTGAGCTACCTACAGGGAGGCAGGTCGAAATTCGTGACAGCAAAGAAATCTGTAATTGCGCAGTAATCCAAATCTAGTATGAACTTTACTATCAAAGACTTTACTTGGCACAACAAAACACAAAACTAAGATAAGGAGAGGTTGCTACAGTAGTAAACAACTTCCAAGACTCAAATATAAAACAAAAATACTGTAGTAAAAACATGGGTTGTCTCCCATAAGCGCTTTTCTTTAACGCCTTTCAGCTAGGCGCAGAAAGTGTATATCAAGTATTATCAAGAGATGAGGCATTGGCATTACCTTGGGCTTTACCCTTACCTTTCTTGTTCTTTTTCTTACTCTTTGGCTTAGGTAATATATGTCTACCCCCGGGTGTAGAGGTGAATTTTAGGGTACCTTCTCCCATATCTATGACTGCTCCCAATAGTTTCAGCAGGGATCTTCCGAGTGTGATTTGTCCTGTTCCTGCACATTCAATAACAAGATAATCAATGGATATTGTTCTCCCAAGAATGTTTGTATGCACACCCGCAGCTATTCCTTTAGGAATTATAACAGAGTTATCAATAAGAGTTATTCCTTCTCCCCCTTCAGCGAATTCCCACAGTTTCAAAGTTTTATGAATACTCTTAGGCATTAGGCAAAACTCAGTCATAATATCACAATTAGCATGAAGAGTTTGGTCACCTATAACAATTTTAATAGTAGGATCCCATAATGAAGGTTCAGAGTTCAATAAAACTTGATCAAGATGGTTACGAACATATCCATAATTTTCATTCAAGCGAGATGCACTTGTCTCAAGAGTGTTTAATCTATTATAAATGCTAATAAGGGCTGAATCAAAGTTATTAGCTGAATCATGTGATGCAACCAACTTCTTTATGGCATTAAAAGCTTGATCCCCATTGCAATGAAGGAAATCTCCTCCCACTAGAGCATCCAAGGCATATCTATAGCGAATCATAAGACCAACATAAAAATTACTAAGGAGCAAACTTAGAGTCATTTGAGGTTCAGTTTTACGATAAGAAGTAAAAAATTCTGGACCAAGCATCTTTAAAACTCTCCTCATCCCCTTGTTTAAAAGTGAAGACTAGTTCCTCAGGTGAAGAAGTAACAAGTGTAGAACTAGACATGGTAACAAAAGTAAAATGCAAGTAACTAATTTTTTTTTTGTGTTTTGATATGGAGTGCAAGGCAGTAAATAAAGTAAAGCTAGCAACTAATTTTTTTGTGTTTTGATATAATGCAGCAAACAAAGTAGTAAATAAAATAAAGCAAGATAAAAACAAAGTAAAGAGATTGGATTGTGAAGACTCCCCTTGCAGCGTGTCTTGATCTCCCCGGCAACGGCGCCAGAAAAAGAGCTTGATGGCGTGTAACTCACACGTTCGTTGGGAACCCCAAGAGGAAGGTATGATGCGCACAGCAGCAAGTTTTCCCTCAGAAAGAAACCAAGGTTTATCGAACCAGGAGGAGCCAAGAAGCACGTTGAAGGTTGATGGCGGCGGGATGTAGTGCGGCGCAACACCAGGGATTCCGGCGCCAACGTGGAACCTGCACAACACAACCAAAGTACTTTGCCCCAACGAAACAGTGAGGTTGTCAATCTCACCGGCTTGCTGAAACAAAGGATTAGATGTATAGTGTGGATGATGATTGTTTGCAGAAAACAGTAAAGAACAAGTATTGCAGCAGATTTGTATTTCAGTATAAAAGAATGGACCGGGGTCCACAGTTCACTAGAGGTGTCTCTCCCATAAGATAGCATGTTGGGTGAACAAATTACGATCGGGCAATTGACAAATAGAGAGGGCATAACAATGCACATACATGACATGATGAATATTGTGAGATTTAATTGGGCATTACGACAAAGTACATAGACCGCTATCCAGACATGCATCTATGCCTAAAAAGTCCACCTTCGAAGTTATCATCCGAACCCCTTCCAGTATTAAGTTGCAAACAACAGACAATTGCATTAAGTATGGTGCGTAATGTAATCAATAACTACATCCTCGGACATAGCATCAATGTTTTATCCCTAGTGGCAACAAGCACATCCACAACCTTAGAACTTTCGTCACTCGTCCCGGATTTAATGGAGGCATGAACCCACTATCGAGCATAAATACTCCCTCTTGGAGTTAAGAGCAAAAACTTGGCCAGAGCCTCTACTAATAACGGAGAGCATGCAAGATCATAAACAACACATAGGTAATAGATTGATAATCAACATAACATAGAATTCTCTATCCATCGGATCCCGACAAACACAACATATAGAATTTCAGATAGATGATCTTGATCATGTTAGGCAGCTCACAAGATCCGACAATGAAGCACATGAGGAGAAGACAACCATCTAGCTACTGCTATGGACCCATAGTCCAGGGGTGAACTACTCACTCATCACTCCGGAGGCGACCATGGCGGTGAAGAGTCCTCCGGGAGATGAATCCCCTCTCCGGCGGGGTGCCGGAGGTGATCTCCAGAATCCCCCGAGATGGGATTGGCGACGGCGGCGTCTCAGTAAGGTTTTCCGTATCGTGGCTCTCGGTACTGGGGGTTTCGCGACGAAGGCTTTAAGTAGGCGGAAGGGCAACGCGGGGGGCCACACGAGGGCCCCACACGCCAGGGCCGCGCGGCCAAGGGCCAGGCCGCGCCGCCCTGTTGTGTCGGCGCCTCGTGGCCCCACTTCCTTTCCCCTCGGTCTTCTGGAAGCTTCGTGCAAAAATAGGACCCTGGGCGTTGATTTCGTCCAATTCCGAGAATATTTCCTTTGTAGGATTTCTGAAACCAAAAACAGCGTGAAAACAAGAATCGGCTCTTCGGCATCTCGTTAATAGGTTAGTGCCGGAAAATGCATAAATACGACATATAATGTGTATAAAACATGTAGATATCATCAATAATGTGGCATAGAACATAAGAAATTATCGATACGTCGGAGACGTATCATACCCATTGCTATCCTTAGGCGCGAGCAAGTGAGTTTGGTTCTCCCTAGACTTGGTCGCATCCGTCTTCTGAAGCCACGCCTCACGGGAACCAAGTGTTGGGTTAAGGAGTTTGAGGTTGGGATTCTAATACCTCCATTCTCTTTAGGCGACATGATTTCATCCTACATTACTAGACAGTGACCACCTTCAACGTCCTTAGAGCAATTCTAGCATATTCTAGGGAAGTTCCTAAAACCAGATAACTCTAACAGTTACCCGATTTTGGGCCAAATTTGTGTGTCGAGCACATTTTGGATGAATGGACAAAATTATCTAAGGTATCCGATAGCGGCCCATCCATGCAGTATATACCCAGGCTGGAGGACTAAATCGGACCCAACCACCCTATTTCCCCCAACTTGCGCCGGCACATCCATCGCCCAAATCTATCACACTTCTCCCAATCCAGCCAGCAATTCTGGCTCACCCTCACCAGATCTGCACCATGTGGCTGGTAAAAAGCTATATGGAAGCCCCTGAGGGACAGTCGGTGTCGCCGAGAGACCCGGGGCCTTTAGATCGATGTTGCCACGCGGTCGCGGAAACCTCTTTGTCGCCGAGTACCGCAAGCGGTAAGATCAAATCCGACGCAAGCTAGAGGCCACGCGCGCGGATGCAGTGCGGGGCATGGATCGCATGTCACCGTGAACCCAAATCGGAGGTGGGAAGCTCCTAGGCAGCGGTGGCGCGGGCGGAGTGCACGTTGGAGCTCTTGTCGTCCTCTTCCGAGGAGGAGGTGGAGGCTAACGACGACTCCGATGAGGAGCATGAGGCCATGCGAGAGCCCTAGCCCACGTCGGAGTCAGAGGAGGCTGTGATCCGCGAGGTCCTTGCTCGCTCGGTGCACATAGCCACACACGAGGAGGAGCATCGTCGACATGTTGAGGCATATGACGCGGGCCAGCTTGAGGCAGGGCTCTTCGCTCCCGAGCAGCACGAAGCCAACCACATGACATGGCGTGTGGAGTCCGTGCTACAGGCGTACATGGCAGAACCATCCTTCCTTGATGATGAGTGAGGCACCGACGCATGCTCTACGTCCCGACGCGTAGTGAAACGCCACCCAACACCACGATTGGGCCTTTAATTGAGAGGGCTGCCACTTTTTTGTTCCCGGCTAGTTGCTGCCGCGCCCCGAGGAGTAGATAAGCGCCCCGACACCGTGTAATTGAGCTCCACCCTCTTTTGGTCACCAACGAAGCTACCACCAACGCCTCCGCGTTGTTTTAGGGTTAGGTCTGTAGATCTAGGTTATGCTAATCTAGATCTAGATCGTAGTTAATCAGTGGCAATCGTATGTAAACCATGTTAATGATGTAACTTTGTTGTGGAAATCTCCCACGAAGACACGTGGACAACTTTTTAGTTTCTGTATTTATTATGTTGCACAACTTTGTCTAACATGTGAAACCTCCGATCAAAGATATCTAGGTTTCAGATTATGCAGGATCTGCTAGAGTTGCTCCTAACACATCGAACAATACCACACGGTTTCAGAAACATTGATTGAGACCTAGAGCGGCCCTCATTGTTAGACGCAAGTCTCTCATTAGGGCTACGGGTGATCCAAGCAACCAGTTCTTCAATTAGCAAGGTATACATCCGGCCAAAGACCAATTATATGTCGTTTGGTTCTTGAACTCTTTCAGGTTTCAAGTACTGTCATAGAGGATGCTGTGCCATACGCTGTGTAGTTACAGACTCTGCATACTCTCCTCCTGACCATTATTGTTCCGACATCTCCAGTGTTCCGACTTAAATGGTTATTGGTTGTCCGAAACGGTTCACACGGACAGGTAGACATGCCACGCACGCTCCAGTGGTTCGACATAAACGGATCGACTCACGTGGATCGACCTATCCATTCTCCAAATTTGGGAAGTCGATGCGTCGGGCCGAACAACGAGCGCGTTCTACCTTGTCCTCGCTAAGACCATGGTCCCTCCTGGTAGTGGAGCACAAATTTCCTCCAAAATGGATTCCGCCGCCACGCCTGCCACGGACACCGCCGGGAAGAAGCAGGCGAAGTCAAAGAAGGCCGACAAGGATATGACAACGAAGGAGCCGGGTAGACTCTAACAAGCGCGCAGGCTAAGAGAAGCCGCCAAAGCTCGAGCGGTCGCCGCCAAGATAGAAGAAGAGCAGCTCAAGGCGAACGAACGCATGATCGCCCAGCGTCAGCACGCCAATGGCGAGCTGCTGGCTCAGAAAGCCGCCCAACAGGCCGTCATGATGATGAAGCAGGAGGTGTTGAACGTGGCGTTCGGCCATGGCGTGGTTATCCCTATGGCCGCCGGCGCGTCATCGACGAGCTCCATCACCTCGACGCCGAGCGGCGGCCTCCTCTTTAACCCAGGCCACATACGCCATCCCAGGGCGGCGGCAAGGTAGGACTGGATGCGCGCTGTCCCGGCTAGGTTATCCACGCACGACGCCGTCGGATACGTCCGGCAAAGGAATCGACCTCAACCGCACTCCCACGTCCAGTCAATCATCGCCGGCAGGGCCGAAGAAACAATGACGAATCTCTGCCACTGATATGCCACCGGCAGCCAACCTGTTCGACGGAATGACGTACTGGCGAGGTCCCGTCAGGGACCAAGATGGCAAAGTTCTTGCCCATTTTGTTGTAATTGTTTTGCAATTTCTAGTTGGTCCTGTCGGCTTCTTTTCATGGCCACTATGCGCGTAGGAATATGTGGACATGAATGTCGAGGCCATCATGCAGGACATGATCAACAACGGCGCCGACGAGGAAGACAACGACTACACTCAATATGACGACACTCATTACGAAGAGGTTCATGAGGGCTACTCCCTTGACAACCAACCATTATTTGGCAACGACGGCTTTACCCAAGGCATGGGTGACGACGTCACCCAAGACATGGCCGAGGAAATTACCCAAGCTACCGCGGAAACACTGGCCTCATCACTTGCCGCCACAGTTGACGATGGCAAGAAGGTCACCCAAAGGACGTCGAGCTACACCACCGAAGAGGACAAGTTGCTATGCGCCGCTTGGATTGAGAATTACAAAGATCCACTTTGCGGTGCCGAGCAAAAGGGAAATGCTTATTGGGCCCGCGTGGGCAAGTACTTCCATGAGCATACGATGTTGGGACAAAAACCCTTCTATACTACACATAAAGATCTCTCCCTTGCAAAAAGGTGGGGCTTCATCCATGCCGAGTGTAGCCGGTTCGAAGGCTTATACGTGACAATTAAGGAAGGGCAATAAGCGGTGTCTTAGCCGTTGACATGGTAAACCTCTTTCCCTCTTCTCAATGTTGCTACCACATAGAAGCATATATCATTGATTGTTGTGCGTGTGTAGGTTGTTTATGATTTGAAGCACTTAAGTCCACATAAGACAACAAGGGATTCACATTGAGCCATTGTTGGATGTTGCTCAAGGACACCAAGAAGTGGAAAACAAGCTACGTGCTTTGGAGGAAACTCGAGAACGCGAAGAAGAAGGGCAATTACAATTCATCAATGGATGGTACCATCGATCACGAATACGATGGCCAAAACTTAGCGTCGACGCAACCGAAGAGGCAGGCGTTGGTGGCCGTTCCAAACAACCAGTTGGCCACAAGGCAACCAAGACCGATATGCACCATCAAGCTTCTTCATTGGCGTTCCAGGAGACCTTGAGGGAGTTGATGGCCAAAAAGAAGAGGCCGTCACCGAGAGGGAAGAGAGGCGACGCAAAGAGAAAGAGGCAACCACTAAGAGCTTTGTTGATCTTCAACTGAGAGCTCTTGAGGTGGAAGAGGCCCGGGTGAAGTCCATTCTCGTCGAGGCCGAGGCCAAGGCAAGGCTGGTGGATGCCTATGCCAAGTCCAAGGTCTTGGAGGACGAAGCCAAGATCATGGCCGAGGAGAACCGGATCATGCTCACGGACCTGGCCACCATCTCCGATCCCATGCAAAGGGCTTGGATTGAGAAGAAGCAAAAGATGATCCTTGCTCTTGATGATTGAAGGGCATTAGCATAGATGATTGCGATTTGGGTGAGAGTAGCCACTTTTTAGGTGAAGCTTCCACTTTTTTGGATAAATTGTATAAGATATTGTCTCACTTTGCACATTTGAGAGAAACTTGCCACATATTATGCTTGTCAATTGCTATGTTTTTGTGTTACAATTTGAAATAGAGTGGCCAACAAGCCAGGTTTTCAAAATTGACAGCGAATAAATGGATAGCGTTATACGGGCAGACCGGACTGCGAGACGCATTCTCTCAGCGGATCAACCCAAACGGATAGAAACAGACGGTTTGGATCACCAACTTGGATTGATTCGCTGAAGATGCGCTTACTCCAAACCCTCTGGCATTCCAGCTGCTGGGAGCTGCCAAAGCTACAGATCTGGGCTCGTGTTTTGCTTCCAATAGTTTCTTCCGTGTTCATCCGACGCGGCTTTCCCCGCACGACGAGGACAACGACGACGTGATTACGCACCGGATTATATAAACAAGCTAATGCTCCGCTACGCGGTCTCGATTCTCGACTCGATCTTTTCTCGCTCCCCATCTCGATCGACGGTGAGTATTTTTCTGCTGTTTTATAACCGCCGCCACGTTTTTCAGAAGCGATCGCGACGCCACCCCAACTCCACGTCCAAGTGACCACACTCCATTTTCGGGCCTCCTTAAATAGTGCCAAGACTTGGCTCCAGCTCTCATCGCAACACAGGCACACAGCTTACCGGTGTCAAGTACACTTGTCTTACTTAGCTGTCTAGCCAGCTGCACCGTCGCCTGCTTCCGGTTGAGCTCGCTAGCCCGCGCGCTCCGACGATGACGGTGGCCCCGGCGACGCAGCTGGCTGGCGGCGGGAGGCGGTACGCGCTGCTGCTGGCGCTGAACGACTCGGAGTACGCCAGGAAGGCGCACGGCGGGTACGGCAAGGTCTTCGTCGGCGCCCTCCGCTCCAGCTCCGAGGATACCTGGGACTGCTACCGCGTCATCGACGGCGAGTTCCCCGCGGCCGAAGAGCTGGAACTCTACGACGGCTTCGTGGTGAGCGGCAGCCCGCACGACGCCCACGGCGACGGCGCGCCGTGCTGGGTGCGCCGGCTCTGCCTCCTCCTCCAGACCGTGCACGCCATGGGCAAGCGCGTCCTCGGCGTCTGCTTCGGCCACCAGGCCCTCTGCCGCGCGCTCGGCGGCAAGGTCGGGAGAGCGACCGGCGGGTGGGTCGTCGGCGTGAAGGAGGTGACATTCGTGGAGGATGTGGAAGGTTTTGAGTTCTTGGAGGAGGGGGTTTCTCGCCGGAGGAGCGCCAGCATCATCGAGGTTCACCAAGATGAGGTATGCATATCTGTGATTGAACGCGCGGCTAATTATTGCTCCCCTTTTTTTTTAATATTTAGCAATGTCAATGGCCAATGCAGAGTTGACATTTGAAAGGAAAACATGCATGTTACCGCACGCGAAGATGACATTTTCTTTAGAAATACACGTGAACCACACATGTGGGAACTACATTTCAAGTTCGCACTAGTTCCATAAGCATTTCTTCGATATGTCAAATTTGAGATGACTTCTTTTCAATAGTTGCTTTTCCATAGGGACACCAATAAGTTGGCAACATGGCCTGTCGTAAGAGCGAAGACACATTAGGAGACTTGACCCTTTTAATTTTCAGATTTGCTAGTTTTAAGCTGGCTCCTACTTGAAAGCCAAGTTAGTTCTCGGTCAAGTCCTAAACAAGAGACAATAATACTTGCCCAATTTTATAATCTTGATTACGAACTTGCCCAACTTGGCTAGCTTTGACATTTGACGCGTTAGTTTTGTGCTCCATAATTAGATAATTAATGCCACTTGCAAATTGAGTTGCATTTCCATCGTCAGCTGGGCATTCAGTATTTTTTTATCTGTGACGCTGTGGTTTATGTCGGAGGTACTAATTTGGTGCGATTTGACTTGTAATTAATCAATAGGTGTGGGAGGTACCGCCCGGTGGCAAGGTGCTGGCCTACTCCGACAAGACGCGCGTGGAGATGTTCGCCGTCGGCGACAACGCCCTCGGCATCCAGGGCCACCCGGAGTACACCAACGACATCCTCCTCAACCTCATCGGCCGCCTCGTCAACGACGGCACCGTCGACGGCTGCGCGGGCGAGGCCGCGCGCCGGACGGCGGAGAGCGGCGGGCCGGACCGCGAGTTCTGGACGGGGCTCTGCAAGGGCTTCCTGATGGGCGGTGGCGCCGCCGTAGCCGCCAGGACTCCGGCGCCGGAGCTGAGCTGCTGCCATCGCGTCGCGTGCTTCCCTGCGGCTGCTTCAGGTCCCATTGGCTTGTAGGTTAGCACTTTTGCACGGTCACGTTACGTACGTACGGTCGTTGCATGCGGCTTATAGAGTTCAGCGCATGCAGCATGTGCTATACTGCTATGCATAGTAGTATGGCTTTTTTTTCCACGGTCACGTTACGTACGTACGGTCGTTCCTGAGTACGCGTGCACGTACGATCGGTGAAGCGACAGGACAAGCGGATGCCTTTTTTTTCGCGTGTGCTGCATTGTACAGCATGTGTTGTATGATTTCCAATGATTGAATGGATGAGGGATATGTGGTTTGGGCGATGACACTTATCCAGGCAGTGGCGGACCCAGGAAGGAACGGGAGGGGGCACACCTTCAAATTTTTTTTTGCGCTCCCCAAATAATGAAAAACCTTTGCCTATAGAACAATGTATAAGAAAAAAGTTTCCCCCAAAAAAGTTAAAAGTCTTTGGCAATTTTTTTTTGCCCCGCCATTCTTCATACTAACGGTGTTCAAGAAGATGCAATCTTCTTTGATACTTGTTTCTCAAATGTAGCGCAATTTTGCTCTTCCTCTTCATTTCTACACAATTGAAACATTAGCAATTTACAAATTAGAGAGAAATGAGAATTCGGGCTCACCGCGCTCACTGCTGGTCATCGACGGGAAGATCACTTAGAGAGGGGTCAAGGGGAGAGAGGCGGCCGGCGGGAAGAGGGGGGAAGGCCGAGGCCGAGCCGGGGAGCCGGCGGGAAGAGGGATTGAGGGAGTCCAGTGATATGCCGTTATCTACATTGGTTTGTGATGATATGGGCACGGAGGCCTATGTGGAGCCCAATTTCAGGACTCCACCAACCTAGGTGGTACGCCATCAAGGATTCAGGAGTGACACGCTAGGACGACCTAGCCATGTAATAATTAAGTCTAAGGTTGTGTCATTCATTCTATGTTAGGAAATAATGTAGCCAGGTCATGCTTGTGGGCCATCTAGGGTTTTAATAGAGTACGGTTTGACTTGGGCTCTGTCCAAGTCGAACTAGGTTAGGCCCAATAAGGGGGCCGGCCGGCCAGCTCTCCCTCTCATATAAGGAGATGGCACGGCTAGGGTTTAGGATAGAACAAGTTGAGTCTAAAAGATTAGGGTTTCCCTATAGCGTGTGATCACGTGTATCATCCCTCCGGGGGTACGGCGCTGCCGTTATCTATTATATCCGCTGCGAAGGTTCTTGTGTTCATCAAGGATTGTCTAGCTCTTGGTTTGAGGCGTATCGTTCATCGATCCGTTGCTTGCTTGGATTCGTTCCCTCTTCTCCGGGATGCGTTCATCGCGTTGTTGGGAGGATTTACTACCCCGGAGTTCTCGGCGTGAAAGATCGGGCATCAACTAGGAGGATCCACTCGGGTTCCTCCCACATCATGTGGTATCGGCTTTACGGGTTGCTCACGGCGAGGTGTTGTTGATCGATCTCTTTGATCGGTTTGCATCGGAGAAGATTAGCTCTAAGATCGGAGGAGTTTGGCTCTCGGTCGAAGGAGGTTGGTTGGAGGAAGTTTGGCATAGTTTGGTGCAGTTTGGAGGTCATCCATGACTGTTTCGGAGGTCAAAATCGCGAAAAATCGCGACCAGAATCGGGAAGAAGACGAAATTTCGCGACCTGGAAAAAGCTGGTCTGAAATCCGGTCAACCGGGCCAGTGACCGGGCAGCCTGGCGTAGAACCCGGTCAACCGGGCGCCAAACCGGGAAGTTCGCAAAAATTCGTCCGGTTGTGTTCCGGTGCGATGCATCCGGTTGGCGACCGGTCAACCGGGCCAGCGACCGGGCAGGCCGGTCTGGAGGCCGGTCTAACCGGGCCCTGGGCCGGGTTGGCTTAGACTGCTTGCGGTTTTCCTCCGGCGGTTTCTTCGTTCGTTGCGGTGGATTCTCCGGTGATCGTTGGTTCATGCTTGTTGATGATGTTCTTGATTCATTTGCAGACGATGTGCGTGGCATACGGTGTTCGCGTGGCACGAAGGCCGGTTATGTGTTCAATGATTACCTTGACATACGGAAGGGCGTACAACGTCATTTGTCCAAACTAAAGTGGTATTTACACCATGATGCGGCCGTTGAGGAATATGAGCATTGGGAAAGGAACATGGAATTGGGTTTCACTCGTTGTCGCCGATATGGAGGAAAGTTCACTGGTTATGATGCATATATTCTTGCTCACCGGCGTGTGGACGAAGAGTTGTATGCTTATTGGTGGGATGCGATTGACAGAGGTGAATTTGCTGAAACTTGGGAAGACTACAAAACTTTTCTTCGTAGTGGTTTCGTGTTACCATATGTGGAGGAGAGTAAGCAGCCATCCAGAGTTGTGCATGCAATAGAAGAAGTGGACAGGTGCATAGTTCCTATTCGGGAGATTGTTCCACTACCAACGGTCACTACGGTTGAGGTGAAATCTTCAAAGGAGAGGAAACCTGGCTGCGATACCAAGAGCACTACGTGGCTGTTGAGGAGGATGTACCATTGAGCGGGCTGAATATGCAACTCAAGAGGGTACAAGGTGATGCTTGCAAGACAGTTGACAAGGTTCAGCGATGGAGTTTGTTTCAGACTCAGTGCTTGATCGAGGGCAAGGCTTGCAAGTTGATGATTGATGGTGGAAGCTGTACTAATGGCATTAGCAAGGCGATGGTGACAGCATTGGGGTTGTCTATATGGTGTCTTCCTGAACCTAAACGTCTTGAGTGGTTGAATAGCTGTGGAATGCAGAAGATTACTCACAAGGTGCGTGTGCCATTTACAGTTGATGAGTATGTTGATGAGATCGATTGCGATGTGTTTCCATTGGAGGTGTGTGGATTGCTACTTGGGCGTCCTTGGCAGTATGATCGCAATGTGACACATGCTGGGCGAGCGAATACATATTCTTTTATGCATGGTGGCAAACAGCGGACTTTGAAGCCTATGGGTGATGATCATATCAAGTCCGATGTGGAGTTAGTGGTGCGTAAGGAGAAGTTGCACAAGCCTAATGTGCAGCATAAGGTGCATGATGTTCCGAGCATTGATGTTGGTGATGTTTCAGCCAAGCATGTAGATGACAAGCAAGTTCTTGTTGGTGACAAGTCGGATGAAGCTACACTTATTGTTGATGTGGATGTTGCAGCATGTGCTACAGTTCCAGTTTGTGTTGATGCTAGTATACATACTGATGATGTTTGTGCTGATGATGTTCCAGTACATATGGCGCAGATGCGCGTGAGAGGAGTGGGAGGCGAGAAGGTTAGCGAAGCCACTGCTGATGGTGTTTCAGCCCGGTCACAGACCCGGTCCAACCGGACCAGGCGCCGGTTGAGCCCGGTTCAGACCGGCTTAGGCGCTGATGCCAACCGGAGCATGTTCTCTGAGACGTTGCGACGTCTCGGTCAGGATCCGGTCCCAGACCCGGTTACAACCGGATCGACCGGTCGTATGTCCGGTCAACCGGGCGGCAGACCGGCTGTGGCAGAGCGCGTCAGTGGAGACGGTGGGCAGCGGCACTACCGTGCTAGGAGTATTGTCCAGTTTTCCGCGGCACCGCGGATGCATCAAGGCAAGGATGGACGTGTGAGACATCTATGTGGCCCAGGAATTACACATCTTGTGCAGGGTCATATGCAGCGACACAAGGGTCCATCAGTACCTCGTAAGAAGAAGGAATTGGCGCCAAAGGCCAAGCTCATGTGGAGAAGAAAGGAGGCGCCAAGTGCTGTATCAAGTCGAGAAGGCCGCGAGGGAGGATGTGGTGTGGAAGGCAAGCAAGACTTGAGGACGGCGAGGACGTGTCATGTTCATATCACGTCACCTTTTCCAGAAGACCCTCACGCATTGGGGACAACGCTTCTTGAAGGGGGGGGATGATATGGGCACGGAGGCCTATGTGGAGCCCAATTTCAGGACTCCACCAACCTAGGTGGTACGCCATCAAGGATTCGGGAGTGACACGCTAGGACGACCTACGCCATGTAATAATTAAGTCTAAGGTTGTGTCATTCATTCTATGTTAGGAAATAATGTAGCCGAGGTCATGCTTGTGGGCCATCTAGGGTTTTAATAGAGTCTGTTTGACTTGGGCCTGTCCAAGTCGAACTAGGTTAGGCCCAATAAGGGGGCCGGCCGGCCAGCTCTCCCTCTCATATAAGGAGATGGCACGGCTAGGGTTTAGGATAGAACAAGTTGAGTCTAAAAGATTAGGGTTTCCCTATAGCGTGTGATCACGTGTATCATCCCTCCGGGGGTACGGCGCTGTCGTTATCTATTATATCCGCTGCGAAGGTTCTTGTGTTCATCAAGGATTGTCTAGCTCTTGGTTTGAGGCGTATCGTTCATCGATCCGTTGGTTGCTGGATTCGTTCCCTCTTCTCCAGGCTGCGTTCATCGCGTTGTTGGGAGGATTTACTACCCCAGGTTCTCGCTGTGAAAGATCGGGCATCAACTAGGAGGATCCACTGGGTTCCTCCCACATCACGCATACGCGGTGAATCCCAGAGAGCATCGCAGGCGGGCGGGCGCGCCAGGCCGACAGGAGAACTTGAGGTGGCGGACGGAGGCAATGCAGGGGCAGCGGCAGCCGTGCGGGCGGCGATCGGGGGCTCTGGGCGGCGGGGAATCGCCGCCAGTCCATGAATCGCGTGGGCGACTGGGCGTGACCACCGTGTGCGGCTTCGCGTGAGGCCGTTCTGGCTAATTGGGCTTTTTTCCGATGGGGTACTAACTTTTTTTACAGGAAATCTGGGTGGGCCACGCCCCCCCCCCCCCCGCACCCCTAGATCCGCCCATGTATCCCTGGCACATTCCCAGACATGCAGTACCTGACGAGATTTGATGTTGTGCAGCCAGCGGCACCCCCACCCTCAATGTGCTTCTCCAGCGGCTACCATGGCGGCCCTACCAACCTCTAGCCATGGACGAACATTGGCTTCCGCATCGGCAACAACTGCACCACCTACGGCGGGAGCATTAGCTAGTTGTCCATCAGTGCTTGCACGATTTGCAATCGGACCATTGGCCTCCCCATGGTAAGTTTCGATTTCCTCCTTTTTGATTTGGGCTAGGGTTTTTGTTGATCCGTTCAATTCGTGCTTAGGTGCTTAGACTCGTTGTTAGATCTAGTGTTAGTGCCAATTCATGCACGCTGCTCAATGTTGTGGCGTGGTAATATCTTGTTTGGCATTGACATGCTTGTCAATGTGTGTGGGCGGTCAGGGCCATGGCGTGGTGATCACTGGTTTGACATTGATATGATTGTCAATGCAAGCATTGTGGGCACCGCCATGACGTGGTCAGCAGTGCATTGCCAGTGACATGCATGTCAATACCAGGCACGGGAGTGACCGCCATGGTGTGGTGATCACGGTTGCGGCATCGACATGGTGATCACTACTTGGCCATTGACATTGACATGAAAGACAATTCTAATGCAAGTTGGTCGCCACCGTGGCATGGAGATCACTACTGTGACATTGACATGCACAGCACTGCAAGCATGCTAACATTCTTTAATGAACTTTGTTGCTCTGTTGCGGAACTAGCTGTTTCTGAACAACAAAATTGAGGCTCTATTGGATATGGCACACATCATCCCCTCTATACAGCCGAGGCCTAAGATATCATGCTTGGTGGAGGTCGTGGAGGCGTTGGATCTGCCGAAGAAGCATAAGGGGCGGTCTCCATGCATAGGGAACGAAGGCGTCCAGAAGGTGCCACGGTTCTACATTCAGGTGAGCCCAAGGGAACTATGATCCCTCATAGTGCCAGTATTAATGGCCAATGGAGTAGGTGTTGGCCAAGATGGTGAGGATCATTTAGGGTTTAGGGTTTGGGTATAGGTTTAGGGTTTAGTCATACAGTCAAGGTGCCAATTGAGACCACTACATTTTGCAAGACCTGGGTGCGGATGTAGTGTTTAGATGGCAGGCTGATCTTCTTCAAGGGGTCAGAGGCCTTCGCTAAGAAGATCAAGATGGCCGTCGGCGACACCCTTGTGTTCAAGTACAAGAATAGAAGAGTTTAAGATGAAAGTGCACTGGTGTGGAGGTGGTGTTCTACTAAAAGCACTGTCGGGGGAATAACCACGGCTGATACTACGAGGTAGCTTATGAGAGGTGTAGAGCAAGACGATGAGGAGAATCCGGGATCGAGATTGGCACACGATGTACCCAGGTTCACGTCCCCTCGGTGGAGGATCACTGCGTCCTGCTACAAATCTACTATATGATCATAGATTGGTTTACAAGGAGCCGTCGTGGGCGGAGAGGAGATTGTATGTCTAATGAGGGATGCCCCCTTCAAGGGGTGCCCCTCGTGGCTTTATATATGCAGTCACCTAGGGTTTACAGGTATAAGGATGTTTGTGCTGCTTCGCTTTCTTTCTGGGACTTCTGCAGGTCCAATCGCTCCGGGCTTCAATCGCTAGGGTGCTTGGTCCAGTCGCCTGCCGACTGGACCTGTCCTGGGCTCTATTCATCCGGCGAGTGAGCTTGGTGATGGCCCCCTAGGGCGTATCCCCATCAAGCACCATGGCAGGGTGATCTTTATTTTGTTTATGCTAATGGTGTGATGTGATGTTGTGATATTGGTATACACTACAAGCAAAGTTCTAATAGACAACGTCTCAAAATCGTCCGCTAAGGGGTATTTTTCGTCGCATATGGGCCTAACCCGACGATATGGGTTCGCATTGTGAAAGCTGCGTCGAGGCAAAGTCCTACGACGATTTTTTCGGTCCGTCGCGCTTGGGCGCCCTTCCGCCACGGAAAATCGGACCGTTGCCCAAGTGTTTCGGGAGCCGTTGACTGCGACGTCATGCAAGCCGACACGTGGCACACGCGCGTTAAGCGGCGGTTAACGGCGTTAACCGGCCGAAACCCCGTGGTAGATGGTAGGCCCACACGAGGCTCGCCACGTCTTAAGCGGGCCGGCCCATTAAGTTTGCGGGCCGGGCCGGCTGACTTAGTTTGACCGGTCAACTATATAGGCTGGGCTGGTCCATTAGTTACGTGGGCGGGCCTAACCTCTAAGATTGGTCGGTCAAAACTTTAATGGGCCGGCCCACTAAGCATGTGGGCGGGCCGAATGCACTCGTTTGACCGGTCAACGAGCAAAAGGGCCGGCCCACAAGACATGTGGGACCCACTTTCTGTTATCGGGCCGGCCCATTTACAAAGTGGGGTCCACATTAAAGCAAGCGGGCCGGCCCAAGAAGTTAGTGGGCCGGCCCCAATTAGCATGTGGGTCCCACTTTCTCGCTATCGGGCCGGCCCATTTAGTACGTGGGGTCCACATTAGATCAAATGGGCTGGCCCAACAAGCCAGTGGGCCGGGCCAAAAGCACCGGTGGGTCCCACTTTCCTGTTAAAGGGCCATCCCATTTAGTATGTGGGGTCCACCATATAGCAAGTGGGCCGGCCCAACAAGATAGTGGGCCGGGCCATAAACACAGGTGGGTCCCACTTTCCAGTTAAAGGGCTGGCCCATTTAGTACGTGGGGTCCACCATATAGCGAGTGGGCCGGCCCAACAAGATAGTGGGCCGGGCAAAAAAAACTCTGGTGGGTCCCACTTTCCTGCTAAAGGGCCGGCCCATTTAGTACGTGGGGTCCACCATATAGCAAGTGGGCCGGCCCAACACGCTAGTGGGCCGGGCCAAAAACACTGGTAGGTCCCACTTTCGTCTTAAAGGGCCGGCCCATTTAGTATGTGGGGTCCACTATATAGCAAGTGGGCTGGCCCAACAAGCCAGTGGGCCGGGCCAAAAGCACCGGTGGGTCCCACTTTCGTCTTAAAGGGCCGGCCCATTTAGTATGTGGGGTCCACCACAAAAGCAATTGGGCTGGCCCAACTAGTTAGTGGGCCGGCCCAGTAGTGGGTGGGGTCCACCTTAAAGCAAGTGGGCCGGCCCAATTAGAGTGTGGGGTCCACGAGTAAATCAAATGGGTCGGCCCAATAAGTAAGTGGCCCGGCCTCGTTTAGTTGTCGTTTATATGCCGGCGTAAAAGGCGCTTTAGGATTTTGCGGGTCGGCACGTATGTGATTTCGCTTAATTGGGCCGTTTAAGGGATGGGAATTCGTGATTTAGATACGAGAATATTTACGCAGCATTGATTTACGTCGGATAGCCTCACTTACCACAAGCACCAAAGAAAAAATGCGCGAAAGAACTATAAAAACTAACTAAATATTACATCAGTCGCAAGGCTTTGAAAAAATATTACGAGAACCCGAGAGAAATTGAATGGTAATTAAACCTAGCAATACAATGAAGCGATCCGGCAATCTTTTAAGTTGTCCATGCAGGCACCTATATCCGAAACAAAGACATTACAAGTTAAGACAGACAACAATGGAAACGCAAAGACAACGCAATAGTGTTTGCCAAAGAATTTGGAACTCATCATTTCATCGTTATAACAAGATCATTGTAATGCGCACAATAAGCAAACAAAGAGTGCATGCCGCATACCAACAGCCAATATAACAGAGCATGTTAGAATGAAACGACAGACTTACTACTGTCGAGTCCCATGCAAACCAACATGTTCGGGGAGTACAAAATTAGCATGAACAACATAGTAGCGAGGCTATAAATTTTGTAACAACGACCGAGCAAGATGAAGTTATGATGGCTACATCTACGGAAGCGAGGAATGTAAACCAAAAATAGAAGTTACGATGGCAAAAGCTAAAGAGGAGGGAATGTGAACCAACATGTGCCAAGTGCAATTACTTAATTTTGGCCGTGAACTAAATAATACTCCCGAACTTATAGTGAAGGGGATGCAAATCAAGATGTTTCGGGATATAAACTTGTAATGAGCAACACATAGAGGATAGTTAAATGCTGGAGCTTAGGATGGACCAGATACAAAATATAGTGGGATCACCTGTGAACTTGTATAAGAGGGAATGCAAACCAATATGTTCAGCTTTCCATATGTGAGCGTCATGCCAAGTCAGAGAAACAAGTCAATAATGCAGCTTTTGAAGAACAAGATGGCACGCAAAATTATTATCTAGTAGTATGACAAGTTTATTTGTACTACGAGGCTAGATAAGCGAGTGATAGCATGCCAAACTAAGTCCTTACTTTGTTAGCTTACAATGAACTAGATACAAAACAATGGCATCACCGTAGTACGGGGAATGCAAGCCAACATGTTCATGGAGTAAAAAATTGGCACAAACAACATAGTAGCGAGGCCATAATTTTTGTAACAACGACCGAGCAAGATAAAGTTATGATGGCTAGATCTACAGAGCGGGGAATGTAAACCAAATATAGAAGTTACGATGCCAAAAGCTATAGAGCAGGAATGCGAACCAACATGTGCAATTACTTAAAATTGGCCATGAACTAAATAATAGCGAGGATGTTACTATAATACCTATAATTTTTGTAACAACGACTGAGCAAGATAGAAGTTATGATGGCTACATCTACAGAGCAGAGGAATGCAAACCAAAATGTTCAATCGCTTAAAGTTAGCAATGAAGTAGAAAATAGCAACGTGTTACGGTCATAGCTAGGAATGAACTAAAAGAGCTTCAAACAAACAAGCATCCGAACCCGAACATGGCGCTAAAACAAGGGACTTACATTAGGAGAAGCACTCTGTGGGAGTCACGACGGATCTTCCTGGGGTTGATAGATCCGGTGATGAAGTACGCTACATGTGCTACTTGGGGTTGGAGAGACGGCCATTACACTTCATGATTACTCATCTCATCTGCAAAAACGTAACGGCGCGTCGTTAGCACAAACAAGTTCCCCCAAGATTAAACAAGAACTTGCAGGCAAGCAATAGAAAAGCGACGATAGAAGAGTTTAGATCATGCACGGCGCCGGTGAAGCGGATCCGGTTCGTGCACGGCGGTGTCGGTGAGCAAGATCCGATGCGGTGGACGACGGATCCGGCGAGCGGCTCCGGTGGGGTGGACGATACCGCAGCTGAAGCGACTGCGGTAGAGCTGCTAGATGAGCATATGGTTTCGAGGTTCGGCGGGGATGATCCGATCCGGTTGATGACGGCGTCGATGAAGCGGCTCCGGCAGGCAGCCGGATGACGAGGATCGCGAGGGCTCGGGTAGGGCAGGGAAGTCCGGCGGGGATGTTCCGGTGCGGTGGTCGTGGAGGTGGGAGAGAGGGACTTGGGAAGTTCCGGTGGGTGGTGTAACGTCCCAGGTTTAGAGACGATCGAGGGGTAGATTTTAGAAAGGGATGTGCATTGCATAGTAAATTCTGTTGAAATTTCGCGCTTTTAAACAAAAACTGCATCGAAGGGGGGCAAGTTTCTCTCTGGACACCTTACAGGGTTAGGGTTTCGAGAGTGCGACAAACTTGCTTCTTTCTAATTAAACTAGGGTTTTGAGAAGAGAGGGGAGAGTTTGCATCATAACTTAAGTTGCATGATTGAATTCAAACTTAAGTTGAATTTGAATTTCAAATTCAAACATCAAATGAATATCTCATAAATTCAATTGTGAGGAAATTCATCAAGTAAATTATAAATAATAAACAATATAAGCAATTAAAGTAAAGTAAAGCTCATTAGAGAAAACTTTGAGCTTTATTGATTAACACACAAGATACATTGTCTTTACAATATTCATAATGGAAATAAATGAATTTTACAACACATTACAAGAATTGGAGAAATTGTAAAATAAAAGAAAATAAAAAAGAAAAGTACAAGGAAGGATTCTATCCTAAATACTACAAGATCATCTTCACTTGATCTTGGATTTGATGATCTCCATATCCATTTTGATCATCATCTTGATTCCCTGCACATAAAAAGCAAAGCAACAATTATGCCAAGTGGCATTGCCACTTGGCAGGTTAGAAAGAAAATGGCAACAGAGGGGATATGCTCACAGCTCTGCCGAGCTGATCCTCTCCAAACCAAGTGCAAAGCATCATGAACACACACACACACAGGCAGCTCACACTGCATGTGTGCATGCTCACTGACACACTCACACGAGGAGAGTCACCAACACTTGCCGAGGCGGTGCTTGTCGACCGAGAGATGCAATGGCTGGCCATATAAATACTTTTCACAACTAAAACCCTAGTCATTTGTTCAGCCATCGACAAGCGGCGAGTGGTAAGTTCACCAAGAACACCAAGAACACTTAGAGCAGGAAGAACAACAAGCCACCGAAAACCATCCAGGGACAGTTTCACCAAGAAGCTGTCAGCCGTGAGCAAGTACCGGATGGAGTAAAGCATCACAAGTCACAAGGAGGAGCAGGGCAAGTCAAGCAAACCACCGAAGCAAAACCTCTACACCAACACCCATTTCTAGGAGGCTGGAGTGAGGTATAAACAGATCAACCTGAGCAAAACCCTGGTTTGCTCATAAATAAGCATTTGCATATGTCACAGAAGCCAAAATGGGTAGAATACCCAGATTGTATCATCATCTGGCTACCAAGTCAGTTGGTGCAAGCAAAAATGGGTGAAGCCAATAGGAAATCACCAAGGGAACACTAGCTAGACCAAAACAGTGGCATAACCAAGGCAATCCAGCAAGGAAATGATCCTATCTATTCAACCAAAGTCACCTAGCACCTAAAACCTAGCACACCATCAGATAGATAGACAATATGTGTCTATTCTTGTTTGTCAACATCAAAGAACACTGGAAATCCAACAAGGAATTACCCGAGTGATGCATTCACTAAGCCATCACAAGCCAACAAGGGTGGGAGCTACCTAAACGACAATGAATTCCTGTCAAGGTCACCTCAACCACTGAACCAGCCCAAACTAATAAGCCATGCACAGTTATCATCACCCAGATGGGTTCAAAAGGAGGGCTAGGGTACCCAACCAAGTGGTGGCATCCATCTAGCCCTGTCACAATTAATTAGATGATCACAACTGCAAGGCAGCTCACATCACTTATCCACTTCAGTATAATTCAGGCAAATACAGATAAGTGAGCTAAACAAACAAATCAAAGCACCAGGGCTTTGCAGTGATCCAATGGATCACTTGCAAGCAACAGCAGATTGCTTAAGCCAACCACGAGTACACACCGAGTTAAGCCTGTATGAAGCACAAACAGCACTGGTGAACACCAGTGAGTCACAGAGAGGAGCACATACTTGCTCACAAGCAAGTAATGATCAATTGATCATCAAAGCATCACTTACTTTTGCTACAGATCACTATAGCCAAGCATAGTATCATCAAAAGGCCCAGATAATTAAATTAACCATATAATTGAACAATTGCATCACAGATAAGTGAATAGAGTTTTATAATTGTATCCAGAAGCACTCCATCAAGTGATGGAGTTGTTAATGCAACAGTTAGGCTCAATTGAGCATGTCCAGGAATTAGAGCACATATAATAGCACATCTGGAGCACTGGCACTTGCCAAAGGCAAGGATCATCACAGAATGATCAAGCCAAGAGCAATCCATGGCATATACATGAAAGGAATATTATACAGAGAATCAACAGGAGTCACTAAAATTACACAGAGCACCACAGCATGCTCATAAGCAATAGTTCATGAGTTGCAACAGTAAGCAATTGAGCAAGAACAGCACAGCACAACAAGCTAGAACCGTGGCAGATGCACAGCAGCAGCATAATCACACAACATAGCAGCAGGCGCACAAGCTAGCAAGCCGCAGCAGCGCATCGGCACGGCCAACATCTCCACATGGGGAATGAGGCCAGTAGTCGAGTCAGACGCAAGGGAGAAGAGAACGAGGAGAGGAGGATGAACTAGCGAGTAGAGAAGGAAGAAGGAAAAGGATGGCGGCGCACATACACTGGAGCGGAGCACTACGGCGTCACCATGGCGGTACGGCGGCACAG
>NC_061509.1:202472875-202516379 GCF_022539505.1 Lolium rigidum
GTACTATTTACTCGTACCGTGGTATGTGGTCTCTTATGAACTTATTCATATGCTTGCAAGACATTAGACGACATTCCACCGAGAGGGCCCAGAGTATATCTATCCGTCATCGGGATGGACAAATCCCACTGTTGATCCATATGCCTCAACTCATACTTTCCGGATACTTAATCCCACCTTTATAACCACCCATTTACGCGAGTGGCGTTTGATGTAATCAAAGTACCTTTCCGGTATAAGTGATTTACATGATCTCATGGTCATAAGGACTAGGTAACTATGTATCGAAAGCTTATAGCAAATAACTTAATGACGAGATCTTATGCTACGCTTAATTGGGTGTGTCCATTACATCATTCATACAATGATATAACCTTGTTATTAATAACATCCAATGTTCATGATTATGAAACTAATCATCCATTAATCAACAAGCTAGTTAAGAGGCATATTAGGGACTCTTTGTTTGTCTACATATCACACATGTACTAATGTTTCGGTTAATACAA
The DNA here is from genome assembly GCF_022539505.1 of Lolium rigidum. NCBI lineage: Eukaryota > Viridiplantae > Streptophyta > Magnoliopsida > Poales > Poaceae > Lolium > Lolium rigidum. The sequence continues at coordinate 202,473,385 of NC_061509.1, forward strand.
TTATAGCATGATATATAAACATTTATCATAAACATAAAGATATAAATAATAACCACTTTATTATTGCCTCTAGGGCATATCTCCTTCACTAGGTTCCGGTGTAGTTCTTACTTCACCAAAGGGAGATCATCTCCGGTATGTTCTGCCAATACATTTCAGGGCATCGAACAATGTCGCTGAATATGAGGCTCTAATCCATGGGCTCAAGGTCGCAAAAGAAATCGGTGCACACCGGATCATTTGCTACGGTGACTCAGATCTAGTGGTGCAACAATGTTCCGGAGATTGGGACGCAAAAGATGCCAACATGGCCTCATACCGGTTTCACGTGCAAAAGATCGCCGAATTCTTCGAGGGGTGTGAGTTTCACCACGTGCCGCGGGCGAAAAATGAAGCCGCGGATACGCTCTCTAAGTTGGGCTCCTCCAGGCAAGAAATCCCTCCCGGAGTAGCGTTGGCTCACCTAAGGGTGCCATCGATAAAACCAAGTCTGGAGTCTGAATCAATTTTCGTACCGGAGTCACATGTTGTGCCAATGGAAATTATCGAAGGAAACCCGGGGACTGTTCCGGTAAACCCGGGGACTGCGAGATCCAAGCCGGAAGAAGCTATGTTGGTGGATAGTATGGAGGTAGATGTACCGGTGTTTCTGGTTCGAGAAGCACCAACTTGGGTTAAACCTATTAAGGAATTGCTGATCAGCGGCACTTTGCCGGTTGACGAAACTGAATCAAGAAGGATCCAGAGGAGATCCAAGGCCTATACCATCATCAATGGCGAGGTGTACAAGAGGAGTGTTACTGGAGTCCTCCAAAGATGTGTGGAACCGGAAGAGGGAAAAGAAATGCTTGTGGAGATTCACCAAGGAGAATGCGGGCACCACGCTTCATCAAGGGCGCTAGTGGCAAAAGTGTTTCGGCATGGATTCTACTGGCCCACGGCGCTGGAAAACGCTGAGGATTTGGTACGGAAATGCAACGGGTGCTAGAGGTACGCCAAGCAAAACCATACCCCAGCATCCGGTTTGAAAACTATACCGTTAACTTGGCCATTCGCTGTTTGGTGCCTTGACATGGTTGGCCCATTCAAAACTGCAAGGGGAAGCATGACCCACATCCTAGTAATGGTGGATAAATCACCAAGTGGCTTGAAGTGAAACCTATCGCAAAGTGTGATGGGCATACGACGGTGAAGTTCTTGAAAGATGTTATCTTGCGGTATGGATACCCACATAGCATTATCACTGACAATGGGACAAACTTTTCTCAAGGAGAGTTCGAACGATTCTGTGAGGATAACAACATCCGGTTGGATTTGTGTTCAGTAGCACACCCGCAAGGCAATGGCCAAGTGGAAAGAACCAATGCTTTGGTGCTTTCCGGTATCAAACCAAGGCTCATTGAACCGCTTGAGAAGACACCCAGTGCTGTGGAGCATAAGAACAACACCGAACCGGTCTACTGGATACACTCCATTCTTCATGGTTTATGGGGCGGAAGCCGTGATACCAACCGACATTATTCATGATTCACCAAGGGTTCAACTCTATACCGAAGAAGAGGTAAAAGAGGCCCGAGAAAATGATGTGGACCTGCTCGAGGAAGCAAGAGAGCTGGCTTTGGCAAGAACATCCATCTACCAGCAGAACCTCAGACGCTATCATAGCCGGAAAGTTAATTCGAGAGTGTTCCGGGAAGGGGACCTGGTGCTACGCTTAGTGCAGCGCACTGAGGGGCGCCACAAACTCTCACCTCCGTGGGAAGGAACTTTCATTGTGAGCAAGGCTCTACACAATGATGCATACTACTTGATCGATGCACATGAAGCAAGGAAGGGAATGATAAGGGGTGGCCCGATCTTCTCAGTAAGCAACGGTGGTGATGAGGATCACGGGGTGATGGCAGCGGAGAAACACGATGATGAGGTGATTGATAACTTGTATGACGCAACGAGATCTCTCGATTGGTCCCTGTCGCCAATGCAACAGCTCTCAACCCTGCAAGATATTCGCAACTCCACACACTTGCGCACGTAGCCGCCGACCACGAAGCGGTAAGTTGCAACCGTCTAATTCCCAATGGAACAGCAGATCACACAAGACTTTTTCAGGATCTACACAATATCAAGCAATATGGTGTAGGGATTCAATAGTTTTGCTAGAGCAAACAACTAAGAACTAGGGTTTATCTTAAACGTGGTCTAAAGCAGCTAGGGGGCGTCCTGGGCACTTATATAGGTGTCCGGGACGAGTTCTGGTCGAAAAGATATAAGAATAACCGACCTAGAATAGATATGGTCGAGACAGACTCGGACAAATCCGGTCTGGAATCCGGTCAACCGGGCCAGGGACCGGGTCGGCCGGTCTGGCGTCCGGTCGACCGGGCGGCAACCGGAAACTTCGCAACTTTCCGGTTGTTGCCCGGTACGATGCATCATTTCCGGTTGGCGGCCGGTTGGCGACCGGTCAACCGGGCTGGGGACCGGGCTGGCCGGTCTGGGGCCCGGTCGGACCGGGTTCTGGACCGGCCTGGACGTCTTCTTCTCCTCTCGCGCATGCCTCCCGCTCCTCCCTCGCGCGACCATGAGATATCTTCATGTCCAGCTCCATGTCCGAGCTTCACATCCATCTTGACGTCCGTCTTCATGTCCAGCTGCTCCTCTACTCCTCGTGCGACGCTCGTCTCCTCTTGATACCTGATGATACATAAGTAATAGGATTTAGGCAGTATAAAGTTCTCATCAATCAAAGTACCATTTAGAAACGAGTTCACCTGTTGTTTAAGTAGCTTCGCATGAGCCCTTGTAATTGGTCCAATTCGAACTTCATCGGACTTGAGCTTCACAGCAGGTTCATCTTCATTTATCAATGACGGAGGTAGTGGTGTAGTAGGGATGTCCTCATCATCTCCCCCCCCCCCTTCAAAAGGCGTCGACCTCGACGCTCCAAGGTCTTCTCCGTCATATGGTGTCAAATCAGCAACATTGAAAGAATTACTGACACCAAACTCATCAACTGGAAGATCTATTGAGTATGCATTATCATTGATCTTGGCAAGCACTTTGTAAGGACCAGCACCACGAGGCTTCAACTTAGACTTCCGCAGCTTCGGGAACCTATCCTTGCGAAAATGTACCCGAGACCATATCACCAGGCTTGAACAACATCTCTTTGCGCTTCTTGTTCATCCTTGCAGCATTGCTCTTGCCTTTCTTCTCGATCAACTCTTTAGTCTTCACATGGATCTTACGCACAAAATCTTCCCTCTTGGATGCCTCCATATTAACTCTCTCATGTATGGGCAAAGGCAACAAGTCAAGTGGAGTAATGGGTTTGAAACCATACACCACCTCAAAAGGACACAGCTCCGTGGTAGAATGTACCGCCCTGTTGTAAGCAAACTCTACATGCGGCAAACACTCTTCCCACTCCTTCAGGTTCTTCTTGATCATGGATCTCAACAGTTGTGACAAGGTTCGATTCACCACCTCAGTTTGACCATCAGTTTGAGGATGACAAGTAGTACTGAACAGTAGCTTCGTCCCTAACTTTCCCCAAAGTGTCTTCCAGAAGTAGCTCATGAACTTCACATCACGATCAGAAACAATAGTCTTCGGGACTCCATGTAGTCGAACAATCTCCCTGAAAAACAGGTTAGCAATATGCGACGCATCGTCGCTTTTGTGGCGAGGCAATAAAGTGTGACATTTTAGAAAATCTGTCCACTACCACAAATATAGAATCATGGCCTCTTTTAGTACGCGGCAAACCCAACACAAAATCCATACTAATATCTTCCCAAGGTGTAGTAGGTGCCGGTAACGGAGTATACAAACCGTGAGGCTTCAGCTTGGACTTGGACTTGTTGCAAGTAATGCACCTCTTCACATACCTGTCCACATCCCGCCTCATCTTTGGCCAATAAAAATGATCAGCGAGCATGAGTAGCGTCTTCTCACGCCCAAAGTGACCCATCAAACCTCCAGCATGTGATTCCTGCAATAAGAGCAAACGAACAGACGATTCTGGAACACATAGTTTGTTAGCTCTAAACAAGAACCCATCGTGTATGTGATACTTTTCCCATGCTTTACCCATAACACACAAGCGGTACGGCTCAGCAAAATCATGATCAGTCGCATATAAATCACATAACACCTCTAATCCAGGAATTTCAACATCAAGATGGGTTAATAGCATAGTCTTCCTAGATAGAGCATCAGCAACAATATTATCTTTTCCCTTCTTATGCTTAACTAGTTGAATGCCCGTGCGTTGCCACGGTCAATTAAATTTACATATCTAATAAAATAACGTTACTGTAGGAATTCAAATCTTCAAATTCAATAGATTATGAATGCATAAATATATTCAGGCGATTCCAACTAAGTATTTTTCGTGGATATAATTTTGATTGGGCGCTCTCTAGTGATCGCTCTCATTAGAAACAAGTTTATCACAAAGTTCCAGATGTTTAGTGACCACAAATTTTGGTTACACAAAAACCATGATTCTGCAAAAAAAACATACAGTAGTGGCAAATGCAATGTTTATGGAAAGGCTAGATAATGTACAACTCCTTATCTGTGTATTCAATACAAAATTATCAATTTGTACTTACCATGTATTAGACAGCGCTTTAATTATTGAAGAAACAAAAATCAGTGACAGTGAATTAACCCATTGTAGTGCAGTCGAATCTCATCGTCTTGAAACATCTTCAATAAAGAATTATTGTTCCATATATCTGTATTGGGAAGTCAAGTAGCTTTCTCTAATTTTATAAAGAAGTCAATAACATATTGCAAACTTCAATCTCGGGCGTAATTTGCAGAAACATGTAGCTCATAATTAGCTTTCAGTTTGCACAGATAAATACAAAAAAATAACAGAAAATAAATATGCCGCATGCCATTAACATCTTTGCTACTGTTATTTATCAACCTTAGGAGACTACTACCACAACAAAGAAATCAAATAGAGATAGAGATAGGACAATAGATAGCAAGCATTGAGCATATGGAAGGAGAGGGGAGAGCCGCCGTCGGCCATCGACCTCAGGCCCGCCCATCTTCCTGCCATCGCATGCCCTTAGCAGCCGCCGCCAACACGAGAGGAGATTCCTGGTATCTGATATATGAAATGCACAACTGCAGGCTAATTTAGAGAAAAAGATGTTTAGTAACACTCATAAATTGTTTAGCTCAGTGGGGCAAATATAGATGCAACTTGCAGCCAGCTTTAACAAATGAATCTGAACTTATGTTTGTACGAAGGGCAAAGTCAAAATAAAAAAGTAGAGACAAGGAACCATGAGGCACCTGAGTCGTTTTCCATCTAAATCTCGTTGCTCCATCACAAAATATCCCTGCTGGTGCCTCTTGTATATTAAGCATGACAAAAGGAACACACATTAGTGCATTTACTTTATTGGTCACATCAGCAGTAGACATATTCAGTGTAAGATGATGCACAAAGTTAAGTCAAATCTGAATTGCCACGGAAGCTATGTGAAGGGACTCGTATCATTTAACATTCACTTATACTGTGGTACATTTCACCCCACCATATCTAAAACAGAGTATGATTTTAAGTTAAATAGAGCCATGAATATAAGCATCCATGTTAAGCAGACTTGAGGCACACAAAAATTCGCTTTTGTTTATCTAGAAATTAATTGCCAGTATATAAACTGAGGGCACTCGGTTCACCTATAACTCCATGAAGTAATACCAACATGGAGCAATATCAAGAATAGTGAATTGACATCAGTGGAATTCAGTACTAATATTCAGACAGTTTGTGAGGATGCTACCCATTTTAAAGTATTTTTTAATGATATTTATTTAGAAGTAATTTGCTGCAAGAAGCAAATTCAATTAGCAGTAAGAAAATTATTCCAGGAGCTCACCAATTGAAAAAGAATCGGAGTTTTGCTATTCAGCTTCGGACCTTCTAGCATCATCATTAAAAAGTTCAGCTTCCCTGTTCAAAGGCTAAACAGATGCATATGAGCCTTACAAAAGTACATAACTAAATATGGCACCATACAAGAACAGAGCACCACATCTTAAGTCCTACTGCTATCTAATGAGGGGACTAACAACACAGTACAGTTAATTGATCTCCATATGTCACTTTTTAGATCCCTAAACTGGTGGATAGTCTAGGTATGCATAGAAAGATGAGAAAACTGGAACAAATAACCGCATGTCCGCACCTTTGCCTAGGTAGCGGTGGCTTGCTCAAACTGTAGGTATTTCAATAACAGATGTTTTATGGCACTGGAACTTAGTTTATAGCAGAAAATAATAGGGATGCCTGCTGATAGAAAACTTTGAATTAACCACTTCACTTCCAATAACACAAAACTGAGGAAGCATACACAACTAAATCGAAATAATTGACGTTGTCATGCTAGTACAGAGATCGAACTGTCCACAAGTACTGCATCATGGAAAAAAGTAACTGAAGTGTTCCCATAAGCTTGGAAATAATCACCTGTATGAGTAACTTGGAAGGGCTACCGTCCCATGCACGGGACTATGTCCTGAATGTAGTCTATACATTCGTTCTTTTTTAGCTTCTGCATTTGTGTCATCAAACTGTTGTTCAGGTAAACAGCAGTCCATTTTATCATAAATGAGAATGTAAATTAACTAAAGCAGCACAAACTATATGTAAGAATGTTTAGGCCAAGCAAGAATAACCATAATGGTGATAGCAAAAAAGTGCAGGGTTTAAATTAATCAATATGCTTTACTGGTATGGAAATACATGAACATATAATATGTACACTCATTATGCATAAAGTATGAACATGTTCAGCTTAAGCCTGGAAGTGTAGCTGCCTTACATCCTACAAAGAAGGAGCAATTAATTTACACAGCCTACAGAATTGCTGGAGCAATTGATTAGATTAAACATATGTATAGCACCAAAAGGGCGATATGACAAAGGGTTGACGCTAACTCCAAAATGCTGAAAACTCGAACCAAGTTATGATATCCCTCCACCAAAATCCTCTGCCAGAACAGAAACAAATAACATTAGCCCAACCATGGGGTTAACAGAAAAGCAGTACGTACATATAGAATCACAATCATTAGACTTCATAACAATATTTTGGAAATCATAATGCTGATGCATTTTATCTAGGTGCATGTTTCTCATGTTAAAGGTGACATAAAATGTTTCTCATTGGCATTGCAAAAGGCTTCACATCAATGGAAGAGAACAAAGCCACGCAGACCTCTCTTTTCTCCTCTACAAAAGAAATCTGCAATATATAAATATATATGTTCGAACAGAAACACTGACATATTCCTCTTTCAGAATTTACAAGCTGCTCATAGAGAGGGACACAAGGAAGCATTGGAGCAACGCCTCAATCTTACATTGACATGGAAGTCCACGGAGGAAGATGACCATGTTGCTGATCAATTATTTCTCCCTGTGTGCATTCAATATCCTCACCTTGCTATGAAATTCTCTGGGATGCCCACATCGCTGCTCTCTCCTCGCGCGGTTGATAAATCCTACATACTGATATACAACAGATGTGTATTCAATACCAGTACCACATGTTGCAGTACAGAGAGATGGTGATCATAGACAAAAAAAAAGCAATAACTCTGTACATATTGACATAAACTGAGCCAAGCTAGCAGAATAATGTCGCACGTAAAATTCAGGACACAAATATTTACGCAATTCAGAATTCACCTTTCATTTGTGTCGTCCAATCCGTGTGCAGGGAAGGAGTCAAGCTGTTGGTGGCTGGTGGGTGCAGAAGACGTGACGCGGTGACGGCGGCCGCCGGCAGTGTGCAGGGCGGGTGGAGCGCAGGCAGGGTCGCGTGGCGGCACCCTTGCCCTGGCGTGCAGGCTCGCGCGGCGGCGGCCTGGCGCTTGTGTACGTGCCGGCTCGCACGGCGGCGGCCTGGCGCTTGTGTACGTGCCGGCTCGCACGGCGGCGACCAGGCGCTGGCGTGCCGGCTCGCGCGGCGGCGTCGGCCTGGCACTGGCGTCGAGGTTCTCGCGGCGGCCTGGCCCTTGCGTGCAGGCTCCCACGGCGGGAGGGCGGGGCGATGGCGATGTGGCGTGTAATGCAGGCGTGCGCGTGCAGTTATTCATGCGCGATGAGGGTCGATTAGTGGCCATGCAGATCGTGGGAAAACTGAATTAGCCTTCCACTCCCGTCAAACACGGGACTACTGTGAATGATTTTTTCTTCGTGACGCGGTTCAGAGGGAGGTTGCCCAATTTTCGTGCGTGGAGGGGAGACACCGACGTACCAACCATCTCACCACCTCTAGCCATTTAATATAGTCTCTACTATTAAGAGCAAATTGGTGAATACCTGGTGTCACATTTTTAGGATGGACAATAATACCCCCACGGTGTCACACATCTAAGAAATTACGGAAGGATGCCACCGCACTCACCTCTATTTTTCTGGTTCGCTGGAGATAGCATTTGATTTATTAATGATCGCATGTTGCATGGTGCGTTATCTACTCAAGGCCTGCGTTATCTACTCAAGGTCTGTTACATTTGTTAGTTAGGCGTATTGCATGCAGCTTTATCTACCCTGGAATGACGCAACAACCACGTCTCCCAAGCCACAATCAGTATGACTTATGTAATGCCCACATCCATTTGCCTGAAAATTGCGTCTCGATTGTCTCCTAAACATCATCTTCTTTTTCAGCCCATGAGAGGATGAACCACTCGGTGACCTCATCGTGTAGCCTACGCTGGATCTTGAAAGGGCGGGGGAGAGCAAGGCGGTCAGGGACGGAAAACGCTGAAAGGACACGGATCTTTACTATTAAGGTGAAACCTTCGAATGCATGGTGTTGTTAGCGTTAATTTCTCTAATCTCCAAAAAAAAACAAATACGTAAAAACATGAGTATTGTTTGAGCGTTAATTTCTCAAATCTCATGCGTACTAATAGGGCTAATCGTTCTTGTCAAACGTATTGTTTGCGACAAATGAAAACCACCGCCGCACACGCATCAACGCCTGGCCGCCCCCACACACCCATTCACGCCGGGGCCAGGCAGGTGCACGTCCCGCCAACCCGCGCACGTCCAGTTGTTGTGCATGAGCCACGCCACGTTGACGAGCAGCGGCACACAGTGCGTCCGCTCCGCCTTCTTGGTGCCGCTGCCGGACGCCTCGAAGTCGTTCTTCTTCTTCCCCATGGTGATGCGGTGGTGCGCGGCGGTGAGGGGTGGGAGTGGAGGTGTCCGTGTTGTGGGCGATGCCAGGGACGATGCCGATCGACTTTTAAGGCCGGACGCGCGCGGGACACGATGCCATTGATGGCGGCGCAGAAGCCCAGCCGCCGCCCGCCAGTGTGCACGCAGAAGAGGCAGCCACGACATTGATGGTGAAGGCTGCGGCGTAGACGCGAAAGCGATGCCCTCGATACAACCCTATGGCTCGCTGCCAGGCGGACTCGGTGAAAAAGCGAGCGGTCACTTGGAGCGTCCGCCACGACGCATCCCAGGCGCTAATATGCGCCGCGTTTGCGTCGCTGCGGATGGCCCGGTCACTATGCGTCGCCCTGCTGGACCTTGTTCCTGACGCATTTTCGACCCGCGCGGACGCAAACGGTCGCCCAACGGCGTCGCCCCGTCGGAGATGCCAGGGAGTAGGAAGACTGCTGTTGTTGGGCAGCATATCTGCAGTTCACTGTCAAAGAAAATATTGGACAGATTTTGTATCTCATGGTGAAGGATCCAAATGATAGTTTTCAGAAACCTTTCTTCATGCAAGTTTTCGTCTTTGCTTGCTGACAGATTTGGAAATGCATAGACATTTCCGAATATTAGACCGAGTTTTACCGTCTGATGCTGCAATTTTATACTACATGACATTTATCTTCACTTGTACAGATTCAAGCTAAAGCTTAACTGATATGTTAACAAATTTATATAGATAACTTAGCACGAATTCAAGTCTCAGGTTCACTACGGGAAAAACTTTCTTTGCCGTGCAACTATTTGCACGGCAAAGGGCCTTATATGCACGGCAAAGGCTTTGCCGTGCATTGCCGCACGGCAAAGACCGCACGGTAAAGCAATCGACGGCAAAGGTTTCTTTGCCGTGCGCCTCGCCAATGTTGCACGGCAAAGGTCTTTGCCGTGCGACGCCGCACGGCAAAGGTTGCTTCTTTGCCGTGTGCTAAATATGGTTTATCTAAAAAAAAGTTCCAAACTGATCAGTCTGGGATTCGAACCTAGGACGCGGAGTAGAGAAAGCGTGCAACCTTGCCACTGAGCTAAGCGTTCGTTTGTTGATAACTATACCACGCCACACCTTTTGAGCTGAGAAGAAATACAGTTTTTACATCTTTGCCGTGCGCTTACACTAGGCAAAGGCTTACTTTGCCGTGTGTTTGTTAAAAACACTAGGCAAAGACTTGCTTTGCCGTGCGTTTGTTAAAAACACTAGGCAAAGGTGTGCACGGCGATGCCTTTTGTGCTTTGCCGTGTGCCAGCGTCTTTGCCGTGTAGCCTATCTTTGCCGTGCGCTATGTTGGTCCTTTGCCGTGCAACTTTCTTTGCCGTGCGCTCTCTTCCGTCGTTGCCGTGAATCAAATCTTTGCCGTGCGCTCGTGTCTGTGTTTGCCGTGGCCAAAATCTTTGCCGTGCGTTTTTCTACGTGCGCACGGCAAAGAAATCTTTGCCGTGCGGAAACACACGGCAAAGATGCAATGCACGGCAACTGCAGATTTTCCCGTAGTGGTTGTACTGCTAGAATGAATTCCCTCGTGGATATCAACCTTCTGTTTCAATGAAGTGCTATGTAGCTTGATTGACGAGTAGACTGAAGTTATTTACTCCATCGTCAATGTGAGTACCACACTATGTTCTGCAAGATGTGCCCAGTTTCTTATTTTCCATGTATTTAAGATATGATATTTGTCCGTTTTATTCAACCACCTCTGATTTTTGTACCTTAGTTCAGATTTGTTCGGTAAAGTTCTCCAAGATTCAGCTGTGTTGCACTAATTCCAGGTTAACAAAGTTAATCTATAATTATTTTCTCGCTTGTGTTTACTTCAAATGCAGCCATATTGTCTTGTCCACTTATGTGCATTAACTATACTGAAAAGTATGGTTCTATGAATACCTGCAGCTAGCATCTCATACACTCTTATGCCCATGCACTATAGTTTTTCGATTTATCTAGGTGAGCAACCATGCTCTAAAATTTAGAAAATCGGGAGTTTTTTTTTTGGCATGGAGATAATGCTCCTTTGCTTGTTCCGTCTTTTATTAATTGTGAAATACTATATATGCTAGAGAAGGGCCCAAGCGACTCCAAGCTATATTATTGTACCTTAGTTCAGATTTGTTCGGTAAAGTTCTCCAAGATTCAGCTGTATTGCACCAATTCCAGGTTAACAAAGTTAATCTATAATTATTTTCTCGCTTGTGTTTACTTCAAATGCAGCCATATTGTCTTGTCCATTTATGTGCATTAACTATACTGAAAAGTATGGTTCTATGAATACCTGCAGCTAGCATCTCATACACTCTTATGCCCATGCACTATAGTTTTTCAATTTATCTAGGTGAGCAACCATGCTATAAAATTTAGAAAAATGGGGAGTTTTTTTTTGGCATGGAGATAATGCTCCTTTGCTTGTTCCGTCTTTTATTAATTATGAAATACTATATATGCTAGAGAAGGGCCCAAATGACTCCAAGCTATATTATTGCTCGGTAAAATCCCAATTACAATTGTTGATTGATTGCTTCTGAGACTTGTAGCATTGGAGTGTGATGTATATGGCGTGGCATGATGCGGCAAGCGGGGAGGCGAAGGTTATAACGGGAGCAACAAGATGGAGGGGTGCAACAAGTGGGGAGACATGTTGTTAAGAACTGGAAAGGCTGACAGCTTGGAGATGGCCTGGTGATGCGGTGGTTGGTAGGGAGCGCAGCTTGGCGGTGTGGTAATTGGCATGGAGCGCGTAGGCTGGTTGAATTAGGGATTTGGGGACATATTGGTTAGTGTGGTTTTCCTGGCATTCATTAGCTAATTCGATTCGAAGCAAACATTGCTTTATTCTTTCAATTATTGTAATTCAGATTTTTTTTCTTCTCTTTCCTATTGTTTTTATTTGGAGAACAAATGTTTTGAAAATTTTAGGAATGTTGTCGCATCTCTCTCTTGGTTATTTTACTTTCGTAAATTCTGCTATAATCCATTTTTTTTATTTTCTGTCCAGAAAAGCCCACCTCAATGCTACATGAATCCATCAACTTTATTTTAAGTGGTTGTGGCTGTGAGTTGGGAATGTATTTCTATTAAGTTGGTGCATGTGCGCAGTGGCGGACCCAAGATTTTCATCAAGTCTGGGCACATTAGTTTCTGTGGTGGATTGGAATTGGATGGATAAGCTTGCTCTGCTCCCCTCGGGCTCTAACATGATGTTAGTTTATGTGGTGGATTGGAATTGGATGAATCAGCTTGTTCTGCTCGTCGTGCTGCAATTATCGAGGTTCTGGCGCGTTCTTAAAGCACAAAATGCTGGTGATGCATTTTGGGCCGTTGCGACATGAACACCTTCTTCCTGTTGCTTCAGCCCCTTCCCTTCCATGCGCTACAAAAGTTGGATCGGGAATTCAAGTCTTATGGTAAAGCTCTCTGTAAACTATCACATTTTCTTTACATATATAGTTGCGTGCATGATAGAATAGGGATCATGAAAATGGATGCAATTGGACGAAGCGAGTAGCTGGCATTAGTTTTATTCTTGGGAAGATTAGTTTCAAGAATAATTGGTTTGGAAGTTACCAATCGGAGGCTATTACTTTCGTAGATGCAACAAGATAGATTCTAGATTATATTATACAGGGTTATGCATGGGTTATGCATAGGAAGTCTACTGTTATGTATTGGCAGATAAGGTCTTGTTTTTATTTTATGATTATTCTATTTTCTACCAACTTGTTATCGCAATAAAAAGGGATGAGAGAGAAATGAGGAGCCAAAATAAAATACTATTGTCTGGTTGCTCGGCTTGCACTATCCAAAATCCAGAAAAATTTCTCTGCGTGCGCTTCAGAATCTAGAAAAAATAAGCTAAATTGTGAAGACCGTGGCAACAATAATAATCACAAAAAAGTAGGTGTTACCTATCACAAATCCAAATATTCATTCACTCTAGATTTTACAACGTTGATTTTATTTTTTCCGTACACCTGAGAATGGTAGCCAATCATACAACCAAAATGAGTTGCATATAGCATTTCATATATTTGACGCTTAATTAATAATAATGGAATATCTGATGTAGCATAAATTTTGTTTGTTACAATTAAGTCTATTAGTTTCATACGAATGTTTTTTCCGACTAACTGGATAAATTTTTTGAGCCGTGGCGGAGCACGGGCATTCAACTAGTAGAGATAATGTATGGAAAAGACTCAATGAACTCAACCCACTTAGCAAGACGCCTATGCAAAGTAGATTGGGCTTTCAGATATTTCAAAGCTTCATGATCAGAATGTATGATAAATTCTTTTGGCCACAAATAATGTTGCCAAACCTCAAGAACTCTAATTAAAGCATACAATTCTTTATCATATATTGGATAGTTCAACTTAGCACTAGAAAGTTTCTCAGAAAAATATGCAATTGGACGACCCTCTTGCATCAACACACCACCAATTCCAATACCACTAGCATCACATTCAATCTCAAATTGCTTATTGAAATCAGGAAGTGCAAGCAATGGTGCGAGAAGTTAACAATCGTTTCAGTTCATCAAAAGCATGATCTTGGGCAACGCCCCACTCAAATGCAACACCCTTTTTAGTCAATTCATTCAAAGGTGCAGCAATAGTAGAAAAATTGGGCACAAAACGGCGATAAAACCCAGCTAGACCATGAAAACTTCTTACTTCACTCACATTCATGGGAGTAGGCCAATTTTGAATAGCTTCAATTTTAGACACATCTACTTCTACTCCATGCTTAGAGACAACATAACCCAGAAATATGACCTTATCTTTGCAAAATGTGCACTTCTCAAGATTACCATAGAGTTTACTATCACGCAACACTTGCAAAACATGTCTAATATGTATAATATGATCAGATTCATTGCGGCTGTAGATTAATATGTCATCAAAATACACAACCACAAACTTGCCAATAAAATCACGCAAAACATGGTTCATCAGTCTCATGAAAGTGCTAAGTGCATTAGTTAAACCAAAAGGCATTACTAACCACTCATATAAACCAAATTTTGTTTTAAAGGCGGTTTTCCACTCATCCCCTTCTTTCATCCTAATTTGATGATAACCACTACGCAAATCAATTTTAGTGAAAACAGCAGCACCACTCAATTCATCTAGCATATCCTCTAAACGGGGAATAGGATGACGATATCGAATAGTAATGTTGTTTATCGCTCTACAATCTACGCACATACGCCATGTACCATCTTTCTTAGGGACAAGAATAACAGGAACAACACAAGGACTAAGGCTTATGCGGATATAACCTTTGTCGAGTAGCGCTTGCACTTGCTTCTGTATCTCCTTCGTCTCTTCGGGGTTCGTTCTATATGGCGCCCGATTGGGTAGCGAAGCTCCGGGAATCAAGTCGATTTGATGCTCAATACCTCGCAATGGTGGAAGTCCTGCGGGTACCTCGTCCGGAAACACGTCGCCAAATTCCTGCAAAACATTAGAAACACCAATAGGAAGAGGGGTCATGTCGTTAGAAACCAAAACTGTACCCCTGTACAAGAGCACAAGAGGCATGGCGGTAGGATCCTCACTAAATTCTCTCATGTCTTCTTTGGTGGCTAATGAGACTAAGGAAGTCACTCGCTCACTTTTCGTTATATCACTCACAACATTACAATTCTCTCGCCTATCTAATGAAGCATCCTCCAAGTTGACTTCAACTTTCTGACGAGACTCATTGACAATTTGCTGTGGTGTCATAGGCTGTAAATTAATTTTCTTGCCCTTGAACTCCAAGTGATATGTATTAGCACGGCCATTGTGTTGCACAGAACGGTCATAGAGCCAAGGCCGTCCCAATAGTAGGTGATACACCGTCATAGGAACAACATCAAAATCAATGCAATCCTTATACGGTCCAATAGCAAATTCAACACGCACCATGTGGTTTACCTTCATCTCACCGTTGTCGCTCAACCACTGAATATAATATGGATGCGGGTGCGGTAGATACTTCAACTTCAGCTTGGTACATAACTCCTTGCTTGCTAAATTGCGGCAACTCCCGCCATCAATAATGACCTTGCAAGCCTTGTCAGGACCAACTAAAGCCTTTGTTTGGAACAAATTGCAGCGCTGAGTAGATGCACTAGGCAACACATTAAGAGCACGCTGCGACACAACAATGGTGCGAGCATCAGACGGATATGCATCTTCACCATCAGTGTCATAGTCATCATCGTCCGGAGCATTAGGATCAACATCATCTCCGAGTCTCGTATTCATTGTCCTCATTGATAATCATGACTTTGCGGTTAGGACAATCTCTCTTGAAGTGACCCTTGCCACCACATGTATGACAAACCATATCACGGTTACGCGCAGTAGACACATTAGAACCACTCGTACTTGCAGCAGATTCGGACTTCTTTGTGTTAGACACATTGGAGACCGGCTTACTAGGCGGAGTAGAGTAAGGTGCGGAGCGCGTCGAAGGCGCCGGCGCCGAAGATGGTGCCGCGCGGGGTGTGAAACGCCCACCTCCTGTAGCTCGACCTTTGATCTTTGCTTCGTCGGCCAACTGTGATTCAGCTTCTCTTGCATGATGTAACAATTGATTCATATTGGTGTAGCTGTAGTGACGAACAATGCCTTTGATATCATACTTCAAACCATTGAGGAAACGCTGCATTGTCATCTCAAGAGACTCACGGACACGGCCACGCTGCATAAGCATCTCCATCTCCATGTAGTATTCATCCACGAGTCTTCACACCTTGTCTCAAAAGAGTCAGCTTATCATATATATTCCGCAAGTAATCTGTAGGCACAAAGCGAGAAGTCATTGCCTCCTTCATGGCACGCCATGTGCGTATAGGCTGCTCACCATCCTCGTCTCGATTACGAACAAAAGCATCCCACCAACGCAAAGCGTAGCCATCAAACTCGGAAGAAGCAAGCTTGATCTTCCGGTCTTCGATATAATGTGGATGTAAGCTCCACAACTTCTCAATCTTGAGCTCCCAAGTGAGGTATTCTTCAACATCAGCTCCTCCTTCAAACTTGGGGATAGAAAACTTGGGCTTACCCAAACCATCTTCCTCATCTTTTCCACGACCATTGCGGCCAAGTGGAACCCAACCACGAGGACGATGACCACGTGGCGCATCACGAGCATTGTGTGCGTCATCTTGAAGCTCAGGATCTTCGTCATCTTCTTGTTGTTGTTGCGCGGTCAAATTCTCAACAGCTAAGCGCAAATCAGCAAGATTACGTTGTACATCCGTCATTTCATCTTGCATGGTAGTGACGGTCACATGAGTAGCATCCAGTTTTTGGGAAATCTCATCAATCTTCCCATTAAGCACCTCGTCCTGAGCGCGGAATTCACGTCGCATCTCATTGCGAAGAGCCTCATACTCCCTTCATGTGATGATATCTGCAGCACTCTGATGGCGTGTATTTCACACGTTCGTTGGGCAACCCCAAGAGGAAGGTATGATGCGCACAGCAGCAAGTTTTCCCTCAGAAAGAAACCAAGGTTTATCGAACCAGGAGGAGCCAAGAAGCACGTTGAAGGTTGATGGCGGCGGGATGTAGTGCGGCGCAACACCGAGGATTCCGGCGCCAACGTGGAACCTGCACAACACAACCAAAGTACTTTGCCCCAACGAAACGAGTGAGGTTGTCAATCTCACCGGCTTGCTGTAACAAAGGATTAACCGTATTGTGTGGAAGATGATTGTTTGCGAGAGAAAATAGTAAAAACAAGTATTGCAGCAGATTTGTATTTCAGTATTAAAGAACGGACCGGGGTCCACGAGTTCACTAGAGGTGTCTCTCCCTTAAGATAAAAGCATGCTTGGGTGAACAAATTACGAGTCGGGCAATTGACAAATAGAGAGGGCATAACAATGCACATACATGACATGATAAGTATAGTGAGATTTAATTGGGCATTACGACAAAGTACATAGACCGCCATCCAACTGCATCTATGCCTAAAAAGTCCACCTTCAGGTTATCGTCCGAACCCCCTCCGGTATTAAGTTGCAAAGCAACGAGACAATTGCATTAAGTATGGTGCGTAATGTAATCAACAACTACATCCTCGGACATAGCGCCAATGTTTTATCCCTAGTGGCAAAAGCACAACACAACCTTAGAACTTTCCATCACTTGTCCCAGTGTCAATGCGGGCATGAACCCACTATCGAGCATAAATACTCCCTCTTGGAGTTAAAAGCAAAAACTTGGCCAGAGCCTCTACTAGTAACGGAGAGCATGCAAGATCATAAACAACACATATGCAATAACTTGATAATTAACATAACATGGTATTCTCTATCCATCGGATCCCAGACAAACACAACATAGAGTATTACGGATAGATGATCTTGATCATGTTAGGCAGCTCACAAGATCCAACAATGAAGCACAATGAGGAGAAGACAACCATCTAGCTACTGCTATGGACCCATAGTCGAGGGGTGAACTACTCACTCATCACTCCGGAGGCGACCATGGCGGTGTAGAGTCCTCCGGGAGATGAATCCCCTCTCCGGCAGGGTGCCGGAGGAGATCTCCAGAATCCCCCGAGATGGGATCGGCGGCGGAGGCTTTCCGTATCGTGGTTTTTCGCATCAGGGGTTTCGCGACGGAGGCTTTAAGTAGGCGGAAGGGCAGAGTCGGGGCCCGACGAGGGCCCACACCATAGGGCGGCGCGGGCCCCTCCTTGGCCGCGCCGCCATGTGGTGTCGCCACCTCGTGGCCCCACTTCGTATGCTCTTCGGTCTTCCGGAAGCTCCGTGGAAAAATAGGCCCACGGGTCTTCGTTTCGTCCAATTCCGAGAATATTTCGTTACTAGGATTTCTGAAACCAAAAACAGCGAGAAAACAGGAACCGGCACTTCGGCATCTTGTTAATAGGTTAGTTCCAGAAAATGCACGAATATGACATAAAGTGTGTATAAAACATGTAGGTATCATCAATAATATGGCATAGAACATAAGAAATTATCGATACGTCGGAGACGTATCAAGCATCCCCAAGCTTAGTTCTGCTCGTCCCGAGCAGGTAAAACGATAACAAAGATAATTTCTGAAGTGATATGCCATCATAACCTTGATCATACTATTTGTAAACATATGTAGTGGATGCAGCGATCAAAACAATGGTAATGACATGAGTAAACAAGTGAATCATAAAGCAAAGACTTTTCATGAATAGTACTTCAAGACAAGTATTAATAAGTCTTGCATAAGAGTTAACTCATAAAGCAATAAATCAAAGTAAAGGTATTGAAGCAACACAAAGGAAGATTAAGTTTCAGCGGTTGCTTTCAACTTGTAACATGTATATCTCATGGATAATTGTCAACATAGAGTAATATAACAAGTACAATATGCAAGTATGTAGGAATCAATGCACGAGTTCACACAAGTGTTTGCTTCTTGAGGTGGAGAGAGATAGGTGAGCTGACTCAACATAAAAGTAAAAGAATGGTCCTTCAAAGAGGAAAGCATCGATTGCTATATTTGTGCTAGAGCTTTTATTTTGAAAACATGAAACAATTTTGTCAACGGTAGTAATAAAGCATATGAGTTATGTAAATTATATCTTACAAGTTGCAAGTCTCATGCATAGTATACTAATAGTGCCCGCACCTTGTCCTAATTAGCTTGGACTACCGGATCTTTGCAATGCACATGTTTTAACCAAGTGTCACAAAGGGGTACCTCCATGCCGCTTTGTACAAAGGTCTAAGGAGAAAGCTCGCATTTTGGATTTCTCGCTTTTGATTATTCTCAACTTAGACATCCATACCGGGACAACATGGACAACAGATAATGGACTCCTCTTTAATGCATAAGCATGTGGCAACAATTATTATTCTCATATGAGATTGAGGATGTGTGTCCAAAACTGAAACTTCCACCATGAATCATGGCTTTAGTTAGCGGCCCAATGTTCTTCTCTAACAATATGCATGCTCCAACCATTAAGATGGTAGATCTCTCTTACTTCAGACAAGACGAACATGCATAGCAACTCACATGATATTCAACAAAGAATAGTTGACGGCGTCCCCAGAAGCATGGTTATCGCACAACAAGCAACTTAATAAGAGATAAAGTGCATAAGTACATATTCAATACCACAATAGTTTTTAAGCTATTTGTCCCATGAGCTATATATTGTAAAGGTGAATGATGGAATTTTAAAGGTAGCACTCAAGCAATTTACTTTGGAATGGCGGATAAATACCATGTAGTAGGTAGGTATGGTGGACACAAATGGCATAGTGGTTGGCTCAAGTATTTGGGATGCATGAGAAGTATTCCCTCTCGATACAAGGTTTAGGCTAGCAAGGTTATTTGAAACAAACACAAGGATGAACGGTACAGCAAAACTCACATAAAAGACATATGGTAAACATTATAAGACTCCATACCGTCTTCCTTGTTGTTCAAAACTCAATACTAGATGTTATCTAGACTCTAGAGAAACCAAATATGCAAACCAAATTAGCAAGCTCTAAGTATTTCTTCATTAATGGGTGCAAAGTATATGATGCAAGAGCTTAAACATGAGCACAACAATTGCCAAGTATCAAATTATCCAAGACATTTTAGAGTTACTACATGTAGCATTTTCTAATTCCAACCATATAACAATTTAACGAAGAAGAAACTTCGCCATGAATACTATGAGTAGAGCCTAAGGACATATTTGTCCATATGCTACAGCGGAGCGTGTCTCTCTCCCATAAAGTGAATGCTAGGATCCATTTTATTCAAACAAAACAAAAAACAAAAACAAATCGACGCTCCAAGCAAAGTACATAAGATGTGACGGAATAAAAATATAGTTTCAGGGGAGGAACCTGATAATGTTGTCGATGAAGAAGGGGATGCCTTGGGCATCCCCAAGCTTAGACGCTTGAGTCTTCTTAAAAGAATGCAGGGGTGAACCACCGGGGCATCCCCAAGCTTAGAGCTTTCACTCTCCTTGATCATATTGCATCATACTCCTCTCTTGATCCTTGAAAACTTCCTCCACACCAAACTCGAAACAACTCATTAGAGGGTTAGTGCATAATAAAAATTCACATGTTCAGAGGTGACACAATCATTCTTAACACTTCTGGACATTGCATAAAGCTACTGGACATTAATGGATCAAAGAAATTCATCCAACATAGCAAAAGAGGCAATGCGAAATAAAAGACAGAATCTGTCAAAACAGAACAGATCCGTAAAGATGGATTTTATTAGGCCACCAGACTTGCTCAAACGAAAATGCTCAAATTGAATGAAAGTTGCGTACATATCTGAGGATCATGCTCGTAAATTGGCTTAATTTTCTGAGCTACCTACAGGGAGATAGACCCAGATTCGTGACAGCAAAGAAATCTGGAACTGCGCGAGTAATCCAAATCTAGTACTTACTTTTCTATCAAAGACTTTACTTGGCACAACAAAACTCAAAACTAAGATAAGGAGAGGTTGCTACAGTAGTAAACAACTTCCAAGACACAAATATAAAACAAAAATACTGTAGTAAAAACATGGGTTGTCTCCCATAAGCGCTTTTCTTTAACGCCTTTCAGCTAGGTGCAGAAAGTGTATCTCAAGTTACATCGAGAGATGAAGCATTGACATTACCTTGGGCTTTACCCTTACCTTTCTTGTCCTTACTCTTTGGCTTAGGGAATATATGACTACCCCCGGGTGTAGAGGTGAATTTTATGGTGCCTTCTCTCACGTCTATGATCTGCTCCCAATAATTTCAGCGGGGATCTTCCGAGTGTGATTTGTCCCGTTCCTGCGCATTCAATGACAAGGTAATCAATGGATATTGTTCTCCCAAGAATGGTTGTATGCACACCCGCAGCTATCCCTTTAGGAATTATAACGAGTTATCAATAAGAGTTATTCCTTCTCCCCTTCGAGTGAATTCCCAAAGTTTCAAAGATTTATGAATACCCTTAGGCATTAGGCAAAATTCAGTCATAATATCACAATTAGCACGAAGAGTTTGGTCACCTATGAAAATTTTAATAGTGGGTTTCCACAATGAAGGTTCAGAGTTCACTAAAACTTGATCAAGACGGTTACGAATGTATCCATAATTTTCATTTAAGCGAGATGCACTTGTCTCAAGAGTGTTTAATCTATTATGAATGCTAATAAGGGCTGAATCAAAATTATTAGATGAATCATGTGATGCAACCAACTTCTTTATGGCATTAAAAGCTTGATCCCTATTACAATGAAGGAAATCTCCTCCCACTAGAGCATCCAAGGCATATCTATAGCGAATCATAAGACCAAAATAAAAATTACTAAGGAGCAAACTTAGAGTCATTTGAGGTTCGGTTTTACGATAAGAAGTAAAAATTCTAGACCAAGCATCCTTAAAACTTTCCTCATCCCCTTGTTTAAAAGTAAAAACTAATTCCTCGGGTGAAGAAGTAGCCGGTACGAGCTAGACATGATAACAAAAGTAAACTAAATGCAAGTAAACTAATTTTTTTGTGTTTTTGATATAGAGTGCAAGACAAGTAAATAAAGTAAAACTAGCAACTAATTTTTTTGTGTTTTGATATAAGTGCAGCAAACAAAGTAGTAAATAAAATAAAGCAAGACAAAAACAAAGTAAAGAGATTGAGAAGTGGAGACTCCCCTTGCGGCGTGTCTTGATCTCCCCGGCAACGGCGCCGGAAAAAGAGCTTGATGGCGTGTATTTCACACGTTCGTTGGGCAACCCCAAGAGGAAGGTATGATGCGCACAGCAGCAAGTTTTCCCTCAGAAAGAAACCAAGGTTTATCGAACCGAGGAGGAGCCAAGAAGCACGTTGAAGGTTGATGGCGGCGGGATGTAGTGCGGCGCAACACCAGGGATTCCGGCGCCAACGTGGAACCTGCACAACACAACCAAAGTACTTTGCCCCAACGAAACAGTGAGGTTGTCAATCTCACCGACTTGCTGTAACAAAGGATTAACCGTATTGTGTGGAAGATGATTGTTTGCAGAGAAAATAGTAAAAACAAGTATTGCAGCAGATTTGTATTTCAGTATTAAAGAATGGACCGGGGTCCACAGTTCACTAGAGGTGTCTCTCCCTTAAGATAAAAGCATGTTGGGTGAACAAATTACAGTCGGGCAATTGACAAATAGAGAGGGCATAACAATGCACATACATGACATGATAAGTATAGTGAGATTTAATTGGGCATTACGACAAAGTACATAGACCGCCATCCAACCGCATCTATGCCTAAAAAGTCCACCTTCGGGTTATCGTCCGAACCCCCTCCGGTATTAAGTTGCAAAGCAACGGACAATTGCATTAAGTATGGTGCGTAATGTAATCAACAACTACATCCTCGGACATAGCGCCAATGTTTTATCCCTAGTGGCAACGAGCACAACACAACCTTAGAACTTTCTGTCACTCTGTCCCGGTGTCAATGCGGGCATGAACCCACTATCGAGCATAAATACTCCCTCTTGGAGTTAAAAGCAAAAACTTGGCCAGAGCCTCTACTAGTAACGGAGAGCATGCAAGATCATAAACAACACATATGCAATAACTTGATAATTAACATAACATGGTATTCTCTATCCATCGGATCTTGACAAACACAACATAGAGTATTACAGATAGATGATCTTGATCATGTTAGGCAGCTCACAAGATCCAACAATGAAGCACAATGAGGAGAAGACAACCATCTAGCTACTGCTATGGACCCATAGTCCAGGGGTGAACTACTCACTCATCACTCCGGAGGCGACCATGGCGGTGTAGAGTCCTCCGGGAGATGAATCCCCTCTCCGGCGGGGTGCCGGAGGAGATCTCCAGAATCCCCCGAGATGGGATCGGCGGCGGCGGCGTCTCGATGAGGTTTTCCGTATCGTGGTTTTTCGCATCGGGGTTTCGCGACGGAGGCTTTAAGTAGGCGGAAGGGCGGAGTCGGGGCCCGACGAGGGGCCCACACCATAGGCGGCGCGGGCCCCTCCTTGGCCGCGCCGCCATGTGGTGTCGCCACCTCGTGGCCCCACTTCGTATGCTCTTCGGTCTTCCGGAAGCTCCGTGGAAAAATAGGCCCACGGGTCTTCGTTTCGTCCAATTCCGAGAATATTTCGTTACTAGGATTTCTAAAACCAAAAACAGCAGAAAACGAGAACGGCACTTCGGCATCTTGTTAATAGGTTAGTTCCAGAAAATGCACGAATATGACATAAAGTGTGTATAAAACATGTAGGTATCATCAATAATATGGCATAGAACATAAGAAATTATCGATACGTCGGAGACGTATCACACTCTTGTTTTCCTGGTTAACAATTTTATGATCACTAGCAGACATCGTTAGTAGATTAGTGCACTAAATCAAAAATATATGGTGGTACTCTCACAACTCACTCAAAACTGATAAGAAAAGGAGATCTTACCGTTCCAAAGTAAATTAGTGTTGCTTACCACTTGTAGTAACAACTAGTGCACGGATGTAGCGAAGCGAATATCAAGGGTATAAGAACAAATCACACGACAAAGCAGGGTATATGTGGGGCTGTAGGTAGGCTACCTATTTGCACCAATAACAAGCTCTAGCGCTGACCGTAGACAACCAATGATACTCACACAAGGCGATATAATGGGGCAATGCAACTATATGTGGGAAAAGTTGCAATGCACAAGAGAGACGCTAGCTAAGCTCAACGAGACAGGCACAAGATTGCTCAACTACGGGTGCAGTAAAGTAAACTTAGGACTTCACTTGATTCAACTAGCACAGCACTTTTTTTTTTGGATTTTTCTTTTTGTAGAACACACGCAGCTATGTAACTCTTTTTGCTTCTTTTCAATTTGCTCTTTTTTTTTTGATTTTCTGACACAACTCCTTGATAACACGACCAACAGAAATATGCAAAGCACCAATAACCTAACGAGCAGCCTGTCGAGTGGAAAACTAGTCTCTTCTGGGGAAGTTCCTAGTCACTTTATATCGAAAGGCTGTGTCTATGGTTGGGAACACGCACACTGTATGCTATGTGGACTCGGAGTAACAAACACTGACACAATATGATAAACTAGATGATAGAGAAAAACACAAACCCTAAAATACTAGATGGGAAGAAAAGATACGCAAAAACAACTACGAAAAGCAACTAAAACTTGAAATTAGTGCAATCTAAGGCTATGGCAAACCCTAACCCTAACTTTTTATGGCTTTTTCTGGATAGGAAAACACTCACAACTCAACTATGGGGTGGATTGTGGATGGCTTACCGAGGAAAACTGGAAATCTGATACCAAGATGATAAGGGGTGGCCCGATCTTCTCGATAAGCAACGGTGGTGATGAGGATCACGGGGTGATGGCAGCGGAGAAACACGACGATGAGGTGATTGATAACTTGTATGACGCAACGAGATCTCTCGATTGGTCCCTGTCGCCAATGCAACGGCTCTCAACCCTGCAAGATATTCGCAACTCCACACACTTGCGCACGTAGCCGCCGACCACGAAGCGGTAAGTTGCAACCGTCTAATTCCCAATGGAACAGCGAGATCACACAAGACTTTTTCGGGATCTACACAATATCAAGCAATATGGTGTAGGGATTCAATAGTTTTGCTAGAGCAAACAACTAAGAACTAGGGTTTATCTTAAACGTGGTCTAAAGCAGCTAGGGGGCGTCCCGGGCACTTATATAGGTGTCCGGGACGAGTTCCAGTCGAAAAGATACAAGAATAACCTACCCGGAATAGATCTGGTCGAGACAGGACTCGGACAAATCCGGTCCGGAATCCGGTCAACCGGGCCGGGGACCGGGTCGGCCGGTCCGGCGTCCGGTCGGCCGGGCGGCAACCGGAAACTTCGCAACTTTCCGGTTGTTGCCCGTACGATGCATCATTTCCGGTTGGCGGCCGGTTGGCGACCGGTCAGCCGGGCTGGGGACCGGGCTGGCCGGTCTGGGGCCCGGTCGGACCGGGTTCTGGACCGGCCTGGACGTCTTCTTCTCCTCTCGCGCATGCCTCCCGCTCCTCCCTCGCGCGACCATGAGATATCTTCATGTCCAGCTCCATGTCCAGCTTCACGTCCATCTTGACGTCCGTCTTCATGTCCAGCTGCTCCTCTACTCCTCGTGCGACGCTCGTCTCCTCTTGATACCTGATGATACATAAGTAATAGGATTTAGGTAGTATAAAGTTCTCATCAATCAAAGTACCGTTCAGAAACAAGTTCACCTGTTGTTTAAGTAGCTTCGCACGAGCCCTTGTAATTGGTCCAATTCGAACTTCATCGGACTTGAGCTTCACAGTAGGTTCATCTTCATTTATCAATGACGGAGGTAGTGGTGTAGTAGGGATGTCCTCATCAGGGAAAGGCGGACATGTTAGGAGAGGAGACCAAGCGCCCATGGAACATAGCTTTGGTACGTCCTTTCTATTCCTGAAGATGTGATGTAAGGAGTTCTTTTTTGTACCTTATTTGCTATGAATAAAAGATGCCGATACCTCGAATGAATCTCGGAGACTGCCTCTACCGAAATTGCATGCAATGTGTTTATTTTTTCAGTATACCGGTTTGATTGTTGGATGTTTTCTCTTTCCGGTTTAGTAGCGTGCTAAACCTACCGGAGTCTTCGACTTTGCTGCTGTCCGAAACCCGGCTTCATGGCAAGCAAGATAAACCGGAAGGATCTAAGTACGTGAAACACGCAAAGAGAGCTTGAAAACAAGCAATCCGAAGAAAATTTGACTAACCCCGGTTATACTGGTTTTTTGTGAAAATTTTGAGTTATTTCTAAGTTCAAGAAAGTGCTTGCTTGGCAAAAGAACTTTGTGACTCATACGCCAAAAAACCCAGAGAGGTAGGCAGAGCCAAAGCAAAAGAACCAAGTGTGCATCAGATTGGATGCTGAAACAATTCTGGAATCTTTACTGTGCAAGATCAAAAGCAAATAATAAGGGCAAATTGCTAAGGTAGCATACCAACATAACTTAATAAACTACCGGCTTAATATATAAGTTTACCGGCCTACCGGTTAAATAAGGTAGCACATCCAAAAGGACTTAAAGTATTGGGTTACATCATCCACCCCGGTATACCGGGGGAAAATTTAACGGGCATTGTTTGTAAGACATCACAGGAAAGGATCAGATAAACGAGGAACGAAGTCCTCCGAAGTTTACTGCGGGTCGATAGAGGCTTGCACAGGGGGTTCTGGAGCGGCAGGAGCTGGTTCTGGACCACCGGGAGCTGGCTCTTGGGGCTCGGCCTCGCCTTCAACATCACCCTCTCCGGCTTCTTCTTCCTCTTCTGCATCGGAAAATTCTTCAACGATGTCGGCAGGAGGAGGGATAAAAGTGCTGGTGGAGGCGTATTGGGCGATCCGGTAGGCGCGGTCGCGGCGCTGCGCGGTTTTTGCCGGCACGGTGTCCGTTGGAGCTTCGCCGCGCATACTGTGTAGCGCGTCCAAGTCCAGGCCCTCGTACCAGGAACCCGTGAAGCGGAGTGCAGTGTCAGCTCCAGCACGAGCACCAGAATGACGCCATTCGCTTAACCGCCAGCTTGTTTCATGAAGAAGGCGTTCAGCGATGAGGTCAAGCTTATCCGGGACAGCCTCGCTAGGCCAGAGGCACTTGAAGACTGCGGTGACGGCATCAGGAAGTAAACCGAGGGTCCGATCCACCGCGCGCATGTGAGTAATCCGGCAAAACAGCGCGGAAAGATAGTCCTTGGTAGTCCAGGGGCTATCACCGTCCATCACGTCCTCGACCCGCTGCTTGTTGACAGCGGCCTCGGCGCGGACCTGTGAGTCCGGGAAGAGCCCTGGGCAAAGGTTTAAAAGGATAAAGTAAGCGCGAGTCGGTAGAAACAAACCGGGGGAAACGTGAAAGCTTATAAGCAAGAGAAACAGCAAACTTACGAACGGCCTTGCGGTCGGTGTCCTTCACCATCTCCTCGATACCGGTCACGTACTCCCGAACCGAAGCAAGGTGCTCCCTCTCCTCGTGCAGCTTCTTGCGCGCTTCCTCCAGCTCGCGACGGAGTTGCCCTTCAGTATCAGCAAGTTGCTTCTGGGCTGCCTCAACCTGGGCCTTGCTAACAAAAAGATAATGACTAAACAACTGAATCATATAGCAAAAACTTTTCATGAATAGTACTTTCAAGACAAGCATCAAAAAGTCTTGCATAAGAGTTAACTCATAAAGCAATAGATTCTTAATAAAAGGTTTTGAAGCAACACAAAGGAAGATTTAAGTTTCAGCAATTGCCTTCAACTTTCAACATGTATATCTCATGGATAATTGTCAACACAAAGTAATATGATGAGTGCAATAAGCAAGCATGTAAGAATCAATGCACATAGTTGACACAAGTGTTTGCTTCTAAGATAGAAAGAAGTAGGTAAACTGACTCAACATAAAGTAAAAGAAAGGCCCTTCGCGAGAGGAAGCGAGGATTAAATCATGTGCTAGAGCTTTTCATGTTTTGAAATCATAAATAGAGCATAAAAATAAAGTTTTGAGAGGTGTTTGTTGTTGTCAACGAATTGTAGTGGGCACTCTAACCCCCTTGTCAAACAGACTTTCAAAGAGCGGCTCCCATGAAGGAAGTTATCTCTACCAGCAAGGTAGATCATCCCTCTTCTCTTTTGTTTACACATGTATTTTAGTTTTATTTATAGATGACACTACTCCCAACCTTTTGCTTTCACAAGCCATGGCTAACCGAATCCTCGGGTGCCTTCCAACATTTCACATACCATGGAGGAGTGTCTATTGCAAAATTAAGTTGCTTACTGATAAATCAGGGCAAAACATGTGAAGAGAATTATTAATGAAAGTTAATTAATTGGGGCTGGGCACCCCATTGCCAGCTCTTTTTGCAAAATTATTGGATAAGCGGATGTGTATGCCACTAGTCCATTGGTGAAAGTCTGCCCAACAAGATTGAAAGATAAAACACCACATACTTCCTCATGAGCTATAAAATATTGACACAAATAAGGAGTAATAAAGTTTTGAATTGTTTAAAGGAAGCACATGAAGTATTTACTTGGAATGGCAGAAAAATACCACATAGTAGGTAGTTATGGTGGACACACATGGCATAGGTTTTGGCTCAAGGTTTTGGATGCACGAGAAGCATTCCCTCTCAGTACAAGGCTTTGGCTAGCAAGGTTGTTTGAAGCAAACACAAGAATAAACCGGTACAGCAAAACTTACATAAGAACATATTGCAAGCATTATAAGACTCTACACTGTCTTCCTTGTTGCTGAAACACTTTTACCAGAAAATATCTAGACCTTAGAGAGACGAATCATGCAAACCAAATTTCAACCAAGCTCTACGGTAGTTCTCCACTAATAGGTTTAAACTACATGATGCAAGAGCTTAAACATGATCTACTTGAGAGCTCAAAACAATTGCCAAGTATCAAATTATTCAAGACAATAAACCAACTACCACATGCAACATTTTCTGTTTCCAACCAAATAGCAATAAGTGCTGCGGCTTTCAGCTTTTGCCATGAACATGAAAAATAAAACGAAGAACACAAGTGTTCAAATGAAAAAGCGGAGCGTGTCTCTCTCCCACACAAGCATGTTAGGATCCGATTTATTCAGAGAATGAAAATAACAAAACGAAAATAAAAGCACACGGACGCTCCAAATAAAGCACATAAGATGTGACGGAATTAAAATATAGTTTCAATAGAGGTGACCTGATAAGTTGTTGATGAAGAAGGGGATGCCTTGGGCATCCCCAAGCTTAGACGCTTGAGTCTTCTTGAAATATGCAGGGATGAACCACGGGGGCATCCCCAAGCTTAGAATTTTCACTCTTCTTGATCATATTATATCATCCTCCTCTCTTGATCCTTGAAAACTTCCTTCACACCAAACTCAAAGCAATCTCATTAGAGGGTTAGTGCATAATCAAAAATTCACATGTTCAGCAAGGACACAATCATTCCCAACACTTCGGACATTACCCAAGGTTACTGAAATTTAATGGAGCAAAGAAACCCACTCAAACACAGTAAAAGAGGCAATGCAAAATAAAAGGCAGAATCTGTAGAACAGTCCGTAAAGATGAATTTTTTCGAGGCACTTAACATGCCCAGATGGAAAATCTGCAGTTGAATGAAAGTTGCGTACATATCTGACGATTACTCATGAATTTTTTCAGGATTTTTAGATTTTTCTACAGAGAGAAAAACTCAAAACCGTGACAGCTAAAAATCTGTTTCTGCGCAGAAATCCAAATTTAGTATCAACTTTCTATCAAAGACTTTACTTGGCACAACAATGCAAGAAAATAAAGATATAAAGGTATTGCTACAGTAGTAACAAGCACCTTGACTCAAATATAAAACAAAAATTGCAGAAATAAAATAATGGGTTGTCTCCCATAAGCGCTTTTTTTAATGCCTTTCAGCTAGGTGCAGAAAGTGAAAATCAATTAACATCAAGAGAAGAAGCATCAACATCATAATTTGTTCTAATAATAGAATCAAAAGGCATCTTCATTCTCTTTCTAGGGAAGTGTTCCATACCTTTCTTAAGAGGGAATTGATATTTAATATTTCCTTCTTTCATATCAATAATAGCAACAACGGTTCGAAGAAAGGGTCTTCCCAAAACAATAGGACAAGATGCATTGCATTCGATATCCAAAACAACAAAATCAACGGGGACAAGGTTATTGTTAACCGTAATGTGAATATTGTCAATTCTCCCCAAAGGTTTCTTTATAGAATTATCAGCAAGATTAACATCCAAATAACAACATTCCAAAGGTGGCAAGTCAAGCATATCATAAAGTTTCTTAGGCATAACAGAAATACTTGCACCAAGATCACATAAAGCATTACAATCAAAATCATTGACCTCCATTTTAATGATGGGCTCCCAACCATCTTCCAACTTCCTAGGGATAGAAGCTTCAAGTTTTAATTCCTCTTCCCTAGCTTTAATGAGAGCATTTGTAATATGTTTTGTAAAGGCTAAGTTTGTAGCACTAGCATTAGGACTTCTAGCAAGTTTTTGCAAGAACTTAATAACTTCAGAAATATGAAAATTATCAAAATCAAAACCATTATGATCTAAAGCAATGGGACCATTGTCCCCAACACTTTGAAAAATTTCAGCACTTTTATCACAAACAGTTTCAGCAGTTTCAGGCAATTTTGCACGCTTTGTAGTAGAAGTAGAAACATTGCCAACACCAATTATTTTACTGTCGTCATGGTGAACAGACAGATGCCATGGGGTGGCTTATCTTGGGGACGAATGGACGCTAGAGGATTCGGGGGAGGGTTTTTGGTATGAATGGAGAGGTTTCCAGATGGATTCCTCAAGAACTTGGCTTGGGTCGAAGGTAGAAGATGATGAACTCAAGAACAAGTACAACACTAGATCTCTCTATTTCCTCATGTCAAGTGCTTACAAGTTTCTGTGTACAAGCTCCGTAACCTAGAATCACCTCGTGCCCGCGAAGGGCTGTGCCCCCTCTCCTTATATAGGGGAGAGGGTGGCTTACAGGGGAAGAAACCCTAAGAAACCCTAATGGGATCTTTGACTGGACAAACTACTTTACAAAGCTACTTTAGCTACCGGTGATGCCGGTATGCCTTTAATCAGAAGCTGTGACATCCTCCGGCACCTTTTACGTCATCCTTTGCCTTTAGCGTCATGGCTTCGATTAAAGCTGAAGTGCTTCGCTCATCTTTGTCTTCTAGCTCTGGAGAGCATCTTTGACCAGTCTTGCCGACGTGCTACAGTGTAGTCTGTTCCGGTAGTTCCGGTATGTTCTTAGCTAGTTCCGGTATCCCCCTCCTGGGATACAGGTATGGTTCTCTGAATCAACCTTTGTTATCCGGAATAACACTTAAACCGGTACTTTGATGGCTAAAACCATCCGGTTTTGGCGTGCCTTTGGTATACCGGGGGTCATCCCCCCGACATTAGTCCCCGAAGCTGGTATAGTCCGGTGGATCCTATCCAACAGACCATGCCAGGTTCTCCTCTCAAGGTACCGGTTTAACCCTTCCGGAATCCGGATCAAACTCTTCGGCGTTTTTCCGAACTTATGTCTCTGTACCGATTTTCTCCGGCATCTCTTGTCATTAAACCTCTCCTCGACGAAGTCGAGAATATCTCGAGTACCGTGCCTGTCAGTGACATGCGCACTGTGCCTGGCGCGCGACAGTGTCAGTGGTCACTTCGGTTCATCTTCTCTGCCAGCATTTATGGCGCCGCACCGGATCCGCGCTGCCGTTCCAGATCCATGTGGCCTTCCTGTGTCTTTGTATTTTTGGCGCGTGTATCTGCGCGCCACGTGGCGGCCCACGATCCGAACCGCCGCGGCCCAGCGGTTTCCGGCCCACTTCTCTTTTTTCCTTTATAAGGGGGGAGCGGTTCCTCTTCGTCTTCTCTCCGCATTTGCCCCCTTCCCTGCGCTCTAAGCCCTCTCGCCCGTTGCGCCCTCATCGCCGCCGTTCTCCGCCGAGTTGCTGCTCCGATGAAGTCCAGCCGTTCTTCGCGCTGCGCCAGGACTCTCCGTCGCGCAGAGGGTCTTTGAAGCTCCTCGTCCGCTGCAGTGTCGGGTTCCCGCAGGCGCCCTCTGCTCATCTTCGCCGCTGTCCTTCTCCGTCGGCCGCGAGCTCGCCGTGTCTCCGGCGACCTTCTTCCGCAACTTCTCCGCCGCCTCAGGTTAGGCCCGATGTGCATTTGCCTCTTTCTTTTTTGCTTTTCAGTTCTTGGGCCGGTAGGGTATTTACCTCCTCTTTGCCTTTGCTTTTCCTCTTACTCGTAGATCTTCGCGCAAGGCTAGACTTTGGGGAATCGGTTTTTAGGTAGATTCCGGCTTCTTTCGACTTGCATGTCTAGTGAAGACTATCTTTTCGAATCTGCCTCCGGTAGCCGTCAAAGCGAAGCTTCCGACGGGCTCTCGGCTGAACTAGCCCGGATGGAAACCTCGTCATCCGCTCCAGCTGCCGGTTCCGGCAGAGGTCAAGAAGCTAGCAGCTCCGGCCGAGCTTCCGGAGTGGATCTATCCGGCATCACCCGCGGGGCCTGGAAAGGCTCAGACGTGGTGCAGCAAGATATTGATTGGCTGTACCGCTCCCGGAGGATACCGGCACAAGTTTCATGCCGGATTCCACGCGATGAGGTGGAACCTGATCCCGAACCTGGGGAGTTCGTTGTTTTTGTTTCTCACTTCGAACGCGGCTTCGGCCTTCCTGCCTCTGACTTTTTTCGCGAATTTCTTGACTTCTACAAACTTCAACCCCACCATCTTTCTGGCAACGCCATCTTCTATCTTTCTTGCTACGTTTCTTTCATTGAGGCCTACATTGGCCTCCTTCCCACAAAAGAAGCATTTGCCTGCTTCTTTAACCTTCGGATCAACTCGGTCCAAGGTAGAGACATCCCTAAGCCCAAGCATCCGGTGCGATCCGGCTCCTGCATCGTGGGTTCCCGCCAGGGGAGCCCCTTCTTCAAGTTTTCCGGCTTGGATTCCTGTTGTGCCTGGCAGGAGACTTTTTTCTATGTGAGGAACAAAGGTTCCTCAGATTTCATTAACCTGCCGGCCTACAATCCGGCGACTCCAACAAGGACGAACTGGGGGTTCAATCCGGGAACTGATCATATCGAAACCAACCGGGTTGTTCGCTTCCTCGAGAAGCTCAAGAAGGAGACCAACATCTGCTCTGACGATATCATCCGCGTGTTTATCTCGCGCCGGGTGCTTCCCCTTCAACGCTGAGCTCACAAGATGAGCCAGATGATCGGCCCCCGTGATCCTACCAAGATCACTGGCTTGCCCTTGAGCAAAGAGGACATAGCGCTCAAGGCCAAGCAGATTTGTAACACTGACATGCCTCTAGATTGGGAGTGGGGCTTTCTTCCTCTTTGTGCCAAGAATCCCCCAACTGCCGAAGTAAGAACTTAAGCAATCCGGATTGTGTCTCCGTTATACTTTTGATGTGTAGCTCACTGTCTTTTTTCTTCCTCAGGCCCGCGATCGGTTTCCTCGCATCGGCGCCGAAGCTCGAGCTCCTTGCGAGAAGCGTTACTTGGACGAGGTAGACCCGGACCCCTACGTGGTCTGGACGAAGAACAAGATGGGCCGCACCCATACTCCTCGCCCCGGTAACTTTTCAACTGAAGCTTCCGGTTCTGATGATGAGGTCACTATACTTGAGGTACTTTGCTTTTTTGCTTTCTTATGTATCATCTTTCTGTAGATGCTCCCTCAGCCCGCGCCAACCCACAGGTCGTGGAGCGCGCCACCCCACTTCAGGCCGAGGTTGGGGCTGAGTTTCTCGAGAAGCTCACCTCCCAAGGCCGAAAGAACAAGGCGCCCACGCCCGAGGCCGGTTCCAGCGAGGCTCCTCCTGCCAAACGCTCCCGGCAGGAAGTCATCGGTGGGAGAAAGGTCTCCACCAAGCACTACCAGAAACGGGAGATGCCGGTGGCTTCCGGGTAAGTTTCTGATTTCACTTCCTATTTTTCTTTTGACTCTTTGCTTTTTGATTCTCTTTTCCCGGTTGCCTTTCTCAACATCATTTTTTTCTTTTTTCTTTCCAGGCCTGCCCTCCAGATTACCAAGAGCGCCTCTGGCATGAGGCCGGAAAGCTCTGAGGATACGCCCATGGCCTCACCTCCTCCTCAACCAAGTTCGGTACCATCTGGTGCCGGCAACCTTTGTGCCTCCCCTGCGGGGGCAACACAAGTTCGGGGCGCGCGGCCCCAAAACCTTCTGATCGCCGCGCGGAGGGGGACTTTGTCTCCCCTCCAGAGACCCAAGACACCGGGGCCAGCAACATCGGCGCCGGCACCAAAGACGCCGGGCAGGCGGAACCTCTGGTTCCTCCTGCTCAGAAGAAGAAGAAGAAGAAGACCTCTTCCTCCCCCTCCAAGGCCGTGCCGGATTCTTCCGGGCCGGCTAGCTCCTCTCCGGCGAAGGACGCTCCGGAAGCTCCTGAGCCTGCCACGGCTACGCCAACTCCTCCTCCGGCAACCTCCATCGAGAAGTCGGCTCCTGCCAAGCCCACGCTGCCAGAGAACGGCAAGCTCACCGCCCAGCAACTTGCTGCGGTGGTAACTGCGGCCACGGATCCCTCTTCCGGTTCGCGGACGATGGTTCTGCATACCGGCCGTGCCGCCGTGGTGGCCTCCGAAGCGGCCTCCGCCCAGATTGGCCGGATTACCGAGTTCCAACGCCAAGGAGCCGAGCTGGGCCATCTGCTCGATTACGCTGAGAAGTGGAATCGGGCGGATCTGACGCCGGCGACGCGGGGCCTTGGCAAGGACAAGCTTCCGGTGGTTGACCCCTCCGGCCCCCGCAGCACCGTCCAACACTTTGGCCGGCTGCGGCGTGCGACCAAGGAGTTTGACAACGCCTGGCACGATGCCAGCAGCAACGTGACGGTAAGCCGCAAAACCTCAATCTCTTTTACATCCTTGCCTGTTTTCTTTCCAAGCTTTGAAGATTATGTATATCCTCCCAGTCCCTGAGTTTCGGGTTGAGAACGTAGTTCTTAGCGCGAAACTTTGTTAGAAACACACAAAAAACCGGCATAGCCAGTCCCCGAGTTTCGGGTTGAGAGCGCAGCACTTAGCGCGAAACTTTTCTTTCTGCCGGCATGTTTTTTACCGAAATCTTTTCTTATCTTGAACAGAGCACGCTGGACACCCAGAAACAACTCTTTGAAGAGCTGTTGTAGGAGCACCGGGAGCTGTCCGAGGCCCACAGCAAATGCCAAGGTTAGCTTCTTGTCTCCGGCTTCTTTTTACCGGTTGCCTCTTCCTTTAGGTACTTATCAAATTTTCTACACTTCAGCTGTCCCGGGAGCCACCGTCGAGGCCCTGTCTTCCCAGGTTGCCGCGCTCCAAGGTATCATTTGTTTTCCGGTTGACTTGCGTCTTTCCATTTTACCGGAGTTATTTTTCTGTTAATGTTTCCCTTCCGGCCTGCAGCTGAAAAGGAGCGGCTTGCCAAGGAGCACCAGCAAGCTCTGGATGTTCAGAGGACCAACTTCTCTGAGCTGAAGGAACATCTCATGGCGGCTGAATCCCGGCATTCCCGGGAACTCAAGGAGGTCCGGGTGGCAGCGGAGGCCAAGCTGAACGAATCTCTGGAGGAGTACACGAACTCCACCGCGGTGCTGCGGGCTGAGCTGGAGGAGCAGACCAAGGCTCGGGAGGAGCAGACCAAGGCGCAGGAGACGGCTGAAAACCAGGTTGCCACCCTCATGATGGAGCAAAAAGACTATGACCGGCTGGTCATACAAACCGACACGCTGCTCCTCAGTAAGCCTTTCTTCTTTCCCTTTACTGCTTATAAGCTTATGTCATCCGGTAGTGTGTCCTTATCCTCTTTCTTTTCTTGTAGGGCTCTTTCCGGACTCCCCGGTGTACGCCTACCAGAAGGTGGAGGATCGCAGGGCAGAGCTATCTTTCCGCGACCGGGAGCTTCCCTGGGATGCATATGACCACCTGGTCGCGCTCTCCGCCCGGGTTCAGCATATGCGCTCTGTGGACCGGCACTTGGTCGATCTGCCAGATCATGCCAAGGAAATTTGCAAGGTGCTGTGGCCTGAGGATGTTGTGCCGGAGAGCATAACGCTTCTCTCTGACCGTCTCAAGGACGCCTGCCGGAGGATCCGGGAATGGAGATGCTCTGCGGCTCGTGCCATAGCAGATGCGGCACTGCGCATCGCCTGCTCCTGGTATGAAGATCTGGATCTGGATGCCTTTCATGCCCTTCGTGGCGAAGCACCCACAGATATGGATCCGGTCTTCACCGCCAAGCGCCAGGAGCGTGCCTACCGGATCGCGGAGTTCGCCCCCTTCCGCACCTTCATCCCTCCCCCTCCCGAAGTCAAAGATGCGCTCTCTGACGACGAGGAAGGCACCGAGGAGGAGGAAGAAGAAGAAGCCGGAGAAGGTGATGCTCCTCCGGAAGAAGGCGCTGCTCCCCCGGAAGCCCCTGAGGTCGGCGCGCAGCCCCCCACTGCCTGATCCTGTTATCATGTGTTCCTTACACCTGTTGCTTTGAAACTTTAAACTCGTTAAATTCTACCCCGGAATGCCGGGGTTTGAGATGTAAGATAAAACAATCATGCCTTTTGGTTGTGCTACAACAATCATGCTTATGCCGGAATACTATACTGGTAAGTTATCAAATTAAGTTCGTATGCTACTTTAGGACTTTGCTCATGGTTTGCTTTTCATCCTGCACTGTGAAGATTCCGGAATTGTTTCGGCATCCAATCCGATGCACACTTGGTTCTTTTGCTTTGCCTCTGCCTACCTCTTTGGGTTTTTTGGCGTATGAGTCACAAAGTTCTTTTGCCAAGCAAGCATTTTCTTGAACTGAGAAAGAATTCGAAATTTTCACAAAAAACCGGTACAACCGGGGTTAGTTACATTTTTCCGGATTGATTGTTCCCATTCATCCTCTTCGTGTTCCACGTGCTTAGTTCCTACCGGTTTATCTTGCTTGCCATGAAGCCGGTCTGCGGACAACAGCATAGTCGAAGACTCCGGTAGGTTTAGCACGTTACTAAACCGGAAAGAAAAAATGTTCACAAAGCAACCGGTAAACTGAAAAAAATAAACACATTTCATGCAACTTTCGGTAGAGGCAGTCCCCGAGATTCATTCGAGGTGCCGGCATCTTTATTCATAGCATTTAAGGTACAAAAAAGAACCTCTTACAGCACAACTTCAGGAATAGAAAGGACGCAGTAGTGCTATGTTCCATGGGCGCTTGGTTTCCTCTCCGGACCTGTCCGCCTTGCCTTTCTTTGATTCCTGTGCATCGATTAGGTAGTAGGCATCATTGTGCAGAGCCTTGCTCACAATGAAAGGTCCTTCCCACGGAGGTGAGAGCTTGTGGCGTCCTCAGTGCGCTGCACTAGGCGTAACACCAGATCTCCTTCCCAGAAAACCCTCGGGTTAACCTTCCGGCTATGATAGCGTCTGAGGTTCTGCTGGTATATGGCTGTTCTTGCCAAAGCCAGCTCTCTTGCTTCTTCTAGCAAGTCCACATCGTTTTCTCGGGCCTCTTTTACCTCTTCTTCGGTATAGAGTTGAACCCTTGGTGAATCATGAATGATATCGCCCCATAAACCATGAAGAACGGGGTGTATCCGGTAGACCGATTCGGTGTTGTTCGGATGCTCCACAGCACGGATGGTAGCTCATCCAGCCAACATCCTGGTGACTTTTCAAGCAGTTCGATCAGCCTTGGCTTGATACCGGAAAGCACCAGATCATTTGTCCTTTCAACCTGGCCATTGCCTTGCGGGTGTGCTACGGAGCACAAATCCAACCGGATATTGTTATCCTCACAAAACCTTTTGAACTCACCTTGAGCAAAGTTTGTGCCATTGTCAGTGATTATGCTATGCGGGTATCCATACCGCAAGATCACATCTTTTAAGAATTTCACAGCCGTATGCCCATCACATTTTGCGATAGGCTTCACTTCCAACCATTTGGTGAACTTATCCACCATCACCGAGTACATGTGTCATATTGCCCCTTGCGGTTTTAAATGGACCAACCATATCAAGGCACCAAACAGCAAATGGCCAAGTCAATGGTATAGTTTTGAGACCAGACGCTGGGGTATGATTTTGCTTGGCGTACCGCTGGCAGCCGTTGCACTTTCGTACCAAGTCCTCAACATTTTCCAAAGCTGTGGGCCAATAGAACCCATGCCGGAAGACTTTTGCCACCGAGCCCTTGATGAAGCATGGTGCCCACATTCTCCTTGGTGAACCTCTACCAGCATTTCTTTTCCCTCTTCCGGCTCCACGCATCTCTGGAGGACACCGGTAACACTTCTTTTGTATACCTCACCATTGATGATAGTGTAGGCCTTGGACCTTCTCTGGATCCTTCTCGATTCTTTTTTTTCAACCGGCAAGGTGCCGTTGATCAAGAATTCCTTAATAGGTTCAACCCAAGTTGGTTCTTCCCGGACTAGGAATACCGGTACGTCTACCTCCATATTGTCCACCAGCATAGCTTCTTCCGGTTTTGACACTGCAATCCCCGGGTTTACCGGAACAGTCCCCGGGTTTCCTTCGTCAATGTCCATTGGCACAACGTGTGACTCCGGTACAAAAATTGACTCTGATTCCTGATGCGTGCAGTCGACACGTCCGTTGGGAACCCCAAGAGGAAGGTGTGATGCGTACAGTAGCAAGTTTTCCCTCAGAAAGAAACCAAGGTTTATCGAACCAGGAGGAGCCAAGAAGCACGTTGAAGGTTGATGGCGGAGGAGTGTAGTGCGGCGCAACACCGGGGATTCCGACGCCAACGTGGAACCCGCACAACACAATCACGGAACTTTGCCCCAACGTAACGGCGAGGTTTTCAATCTCACCGGCTTGTCGTAAACAAAGGATTAGATGTATAGTGTGGATGATGATGGTTGTTTGCGAAGAACAGTAAAGAACAATTGCAGCAGTTTGTATTTCAGATGTAAAGAATAGGACCGGGGTCCACAGTTCACTAGCGGTGTCTCTCCCATAAGATAGCAGATGTTGGGTGAACAAATTACAGTTGGGTGATGCGTGCAGTCGACACGTCCGTTGGGAACCCCAAGAGGAAGGTGTGATGCGTACAGTAGCAAGTTTTCCCTCAGAAAGAAACCAAGGTTTATCGAACCAGGAGGAGCCAAGAAGCACGTCGAAGGTTGATGGCGGCGGGATGTAGTGCGGCGCAACACCAGGGATTCCGGTGCCAACGTGGAACCTGCACAACACAATCACGGAACTTTGCCCCAACGTAACAGTGAGGTTGTCAATCTCACCGGCTTGCCTGTAACAAAGGATTAGATGTATAGTGTGGATGATGATTGTTTGCAGAAAACGAGTAGAACAAGTATTGCAGTAGATTGTATTCGATGTAAAAGAATGGACCGGGGTCCACGAGTTCACTAGAGGTGTCTCTCCCATAAGATAAATAGCATGTTGGGTGAACAAATTACAGTTGAGCAATAGACAAATAGAGAGGGCATGACCATGCACATACATGATATGATGAGTATAGTGAGATTTAATTGGGCATTACGACAAAGTACATAGACCTCTATCCAGCATGCATCTATGCCTAAAAAGTCCACCTTCAGGTTATCATCCGAACCCCTTCCGAGTATTAAGTTGCAAACAACGGACAATTGCATTAAGTATGGTGCGTAATGTAATCAATAACTACATCCTCGGACATAGCATCAATGTTTTATCCCTAGTGGCAACGACACATCCACAACCTTAGAACTTTCTGTCACTGTCCCGGATTTAATGGAGGCATGAACCCACTATCAAGCATAAATACTCCCTCTTGGAGTTAAGAGTAAAAACTTGGCCAGAGCCTCTACTAATATCGGAGAGCATGCAAGATCATAAACAACACATAGGTAATAGATTGATAATCAACATAACATAGTATTCTCTATCCATCGGATCCCAACAAACACAACATATAGCATTACAGATAGATGATCTTGATCATGTTAGGCAGCTCACAAGATCCGACAATGAAGCACATAAGGAGAAGACGAACATCTAGCTACTGCTATGGACCCATAGTCCAGGGGTGAACTACTCACTCATCACTCCGGAGGCGACCATGGCGGTGAAGAGTCCTCCGGGAGATGATTCCCCTCTCCGGCGGGGTGCCGGAGGCGATCTCCTGAATCCCCGAGATGGGATTGGCGGCGGCGGCGTCTGCGGAAGGTTTTCCGTATCGTGGCTCTCGGTGCGGGGGTTTCGCGACGAAGACTATATGTAGGCGGAAGGGCAGGTCGGGGGCCACACGAGGGCCCCACACGCCAGGGCCGCGCGGCCAGGACCTGGGCCGCACCGCCCTGTTGTGGCGGCGCCTCGTGGCCCCACTTCGTCTTCTCTTCGGTCTTCTGGAAGCTTCGTGGCAAAATAGGCCCCTGGGTGTTGATTTCGTCCAATTCCGAGAATATTTCCTTACTAGGATTTCTGAAACCAAAAACAGCAGAAACGACAACGAGGCTCTTCGGCATCTCGTTAATAGGTTAGTGCCGGAAAATGCATAAATATGACATAAAGTATACATAAAACATGTAGATATCATCAATAATGTGGCATGGAACATAAGAAATTATCGATACGTCGGAGACGTATCGGCATCCCCAAGCTTAGTTCTGCTCGTCCCGAGCGGGTAAACGATAACAAAGATAATTTCTGGAGTGACATGCCATCATAACCTTGATCATACTATTGTAAGCATATGTAATGAATGCAGTGGTCAAAACAATGGTAATGACATGAGTAAACAAATGAATCATAAAGCAAAGACTTTTCATGGATAGTACTTTCAAGACAAGCATCAATAAGTCTTGCATAAGAGTTAACTCATAAAAGCAATAAATCAAAGTAAAGGTATTGAAGCAACACAAAGGAAGATTAAGTTTCAGCGGTTGCTTTCAACTTATAACATGTATATCTCATGGATATTGTCAATGTAAATTAATATAACAAGTTCAATATGCAAGTATGTAGGAATCAATGCACAGTTCACACAAGTGTTTGCTTCTTGAGGTGGAGAGAGATAGGTGAACTGACTCAACATAAAAGTAAAAGAAAGGCCCTTCGCAGAGGGAAGCATTGATTGCTATATTTGTGCTAGAGCTTTGGTTTTGAAAACAAGAAACAATTTTGTCAACGGTAGTAATAAAGCATATGTGTTATGTAAATTATATCTTACAAGTTGCAAGCCTCATGCATAGTATACTAATAGTGCCCGCACCTTGACCTAATTAGCTTGGATTACCGGGATCGTCATCGCAATACACATGTTTTAACCAAGTGTCACAAAGGGGTACCTCTATGCCGCCTGTACAAAGGTCTAAGGAGAAAGCTCGCATTGGATTTCTCGCTTTTGATTATTCCCAACTTAGACATCCATACCGGGACAACATAGACAACAGATAATGGACTCCTCTTTAATGCATAAGTATGTAGCAACAATTAATATTCTCATATGAGATTGAGGATATATGTCCAAAACTGAAACTTCCACCATGGATCATGGCTTTAGTTTGCGGCCCAATGTTCTTCTCTAACATTATGCATGCTCTAACCATTAAATGAGTGGTAAATCTCCCTTACTTCAGACAAGACGGACATGCATAGCAACTCACATGATATTCAACAAAGAGTAGTTGATGGCGTCCCCGGGAACATGGTTATCGCACAACAAGCAACTTAATAAGAGATAAAGTGCATAAGTACATATTCAATACCACAATAGTTTTTAAGCTATTTGTCCCATGAGCTATATATTGCAAAGGTAAAGAATGAAAATTTTAAAGGTAGCACTCAAGCAATTTACTTTGGAATGGCGGAGAAATACCATGTAGTAGGTAGGTATGGTGGACACAATTGGCATAGTGGTTGGCTCAAGGATTTTGGATGCATGAGAAGTATTCCCTCTCGATACAAGGTTTAGGCTAGAAAGGTTATTTGAAACAAACACAAGGATGAACCGGTGCAGCAAAACTCACATAAAAGACATATTGTAAACATTATAAGACTCTACACCGTCTTCCTTGTTGTTCAAACTCAATACTAGAAATTATCTAGACTTTAGAGAGACCAATTATGCAAACCAAATTTTAGCAAG
The DNA here is from genome assembly GCF_022539505.1 of Lolium rigidum. NCBI lineage: Eukaryota > Viridiplantae > Streptophyta > Magnoliopsida > Poales > Poaceae > Lolium > Lolium rigidum. Next base: position 202,515,321 of record NC_061509.1, read on the forward strand.
CTCTATGTATTTCTTCATTAATGGGTGCAAAGTATATGATGCAAGAGCTTAAACATGAGCACAACAATTGCCAAGTATCAAATTATTCAAGACATTTTAGAATTACTACATGTAGCATTTCCCGTTTCCAACCATATAACAATTTAACGAAGAAGATTCAACCTTCGCCATGAATACTATGAGTAAAGCCTAAGGACATATTTGTCCATATGCAACAGCGGAGCGTGTCTCTCTCCCACACAATGAATGCTAGGATCCATTTTATTCAAACAAAACAAAAACAAAAACAAACCGACGCTCCAAGCAAAGCACATAAGATGTGATGGAATAAAAATATAGTTTCGGGGGAGGAACCTGATAATGTTGTCGATGAAGAAGGGGATGCCTTGGGCATCCCCAAGCTTAGACGCTTGAGTCTTCTTAAAATATGCAGGGGTGAACCACCGGGGCATCCCCAAGCTTAGAGCTTTCACTCTCCTTGATCATATCGTATCATCTCCCTCTCTTGATCCTTGAAAACTTCCTGCACACCAAACTCAAAACAACTCATTAGAGGGTTAGTGCACAATTAAAATTTACATGTTCAGAGGTGACATAATTATTCTTAACACTTCTGGACATTGCACAAAGCTACTGAAAGTCAATGGAATAGAAAAATCCATCAAGCATAGCAAAACAGGCAATGCGAAATAAAAGGCAGAATCTGTCAAAACAGAACAGTTCGTAAAGACGAATTTTATTGAGGCACCAGACTTGCTCGGATGAAAATGCTCAAATTGAATGAAAGTTGCGTACATATCTGAGGATCACTCACGTAAATTGGCATAATTTTCTGAGTTACCTACGGAGAATTAGGCCCAGATTCGTGACGGCAAAGAAATCTGTTTCGCGCGGTAATCCAAATCTAGTATGAACCTTACTATCAACGACTTTACTTAGCACAACAATGCACAAAACTAAGATAAGGAGAGGTTGCTACAGTAGTAACAACTTCCAAGACTCAAATATAAAATAAAGGTACTGTAGTAAAAACTGTAGGATAACGTTGCATAGAAAACA
>NC_061509.1:202516479-202554307 GCF_022539505.1 Lolium rigidum
GCGGCAGCCTGGTGGCCAATCGGGCGTCCGGTGGCCGATCGACGCACTGACTGCCAAGCAGCCCCCATTCGATATTGCGGCTGGTCGACCACCAGTCTATCGACCGGCGACAAGTGAACTTGAAAGTGCATGGAGCCCCCATGTGTGGTTTTGGTAATTAATGACAATCCCTATGGACTAATGTTTGCATTGAGTTATATTTGTATGAGTTGTTCATAGGCAATGCTTGAACCATATGTTGGCTTCAAGGTTGCAATAAGAAGAAATTGATGAAGGATATCAAGTGTCAAGTATGTCTTATGAAGATGAAGTGAGTCTTGAAAATGAAGATGAAGTGAGCCCTCAAGTTACTTCAAGACATCAACATGATGAAGTATGAAGAAATGAAGTGCAAGTTCAAGATGAGCCAAACTCGAAGAGATCATATGCTTGAACCTTGCCATCCATATGGTGATCATGGATATGTGAAGATGCGCCGAAGAAAAGCTCTCCCATAGTGGAGTATGGGGGAGCATTTCGCATGACTTCATCAAGCAAGCACAATCAAGAAACACGTTCCATCTTGTTGCGGTCAAGACTGTCATCATCAAGCTCAAGTGGAATGCGCAAGGTGAAGGTTTGCTCTTGATAGGGTTTCTTTCTCACCGGTCTCATGGTGTAGCTGGAGACCGGTTTATAGTTTAGTTGCCGTACTATCAAGAGGGCTCTCGAGTGAGTAACTCGATCGTATCCTTCGGAGAGCTCAAACCTTTGCATCCTTGCATCATGTTTCTTGGTTGTTATTTGGATCTTATCCATGGGATGTTTTAGAGCTTGTGCTTATTCTCATGACAAGCTCTAGTTCATCGAAAACGGATTTCGCATAGATCACTTGTTGCATTTTCGAGTTTGGTGATTTTCTCGGTTTCTCATGTTGAGGTGTTGCACCTCTAAAAATAATAGAAAATCACCCCCACTGGTTTCCATATTTTCCAACTCTTGTCGTCCTCTTTCCAACAAAATTGGTTTCACTCTATTCGGAGCTACCAAACTTCTGATATTGATTTACAAGTTTGCTAGGCCGGATATTCCGGGCCGGATATTTGCAAAATATCCGCCCCCCCCCCCCCCCAAAATCGGCTAAGGACTTTTGGAAAAGCGGCTCAGTACTAGCTAGATTTTTGGCCGGACTTTTGCCCGGAATTTCCCAGGGCCGGATTTTTCAGGGGGACGGATTATCCGACCCTAACTTACACCGGATAATCCGGCCCTCGGATATCCCCAACGGCTCGATTTTCTTGGGGGTATAAATACCCCCTTCTTCCTCCTTGGGTTGTTGCTTCTTCCACTCTCTCTCTCTCCTCCATTGTTGATCTTGATAAGCTTGCCCTATCTCTCTATCCCTCCATGATCCTTGCCCTCTTTTGAGGGAAAAGAGAGAGGAGATCTAGATCCACAATGGAGGAAGAGAAGAGAGTGTGCAACAACAGGAAGGAAGAAGAATTTACCCCAGAAAGCGACAGGCCGGGTATCGGTGGGTAGTCGGATAATCCGTCTGAAAATCCGGCCTAAGAGAAGCTCGGGCAAAGTCCGGCCGTCTAGCTAATGCGAGCCGCTCTTGCAGCATTTTGAGAGAGAAGGCGGGCTGTTCATCCGACGATATCGACACAAACAAGCTTGTAAATCAACTGTCGGACTGACAGCTTCTTTCCGGCAGAAGTGGCTATTTTGTTGAAGAAGAGCGATGAAGGACGAAGCTATGAAACGATGGAAGTGATTTACTACTATTATTTTAAGAAGGTGCAGCACCTCAACATGAGAAAATCGCAAACTTTAATCTGGCTGAAACGATCGAAATCAGTTACCGATGAACTAGAGCTTGTCATGAACAAGCACGAAGCGCTCCGTAATCCAGGTAACAACCAGAGCGCTGATGCAGGGTATGCAGGTTGAGCGCCAGAGATCGTCAGTTACTCAAACTGCTTAATAATGCGGCAACTAAACTTATAAACGAACTCGACTACACTCAGATTTGAACAAGCAAACGCTCGCAACATTCCGCGAGCTGATGATAACGATAACAACACTTTCAACAGATGAGATTTGTCTTGCTGATGAGTCATAAATAATACATGCTCCGCTATGGAAACGTATCTCTTCACATATCCATGATCACCATATGAATGGCAAGGTTCAAAGCATATGATCTTCTTGATTTAACAAACGAACTTACGCTTCATGCTAAATTTGATGTCTTGAGCAACCTGAGCTCACTTCTCTTCATTTCAGACTCACTTCATCTTCATAAGCGCTATGACACTTGATAATCTTCATCCAATTCTTCTTATTAAGCAGCAAGCCAATATGATTTCAGCATATATTAACTCATACAAGTAACTCCAATGCAAACGATGTCAGTACCAAAAACCACATCAGAGCTCCATCACGCTTTCAATTCGCCAATGCCGGTCGATCAGAGCGGTGATGCGACAGGCCGCAACTCAGTAAGGGCTGCTGGTCGATGTGTTATTCCGCTGCAGCTTCATCTCGACTCAGCGACGGCTCCGCCATCCGGCATTCGCGTGTGTGGCGATAATAGCGGCTTTGCCGACCACGGCTCTCTGGCATCCAGCTTCCCAGCAAATCAAATGATCTGCTACCGCTCACTGGAAACAAACATCATCGCATTGACACACATCGTGTTTTAGCGATCTAATCACTGAAAAGAAAAAATGGAAAGGCGAATAATTGTTGACCATTGAAGAAAGAAGGTCAAACTGACTCGATCTAATAAACATTTGTCGACCATTTCAATCTATATTAAATTACAATTTAATCTGTCATATAAAATTGCTGAAAAAAGTTTTCTTTCAAAAAATCCTCTCATTGAACACATAATTTTTCTTGTTGTCGGCTTGGCGAACCGGAGTTCACCCTGCTTGTGCGACGTGTCGAACAGAGCACAAGTGACGATAGCTGCAGAATCTCACCGTGGGCTTGAGTGCCACCATCTACCATCCATCTTAACTAGCGTTTTAAATTATTTACGTTGACACAATAAGGCTATTCGAAGAATGAGTAATACATTAAATAGATGACCGTTCTAAAATTATGAATATTTCAACCCATTAGACAACTGTGATTAAATATTTTATGACCGGCATATATTTTTCTCTAAATTCTTTGATTCAAGCGGAAAAACGACTAAAATATATCGATATCATGTTTTGCGCAAGTTTTCAAAAAATTTATGAAAGAGCCGCAATTTGATTCTCTGAGTTGTTGTGCGTTAGTGCAGATGAAATGATTGGTGGCTTTTCAGACAAAGTGTGAAAGCATGATCACTGCTCGACGGCGTCTGGCATTTTCCAGCGCGCGGTTATAGTTTCGGTATGTTCATGGATTTTGGCTGGCGTCCTAAGCGTGCAACATAAACAAATTGCATATAAGCGAAAAAGCAAGTCAAATATGAAGCTTTTGAGGAGTTTTTTAAACAATCTTTTACAAATTAGTCATGTTGGCGCCCTAGTCATAACTCCGGCGATGTCAGACATTTGTGATCTCGCCAAATGAATGGAAAAGATTATTCAACATGCCATTTAAGCTTTCGCCCTATTCAGCCCTCCACTGCGATATCTTTCCATAAAAATGCCATTCACCACTCGATGTCATGGCTGAATTTCGCTGGCGGTGCAACTGTCGCTTAATATCCCGGCGTGGCGAAGAAGAAGATAACGAATGGCGCCCGCTTGGCGAGCAAACAGAGGTCTTATTGGCGCGTGGATGAATAACGTGCGAACTATCGAGCAGCGATTTACTCTTCGCGGAGTTGCGTCGATCTTATTCAGATCCAGCCCAGCTGTGCATAGGTAGGCGGCGGTGGCAGTGGATTCGTGGTCGGCGGCGCGTGGTGTCTGCCACCACTCTGTTGCGTTCGGCGTCAGATGTCTACATGGCGAGCACTAGCCAGGCTCGAAGAGCTGCTGAAAGCATTTGTCATCTTGGCGCAGTGGCTTTTAGCGTGACTAACTGTTACAGCTCGGTGCGCCGCCCGCTGAACCGCGTTGTAATCTCTTTGTCACCAGCTGGCCTCACTCCGCTCGTGGCTCGGGCTGCATGCGAATCACCCGCTTCAGTAGCGACCCTCGCCTGCTCTTCGGCAGCAGGTGACGGCTGCTGCCAGATCCTCTCCGCCACATCTCCCCGCGCCCCTCCGCCTGTCTCCAGGCATGACGTCTCCCTGCCACCGCGCAACCGCCCGCTCATTTCTTTCGTCAACGGCGTCCTCTTCCAGCCGCCCTCGGATCTGATAAGCGTCACACACCATGCCTCGCTGCCGGATGAACCGCTAAGCCTAAATTGCTGCGCAGCTCATCACCTCCGCTATCGGACAGCTCGCGTATTGAGGCGTTACCAACGACCGACAGTTCCACGTCCTCGAAGTCAGTTCCGCGATCGGCGCGGCGACAACTGCTTCCTGGCGAATGATGCTGGCATAACGACAAGCGCTCAGGCCGCATCCGAGTTCATATATAATAATCTTCGCATTCAATCGGCGATCTCCGGGAATGCCATCACTATTGTTGAAGATACACTTTACTGAGTTGTTATTGTTAATCCCCAGTGTGGACAATGTGACTCTCTTGCCCGATGTCGCGTGACTTAGGCGAGAGAGATGGTGACTTCGGTGCCAGCTGGATGCGGCCTCCGGTGCTGGAAGAGGCAGGCGGATGCTGATGTGCTGGCTTTCACCGGTGCTAAAGTATGCTGGTTTGAAGCTTACTTTCCATTGATTCAGGCGATAGTCGCTGGGTATCGCGAGTTTAATGCTATCTTCCGTAATGGTGCATCGATAATCTCAGCTCATCGGTTAAACTGAATCGACCCGTTCAATTTTGAATCGATACTGTTATAAATATTATCCATTGAAGGTATTGCCAGTACTCCTGATTGAACAATTGCTTCAATCAAGCGTTATTTATTTATTGAGTAGTCTGGTCATCACCATTGATAGAATGGAGAGACAGTCAATTTATCTGATATGAATTTATTTAAAACCAAGTTCATGTCCGACTGTGGCAGGCATTCAATAATTTATACTAGAAAATAAGCAATATGGTGTCATCATCTGCGTTTATTGTTATCTTTATGACATAACATTTTATCAAGGTAGATATACTATGTTCATCATTTTATGTTCATACCAATGTTTGATATTCAGATATAGTTATGTTTTTGTTCGTCAGTCCAACTATCGACTGTTGAAATAAGCATTATTGACATTTTATTCTTCAGCTAGTATGGATAGCCATCTGTGAGCACTGAACTGCAAATACATGATATAATCTGTCCTAATATGCTGCAGATGTGAGCAGGTAACTATCTGTTAGTGCTAGCAAAATTTTCCTCTCCTACCAAATGGTATATTTTGTTTTTACTTTGCTGGTGCTATATTTATTTTTCTGTGGTCATAATTAAGCCGGAGCTCTTTCATACCTAGAATGAAAATTACAAAAATGATAATCTAGGATGTTCCATTGGAGGTATTTGAAGCACCTCTTTATCTTCTGAAACCGAATATCAGAAAATTTCAGCTAGCTAACAGTAGGTTGATGTGGTCGCTACAAATCCTTCATGTTATTCTCTTTTTCTAATTGTGGTTTTGTCAATGTCTTTGCTAAGGAGAAACACCTTTATTTTAAATTGCAGTTACAATTTGGCCTATATTACTGGTTGAATGATCATGCATAGAGTGTGAGATAAGGCTTTCCACCGAGATGATAGCAAGTCGAGCTGGCGGCATGGTCTGCGGGTATCAACGGTTAGGCTCGTGTCTGACTGCAGGGCACGGTTTGTCAGGTCCTTTCTATTCTGCATGTTGCATGGGAATAATGAATGTATGAAATTTACATGCTGTTTTTAACTCTAGAAATTAACATGACTGGTAGTAAATGAGATCAATATTAATAACATCAAACTTTTCTGTATTACATCATTCCTTAGGCAATATTCAAGCTATCGAAAGGAAAAATCGTTAATGCCATACCCAAGTATCTTGTTGTTCATCATAAACTATATTTATTAACAATCTTTGATGTATCATTACCAGCATTGTTTTCATATCACAGAATCTCTTTTATGCCCGTAAAAAAAAACATTTAATGCAATATTACGACCTACAAAAAAATATGCGATTGCACCTGAATACTTTAACGAGTTGAGTGTGCACCCGTGTAACGTATTTACTGGCATGGCATGGAACAACTGACAACGGGATTTCTGTGAGCATTGACAATTTCTAATTTATTGTCTTTGCGGTGCTCTTAAAAACTGTAACGAGCTGTTGTACTGAGCATGAACGCATGATCTGAGCAGAGCTCGCAATCTGTTTGGAAAATTTTAAAGAACTCCAGTAATCATCGACATTTGTTTCATGAAGACGCGTGTCTGCTCGCTGATCCCCCTTCCATTGCGAAGCAATGTGCTAGCGTGGTGCTCTGACGATCAAGAGATTACAAAAACTGAGTCATGGTGACCTGAAATCAGAAAACAAGCGAGTGGCTGGCGCAACTGAAGATATGCGTGGCGCTATCTGTATACTATTATCCCAATTTCTGTTTCAGGCATGTCACCTGCCGTTCATTGCATCCCAAAACTAGTTCTTCTTCTTTATTTCGGGATGTGCGAATAATGGAATAAACAGCTGAGACAAACTCGGGAATGCGAGGCTAACAGCAAACGTCCAGGCCATGGCCTTTCTTGCGATAGTTGACCGAAATAAAAAACATCAATACACTCTTGTGATACTAAATGTTACGGACCTTCGGTTAGCAATGGCTGAGTATTGCAAACTCCTCCTCCGCGGACTTTCGAAGCGGAAATAAGGCACGATGAGCAACAGAGCAGTGAACCGTCTGGCAATGTTCTGGCAAAACACGCGATTCGATCGTCGTCAGTGTGAGCGCGAGTGGAACCAAAGAACATGAAGTGGTTCTAAGAATCTCTATACAGATCTAGTTGCGCGCGAAGGTAGAACTATGTTTAACCGATAATAACGCGGCTACTATACATTGCTGGTTCAGCGCGATCGGCACGGCCATGCTGTTACTAGCTATAAGCGCTGAATCGGGTTGCCGCCGGCTCCGAGCGGCCGGTGGTCCGCGCGAAGCACACTATCTCCCGGCCTGCATGCGCTTCCATGATGCAGATATCCCGTGATCTGATGCGGCGTCAACAAATGACTAAATAACAATAACGCCACCGAATATGAGGCCATCTAGAGGAAGTAAACTCACGAAATATTTCAGATGTCGAAGAAAATCATTAAAACTCATCACCGCATATCAAGAAAGGAGATGATGTCTAACAAGGCAGCGTAAGCCACTTTCTGCCAGAAGTAACAAATTTAGACAAATATCACCGAACGGATATCGACCTCGGCAGCGCACACTGACAGACAAGCGAAAATTTGATATTCAAACACTCTCGTCTGATACAACAAAAATATCGAAAGTGAGATGAGAAGACGCACCTGCACAACTGCTTGTATGGAAAACTAAGCTCAAATGAGCAAACCAAACAGTACTGCCAATCACAGAAGAATCAATGTATCTTCTCGTTCTGCTTTATTCGAAATTAGATAATAGACGAAGCTGGCAACTAATGGCGATCCTTTGACAGTGCAACTATGAATGGTCACGTAAACAGAGGTGAAAGGACGAAAAGCCATTCATCTCAGCAACTGGAAAGCTGCAGTTCTAGACCTGTGGGTGTGAGAAAGTCATTAGTCAAACAAATTTAACTGTTATTCATTCAATGGAAGCAGCCACTAAGTACCTGGAACATTTTATGATCAAAGCTGGAAAGTGACCTTCAGAAAAACAATAGAGAACACGGAAAACATTAGTGACCCGTAACGACGCCAGTGACCGCATTTTCAGCTTCAGCTAACTGGCACAATGGTAGTATTTTAAATGCGATATTAATGAGGCTGAGACAACTCAGAAGGCGTTTGATGTGTTATCGTAGTTGGCTCAGAATATCGAGACAAATCTGGTTTCTAGCCATAGGTATATTTTTAAAATATTAGGCTTTCTGAGTCACTATCACTGAGACCATAAATATCATGTTAACTAATACTCTTCCATAAAAATGAAAGTGACTCGGCATTGAATAGATAGACAAATCTGTGTTAATATTAAAACATTCCCGGGGCTGTGAAGTGATGAATATCATATCGTGGGAGTGCAGAACTGGTAATGTTGTTCACGCGAAGCATCGGCAAAGTATATACCCATTACTCCACTAACAAAAATTCAGCATCGACTATTCAGTTTTAATTTATCTTCTTGGCCGAAAGCAATCAGACCATTCGACCAATCTTTCCTGAGTACCGCACTACGGCGAGACCTCGTACAATTTAGACGGTTCAACTAAAATTCATTTAGTTGTCTTCAACACTTTCAACTTTTATGTAATCTCATGTTGAGAAAATGCACTGCTGCATAAACATAAGCTCGGCAACGATCTATTGTCTGATATTGATGTAATAATAACGTGGGTATACTGAAGCAACCTCGTACATATTTACTTAAAAATGGTACTTACTTCCTAGTAAATGCGAAACCGCAATGTGGGATGATGACGCAGCCAGCTGGTACGAAGAGAGTGGCGTTGCAGATTGAACTGAATGCCGGTAAAGGCAACAGTCATAACCACCGCGTTAAACGGCTTTACGGCAGAGCACTTGGACGGCATCTTACAGGACAAAGAAGGCATTAATATGATGCTGCTGTGGCTAACAATGGGACGTGAACGGCATTCCATGAAACCTTTACCGAAAAATAACCTGATGCACAGTACCCGCAATGTAAATACCTGCGGCATAGGCTCTCCAATGGATAACGTCGGTGATCGTACGAAACGAACTACAACGACGAAGCAGACCATGAAAAGGCTGACTAATCTGCGGGAATGGCATTATTGGACTCTGCAAACTACTCGGCGTGGGAGCCGTCTCTCTAATTCAGGGAAAATAACTGTCAATTCAGTTGCTAATCAACATAGAAACGTACCATCGCAATCGTATTCTGTTGCCTAATTGAACGATCAAATCTAACAGCCAGGCCCGCCCTCGCCGCTGGCTTTGTGATGTTCAGATTTGCGGCATGCAAACATCACGCTGGCGAAATGCTGGCATATTCAAATCAGGCGAACTGCATACGATATTCGAAAATCCCCGATCAGCTGTGGTATGTCGACAATCTGTAATCCTCGGATGAAACGATCGATTGAGAAATTTAACGTTCGCCAGCTGCCAGTACCAGAGGAGAAGGGCGTCTCCAGCGCAGCGCAGCCCCCGCCGAACAAACTGTCCGTGCCAGCACAGAGGCTGGCTAATACTCGCTGATGTCGCCGATGTTCCAGTCCCAGTGACCTGTTCCTTCTGGTGGAAAATCAATGCAGCGGCCGTGGCGCCATCGAAGAGATCTTTGGAGTGGACGCGCGCTCGTCAGCGCGGTGGCGACACCCATGTGAGTTGGTGATCTCGGCAACGCGTCTTGGGAAGAAAGAAAAGCGGAAGTGAAATTCGCGACAATGGCGGCCCATACTGTGATCCAGCAGTGGTGTCGCTTTACAGGCCAGGCAGGAAGGAAGAGCAGCTAAGTGGCGGCGGCCTTCCAGCCGGCGACGATCGGGGAATGGCGAAGAGATCTCGCCGTGAAATGGCCACTGGGCGAGCAAGAATCCTGAACCTTCGATCTGCGGCTATCATGGTCGCTGCGAATACAACAACGAATCTACATTCTTGCTGCTCCGCTCTTATTTTTCGAGCACAACATAAACTTTATGGCGCGCATATAACCATGACAACTCGAGACAAGATAGAAAAATTTGTCGGCGGTTTTAGTTGATGAAGTCGCCGCAAGATCTTAGCTGTCGCGCGGGCGATATCTCCCGAAGAAATATTAAAACGAGACGCGAAATGCCAATCTAAATTGCAAGCACGGTGAGATAACCCTACTAACGTCAGTGATGTCGCTTTCATTATTCGCGTGGCGGTTATATCGCGGATATTATCTGAAGCATTCGTCTATTAGCGATAACTAATAAAAAGTAGAGAAATATCATGCTAAGATTGATTAAACATATTATATAGCTAAGCTGAATATTACGATTACGAAGTGAAAACAGAGCAGCAAGGCTTTATGTACCGGGGTGTGGATGTGGGGCCGTTGAAGAATTAGCGGCGCTTGATAATAAGCCGTAACGGCAGCGTGAGAAATGCGTGCGTGCTGTTGCAAGGAAGCGATATAGTCTTATTGTGTAATAAACCGGGGATTACGAAGTGTTTATATGAGGAGAGAAGGAGGAATAACAGGCTCAGTCCCCATATAAATGCAGTCTCAACATGATCTCCCGACAGAAGAAGGTAATCAAGCAGTGGAGAAGATGAACACATACAAACATATAATCAACGATCATTAAACGAACAGACTGCATCGGCTAACGCTTGAAGCTTACGCCAACGAAGGAAACAGGTAACTAAAAACAGTAATGTATCTATGTCCCGGTGCACTGTCTTGAATGACTCAATAGAAAGCGTGCAAAGGAGTTAGTTGTTTCTCGTACTCGAAATGAACATTTACAAGTGAACATCTCGTTGACTCTGGCTCGCGAAATCAAAGCATTTGTGTTTATGGCTGTGTTGTGCTTGTTCTTTCTCATGGCGACTTCGAGCCCGGTTGAGTATCTTTTTAGAGGCAAGCATCTAAGCAATTTGCTGGTTTGTCTTGATAAACTCCTGAAGTCACCTTTGTGGACCGAACCATCGAGCCCTACTTGTATGTTGCGCATATCCCTTATATGTTTTTCATAACTGTGAAGTCATGTGCGAGGTGGCATGATGGTGACTCAAATACTATTGAACTTTTTCTTCCCGGAATAAACTGAATTTAATGTAAAATTCAAGTGCCATTTTCTAATGCAATGACATGAAAACACTCACTAGAATGCATTTCAAAGAAAACCAACAGTTTTATTTCAAATTTAACAATTACTGAACTAGGACAGCATCTCCCAGATGTTTTTTTCTTCAGGTTTAGCCTCAATGACATGAAACAAGCTACAAGCTGCGTGCGGGCTCTACTGAAGACGACATAGCCCAGCGGGCCGTCCACGGCGTACGAAACCTGGCTTGGAAATATGTAAGGTAACGTCTCCATATGATAACAGCCAGTAATGTGTGAAACTAGAGTAAGTTCCAGCAGCGTCGCGCATGAAGGCGATAACAGCGAAAATCAGTAAACCGGCGCCCGGCGATGCTGGCGTGGTGCCCGCCTTCCGCCATGGATTCTGAGAGACCTAAGCACCCTGCAGATGCGAACTCCCAGCTGCGACCATAACAATGGAAGCGCAGCTCGTAAAATCTTTCCTCCCACCCGGCCTGATATCCGAACTAAGGTGATCAGAGAAGAAAGGCGTCGAGGCGGCGTCGTATTGCCAGTGAAGAGAGAAGAATGCGGCGTGCCCATGAAGACATCCAACGACGTGTGATCTGGGGTGAAGCGATAGCAGCAGGCTTTTCCATCGATATAGCAGCCACATGCTAAGTGAAGAAGATATGGCGTCGCTCTCAGCTGGGACTGGTCGCCATCGATGGATCAGCTTCGTCATGATTACTTCGGCGTAGCATGTCGATGCGGTTGATTCCGACACTGGCCAGGCATGGCGACCGTGCGGCAGGTACACAGGCGATCGCGGCACTATTTGGCATGTTGCCATCGTCTTCCATGTCTCTGCTCAGCGTGATGTCAACGCAGTGTGTCATCTTATCCGTAATTAACAGAAGGGCGAACATGGCGTTTGTCAGGCCATGATCTGGCGGCACGGCTCGATCTTACCCGACGCAGATAAAGGCGTTTGTCGATGGCGCATGGCTTTAATTCTCCACTAACGCCTCAGGCTTTGGCGCAAATATTGTGTGTTGATGACTATGAGAACAGCGCCAACATGGCTTATCACCGACGTAAATGATACTGCTGCTGAAAGGGAAGGCCACGCCCGAGCCTGGGTCAGGCGGCGGCGGACAATGTTTGTCGCGGCGCTGGCGCGACCATTGCTTGTTGTGGGCCCGGCACAGGTAATCTGGAGTAATGAAGCAATAAGATCAAGCGCGGCTACGAATGTCGGGAGTAAATCAACAGAGTCCATGCGAGAAAAGATGGAACTACATCAAACTGAGACAACGAAACTATAACCGAAATAGAAAAGCTATGTTATTGCGTGTTGGCGTATTCAGTGGTAAACAGGGCAACCATCATCATTATTTATGTACATCATTAAGCGAACATTCTTGTATCGGGCCTTGGAAGGATTTCGAAGTGCATAAGAAAAGAGACTCCATATCCATTGACAAGCAAGCGAAAGAAAGCAAAAGTAATACTGATACTTTTGCCCATACGATGAAGTTGTGAAAGGCGGTTTGTCGATTCTTTGCTCGGCAGGTCATGGCGTCTGTCTACCGTCGAAGATAAAGACTACCAATCAGATCTGGCCAGGCACAAGCCGTGCTTCCCAAAGCTTGGAGGAAAGTTGATGTGAAGAATCAAGCTGCTGCAGCGAAAGGATGAGAAAGATAGGAAAAAGGGCCACAGCTACTGTCTACTCAACCTCGCAAGAAGGTATAGGTATTGAATTCCCAAAGGATGAACGTCGAACAAATAACGTGACGTCGAAGAATATTTTCCAGTATCTGAGGCGCTTGAAAAGTCATGTAGCCCGACAGTCGTTTTGTTGTCACCGAGACACGGTTCAGCGTAGAAATCCACGCGTAATGTCTGGCACCATATTACAGACTTTCATATGCTGTTTTCTTGTTGTCTTACTGAGTCCATTGTGTCTACATAATGTATGATGAGCTTATTGCACACCTCATTTCAGCTGGTGATAACATAATTTTGTGCAGAAATTTGAGCTAAGTGAGCTACAACTTCTTTCCTTTTTACGAACTAAATACCCATCATCATTGTAGACCAACCCCGGCTTTTTATAGGCATGACAATTTTCGCCGTCAGTTCTGGCAGACATATGCAATTTATTTTGACGTGCAATAAATAAACTGCTAGGAGAACCCTCGAGGTCCGAGCCTCCAGGGTGGCGGCACGGTCGAGCGTGGCCCGGCGAGCCATCGAGCCGCAAACCTCGGAAATGGCGAGCTACTGTTTTCATCCCAGCTTTGTACCCAGACTTCCGGTGAAATTCGGGGTCCACTAAATTATCCACAGCGGCGTCAGTTCGAAAACCCGGAAGATGATGTTGTTATGATCAAGCAAATAGAGCGTAATACCGGCTACGCATCTGTAACTGCGGCGATGTCTGATAATACTAGTCAAAAGTGATAGTTAACATTAAGTATAAAAATACGTAACATAAATACGAGGCCCGATAAACCTATGCAGTGGTCGGCTCAAAGAGCGATTGCCATGGTTCATATTAGATTTATGAGGACATGGAAGTCTCTTTATCAATATCAATCTAGCTAATCTGATATCAGAGATTTTCTGCGACAAATGGGAACATGCTTATGTGGTGAATGCGTGGATGATGAAGAAAACCGGCCGTAAACCAACGTCGAACAATCACTGAAGCTTAACCACATATACGAGATCATAACCTCACATTTATAGATCGATATCAAATCATGAAGAATGAAACAACGCAACGGTGGAAATCATGAACAAACGCCCCTTACACCTAAAATGTAAGTGTAAACTGGCAAATAGCGAAGGTAGCGTAGCTAAACAAGTATGTCGTGGCATTGTCATCAACTTGAAACACCACAAGGTGGGGTGTGTGTCAGGCTTAAACTGATAATACCTCAACAGCGATAAGCCGGAAGCTCACCCACAGATGCGCGAGATCGTTGGAAGCAGCATGACGCTTGCACGGGAAAACCGGTAAGGGGTGGCGTCATAGATGATTTGTTGTGAGCGTGTCGTCCTCGCCTGGCCTTGAATACGTTTCAGTCGTATACGGCGGTCGTGGCAGATATCTGGCAAACTGTCTCTTAATTCTAGCGGGCAAATATCCTACTATATTCTGCCAGGCAATCTTCTTGAAACTTCTTGTACAGGCGATCAGAACCGTATCTTCTGGCCCATTTGGAATGTCTCGGAACTGGTAAACCTACGGTGACACATGCCCCCTGGTTTGGCGTGATAATTTCGAAACCACTATGTTACCGTGGGAATCGCGTGGGTGTGGCGGCGGAACGTCGGCATCCTGTCGCGATCGCCTGCGCTTCTCAGCTTTCTGCTATTGTGATTCTTTGGCACCACTCACGGCTGTTAGCGATGCTCCCCATATCCTTTACATTTAGCGCGTGTGGCCGGTCGCCTTCTTCATCCTCTTGCATTACGGAAATAACCATGTCTTCCTCTCCTGCCGCATCATCGAGATGCTCTCCTCTCTATCACCGTGAGCGGCGCCGAAGTGAGCTAGTTGGCGGCAAATCACCATTTTAGCGCGTGGGACAGGAAGGATCCGCGACTTCCTCGGCGGCCGGCGAGGGGCATTTCTCAATTCACCGTCGATGAGAAGGCGGAAGGACGCTTTCGGACGGCTTCCTCGGCGGCGGCGAGGAAGGGCGACGATCTTTGACAATATCGCCCGTTCTCATGCCAATGTTTGTGCGGCGCTGATATTGACTTCGGCATCAGAGAGACTGCGGAGACCGACAGAAGAGCCGACATTTGCCTGGCGTTGTGACGGCGGCAACAGAAAATATTCTTATGGTAGGGACCGCGCAGTAAGGACTGGTATGTGTGTGTCGGCAACAAGCTCGCTGAGCGACAGTAACTCTTCCCGTAAAAGCCCTTTTATTGGCCAAATATTTCTCGACGTTGCCTTTACCAGCTCAAGCAAGTCAGCACACCAGAGCCGATGGCAGCGCCTCATTCCATGCCATCGCGACAGGCAGCTAGTTGTCTATTCAGCCGATAACCTACATCGAGAGCAGCGCATGAAGATTCCCCATATACGCCAGCTTCGGCGGGCGTCAACCCGCGGCCACGCGAAACCCACTCGGCTCAATCGCAAAACTCAACCCATCGTATCAATAATGAATCATCCAGCATATAATCCTGGAAACTTTAGGTAATCCTTCAGTAAACCTCTTTAATAAACATAATGCTTTAAATTAACAGCAAACATCTGAATAACTAGTTCGATCTGGGTATGGAGACATTCTATACATCCTTCTCTTCCCAAATTGCTACTGATAACTGACCTCGTTCTAGAGTCATCTTGAACACTTAGATGGCGTAGATCTGACATAACTGACGGCAGCTACTGACTTACTGACTGTCTCTTTGAAGACAGGTTTTCATCGCAATAAGTCTCAAGCTCACCGCATCCCTGAAGGCTGCTGAGGAATAGCGATAGCTGGCTTTATCCTTGTCTTACATGAGAAACATGAAGGCAACTGCGAAAACCATCGGCATATTTACAGTGCGATCGCGAATTTAACTTCATCAATACATGGCTATGATACCAACCGCACTTAGTAATCCCCAGCCATCTACCACCGACGCCGTCCCCTGCTGGCTAAACATTACTGAGGTCTTTACTAGGTCAGCATGAAGCAAGGCCGAAGAAGTGCGACAGCTCTGGAGGCCACAGTTGGAAACACTATATTTACAATGATTTCACTATATCTTTCACGGCCTACTATTGCGGTACCCAACGGCGTGTGTTTCTTGGAGAGTCTATAGGCTGTCTCCTAATAATGCTATTAAGCAATCCCAAAGGCACAGTTCCGGTGGTTTGATGGCTGTGAGCCAGGCATTGCTCAACGCGGTCAAACTTTCCGCCTTGCTGCCTTCAGGTGCTGTGAGGGCGGTGCGGTGCTGCGGCCAAGCACCTATATGGCTCGGGCGACAAACTCAGGAAGATGGTTGACTTTTCTGCCAGACGGATGGCTTACTGTCTTTGCTCACCCATCGCAGTGCATTATTTTTAAATCTAACTCCTTCGAGCAGATCTTTGCCGGGTGATGGGCACTCGACAGCGCTGTTCCCATCGTGATAAGTCTACCTTTCCCTTTCGATTGGCATATTGCGCAGCGGATAAATCAAACCTGGTATGGTCTTATCAACGATTGTGGCGCAGGCTGAGCAATCACCATTTCTTTGCGCGCCACTGGCGGAAGAAGCGTCGATGTCCTCATCTGGAAGATGATGCTACGCTAACGACTCTGTGCCAATTCATACAGCATAACACCTCGTCAGCGAATGGTGAGACGGTGTCCGCCGAAGCTGCGGGACCATTGAACAACGATGTGCGAATATGACATCCTGCGGCTGTGCCACTACCGCAATTGTTACAGTAACTTTAATGTTTCCTTTATAGCCCGTAATAATAGCGTAACAGAGCAGGTCAGTCTGCTAGATAATGACTCGCTTTAGTTCACTCCTGGCCGACTCGGTGATCTCTTCTGAAACTAAATGTATATCTTCGAAAAGGTGTGATGAAGCTGTACGCAAATACGACTCAAAAAGCAGGCATCTTCAGATGGCGGCAGCAGAATTTAGCGTGTAGGCGCGGAAATACTGGCGTAAAGCTACTCCGGCTCAGAAAGACGACCAATGCTGGCTGGTTTCATTCATCCTTCCAGGCTACAACGACGCGCTGTGATAACTCTGGAACCTCAGCGAAGAAACTCGAACGCGATCGATCGAGAAGGGACCGGCGAACAGCTACGAGAAGAACCGCCACTTATTAACCCGACGAACTACTACATAGATAAACCTCCCGAAGGTTATTGCTGGATGGCGTCGCCAAACTCCCGTCAGGTCGGGCGATCTAACGAAGCGTTAAGTCCCGAGAGGATGTGAACGTATTCTAAATCGAATGGGATAAAGCGACAATCTCCGCTACTCTCATACTTTCCATCTTCATCATTAATTGCTCATCGACTAACCTCGCTAACCTCGATCAGGGAATGGGAGGCTACCCTTTCACATCACCACGGACTGGCAGCTAGCAGCATTTAGTGGCCCAGCGGCCGATCACGGCCGCCACAGGCTACGATCGCAGCACTCGATTTCTGTTTCTCGAGGCCACTCGCGAAACCACCCGCCTCCTTTGGCGTCTCTGACATCCCTCTTTGTTATTTATCGAGGTTATATTCCTCTCGAAACATGACCCTGAATCGCTCGAGCAAATACATAAAGTAAGTGAGGCAGACCCGGCGCTCTCCATGGTTGCTCAGCTGCAAGGCTGCTCTCTTCCATTGAACGTGTCGGCGGCAGAGACATCGGCCCGTAAATCTTCGATGAATGACTTTGAGTCTGTTTCTGTCTGCGGTCAAGAGCATTATTCGTCGAGGGAAGAATCGACTAGCGCCATGTCGGCTATCGTTGAGAAGGCATTGCGTGCTATTAATGAAAAGGCATGGGCAGCCAGACGACATCGACGACAGCTGGCTGGCGACGATACCATAAAGAGTTAGTCTGAAAGAAAGGTTCGGGCAACAAAAAGCGACTCATTAATGTATAACCTCCCGAAAGCGAGCTCAAAGCTGGGCTAGTCGGCTGAAATCATAATGGCAGCTGGCGGTAAAGGCGAAGATGATGGCAGCCGATAAGTGAAGATGCGTGATACCATGCTTCGTGGGAGATGCCCTTGTGTGTCTAAGGAAACTTCATTAATACATTTTATTACCCACAAATGGAAATGACGTGCATGTAGTTGCAAGAATAGGCTGTTTATTCTGTCGATATACTTTCACATATAATTTTTATTGGCGGGTGATCTTAATAAGAGCACAAGTATGACCAGGTGCCCCATTTCAGGTAGGTGAAAGATATGGAAGCGTTGATATTGCTATCCCAGGACCAATGTAGATCTCTTCGCTCATCATTGGCAATAAACCCATATCTAACTTTCCGTCGCTATAGACCCATTCTTGGCTATGGTATTAATTTAGACCCGTTTTGCGGAATGTTTGCTCCATGTTATTGAACCCGCTCGATAAGGTTTGCTTGCGTAACCGCTGGGAGGAGTCTCCCTGCCGCGACTGCGTGACATGTTCTGGCGGATGCCCGGACGATGGGGATCGACGCCTGCGTATGTCAATGGATGTTGCTCTTGTTACTCTATCAGGCGGTGGATGATAACTTTGCCGTTTGTACTCACCGATCGCGATAATGGCGCGCAAAACTGACGGCGGCTTTCTTGATAACTACGAATCCCCAATGTTAAATGTGACTAACGTCGATGAGTCATCTGCATGCCGACTTCTGCGTAGATGCCATCTGCCATCATTCGATGGTATCGAATGAATGCGGCGATGGCGACAATGGCTCTTCTAGCGGCCATGGAAATATATATTGTCGGCGATCAAGAAATGTTGGGCGGGATGGGTCTTTAGACCTGCCCGACAGATCCCGGATTCAGAGAACACTTCGTCGATAACTGGCAGACCAATAATGGTTTAATCATGATTAGTCTTGATCAGATCGACATTTGGGCGTCCTGGCGTGATAAATGGAATATGGCTTTACTGTGCCTCGTCGTCAGCGACCAAACTGAACTTACCATGATATAGCGGCAGTACGGGGCAGCTTCGTGTTTAGCCCTCGGTGACTTCTCAAGGCGGCCGTGGACGCGCGATCCAAGCATTAGCTATCGGCACTCTGGCGCAGGAAGAAGAACATATTAGTGGTGTCCTCAAACTTTAGATTTCTGGGGGCATGCTTTCTTTGGCCCATTCTCTTTAGATGAAATTTTGCTAATTTTCACGGTAGTCGAGCATACGTGTGCAATATGCAGCCCATTTAACCAACTCGTAGCCGCTGAACCTGCGCTTTGGAGGTAATTGTATCGAGGGCACCACCTTCGTGGTACTATCCTCTTCTTCATGCGACTCTTCAAAGAATCTTCATGAAGGACTCAACTGCGCTGTTTGTGGCGGAAGAAGGAGCAGCGAAAGACCACGCATCACTTCTGCGGCGTCTACTGGCGGTTGTGTGTGAGCGCTCATACGAATCCCGGCCCGATGGGCGAAGAAGGGGCGGTCAGTCTATCATATCATTCCCCTGACCTCTCGCGCTGATGATCACTTCTATCGTCTGCAATGACGATACCTTCGCTTTATCTTTCATCGGCCGTTATATCTTTTCCGTCGTTATTAAATCTTATCAATCTCTTGATATTCATATTTGTTGATAAGTGGAGTGATTTTATTAATAAGCGTAACTATTACTGTTCGCTGATAGATAACATCGGGCGATTAATAGTCGACTGTATTAGCAGTGTACTTTTTCACTCTTTATCGCGCATGGTGGCGCATTACCGAAAGTTCCGCCATGTTGGCATGGGAAGTGTGTCCTTTCATGAATGAAAGCTGTGGCGCTGTCGACCTTGTTAATAATGGCTTTGCTGCGTGTGTGTATGTGAGCAGTGATGCATTTGCGTGCGACATATTCAATAACTGTCTTTGTAAGTGCTTATGGCAATCAGATAGCTTTCGATTATTCACTTGAGCAATAGATGCGAGAAATACGCTTTCAGCTTGCTCAAATAAATTAAACAACCATGTCGGTTACCATTGCCCGAACGCGGCATTTGCCCGACTCTGACCGTCGCGAAGATCTTCCATCTCAGCTTGTCGCTATTCGAGCTGCTTCATAGAATGTGGTTTTACGCCATGTGCGATAATGGCAGCCGCTGCCCCGGAAGTCAAAAAAATCACTATTCGGCGTTAGCCAGGCAACGCTGCGGCGTTGCTTCCTTGCCAGTAAGCGAACCGATGTGTCGGTTCTGGCGATCTGGCGTTAGTGTATTGAACAGCGTTTCTCCCATGCTGCGCATCTGAGCTTTGAAATCGACAATGCCGACTTGATAACGCTGGATGTATTGCCTTTGATGGCTGCTCTCTTTAACCATGTCTTGGACGTTGGTGACAGCAGTATCGTAGGCGAGCTGTCTTGGCTGTCAGCAGTGTGCGATCTTGAAATCGAAATGACTGCGTCATTGAATCTGCGCTCGATAATTTTGGCCATACTAATTGGCGAGATAGTCGCCACCATCGTGCGACGCTGGGATCAACGTTGTTTTCACTCTTGACATGCAGTGTCTCTCAGATGGTATGATCTATTCCATGTGCTGTTTGACAGCTCTGGTCCGGTAACATGTCGGCGTCTGCTCAATCCCTGTTGATACAACACAACTGTCGGCTGCCGTGCGTATCATTCTGCTAGTATCCTGTGAGGATCCTTGGAGAATGGCTGCTCATATAAAGGCGGCAATCGCTAAACTCCGCGCAGCAGGCGACGTGCGCCCGTGGTGTGTGCTGGCGCGATATTGTGTGTCTGATGCGGGTGTCTCCTAGTGGTCGAGGTAGATGCTGGCGAATCTTGATGCTTCGTATTTCGTGCACCATTCGCGACACAAGTGGCGGTGAGAGCCAGGGGCTCGGACAGGCGATACATTCGGCGGCGATGCCCTCAACCGCCGGCGCACCGCGTCCTGGTATTTCACGGCGTGCCATGACTATGCACAGTGGGGAGAAGGTGATGGATTGCTAATTTCATCAACAAGCGCGTAAACGTAAATGCGTGCTGATCTGCGTATTACGTGGATGCGCTCAGGCGTTCATACATGAGACATGAGGATCATGCTTTATCAATATCGAAGTAAACTAATCGCGATAGTCTAATGCGGTATATCGAGGAGACATCTATGTGAATGCGTGGATGATAAGCTAAAGCTAAACTCCAGCGTGAGATTGATCCCGGTGGCACCAATAAACCGCATACACTCCATTTATAAAAAGCAACCATGCGGATATCATGAGAACGAAACAGCAGTTAGTCTGCTAAGATCATGAACAAGCAGATGCTGCCCTTACGCGATAGACGAAGCGGCAGGTATCAGAGAACTAGCGTGGCTAAACAGCTGTAATAGAATAATCGATAAATCAACCCCAGAAAACACCTAGACAAAGTGTTGCTCGCCATCAAGAAATGCTTTCAGCACACCAACAACGGGAATAGGCGTCTTATAGATGGCGAGATCGCGATCTAAGCGACATGTTGCTTTTTGCCGAGGAGAAAACACCGAAGGCAAGGGCGATAATAGATTTTGTTGTGAGCGTGATAGATCCTCCCAGCCAACCTAGATACAGCAACGGGAACAAACAACGTGTCTGGCCGCTCTCTATCTCTTAATTCTGGCCGACATCATCTACTATGACTGGAGATACTATGAGGCAATCTTGCCAAACTTCTTGTGCACAGGTACGACGAATATTTTCATGTATATCTTCAAGCCCATTTAATCGCGACCTATCAGTTAGAATACGGTGGTGTAGATATTTGTCAGCGGCTAAGTTTTCGCCGAAAGGAAACCAGATTTGCTCGAACCGGAAAGAACCAAGCTGCGTTGGGCCGATAACGGCGGATCTGGTCCGGCGTAGCGTCGTTTCCATAACAACCAATGCTGCCCCAGCAGCTGGTGAAGATTGTCAATCTCACCGACTTCTTCAACAGGAATAGATATTTATAGTGTGGATGATGATGACTATGGCACCGACAAGTATTGCGATAGATTGTATTCAATGTAAGAGGCGAAGTCCAAAGCAGGTATTCACTAGGAGTGTCTGCCATAGGTGTAAATAGCATGTTAGGCAGACAACATTCGGGCAATGTTCAAATAGAGGGCATGATATGCACATACATATTATGATGAATGTGTGAGACTAATTGGGCATTCACGACAGCCGTATCCCGGCATACCTAAAAGATCCACCTTCGAGTTATCATCGAGCCTTCGATATTAAGTTGCAAATAACAGATATAATTACATTGTCGCAAATTAACAATGTAATCAATAACTACATCGCGGGACGCCAGCATCAATGTTTATCCCCAGTAACAGCGATCATCCTGGCCACCAGAATCCTTTGTCGAGTAATGGAGACGCGATGCCGCTGCTCGGCTATTTTCTTTGATTGGAAATGCAAAACTTGGCGGAGCCACCTCACTAATAGCGGAGAGCATCACAGATCGCCAAACGGCATAGATAACAGATTCAATCAACATAACATATTGTCTCACATCATCGGATCATAAGCGAGAACATGGGTGCGGATAGACTGATCTTGATGACCGAGCAGCTCTAGATCGGCAATGAAGCACAGTGGGGAAGGCGACCATCTATCTTTGCTATGAACTTATGGCGGTACCTCACTGGGGAAAAGCATTTCTATGTGAAAGAAGTCGGCGAGATGTTCCCCTCTTTCGGCGGTCACGAATCCCCAGTCCACTAAATCATGTCGATGCGAGAAGATTCGCTGACAGAGGATAAAGTCAAGAGAGAAGACGAAAGAAGGCCACACAACAGGCGGCGCTGACCAGGGCTTAAACTACAGTCTTCAGCCAGTTTGCTCTTCCTACGAAGCTAGATGCTAAATAGACCCCTGGCGTTAATTCGAGCTACTAAGACTCTGAGAAACCAAAACGACGGAACAACATCTTACCGATCTAAATTAATAGGGCCAGACAGAAGAAAATATAAATATGACATATAATGTATAAAACATAATAAGATATCATCAATAATGTGGCATGGAATAGAAATTATCGATGCGTCGGCATGTCAGCATCCTAATCTTAGTTCATGCTCGTCGACAACATTAGATAATTTACAGTGACACGCTCTGCATCGTCATACTGTGTAGCATATGTAATAATTCGTGCGATCCGTAACAATATGACATGGTAAGTAGTCATAAAACGAAACTTTCATGGGCTAAGCAAGACAACATCGTCGTCTTTGCATAAGAAATTAACTCATAAAGCAATAAATCGAATATAGGCCTATTGAGCTTTAACACAAAGAAGATTAAGTTTCGGCCGGTTGCTTTGCTAACATGTATGTAGTTTATCTCAACATAAATGTCTAACTAGTGCAATATCTTTGAGTAATGTAAGTCAATGCACGTGTTGCTTCTTGAATGGAGGAAGATAGTGAACTGACTCAACATAAAAGTAAAGAAATGGTCCTTGAAAGAAAGCATCGATGTATATTTGTGCTAGGCTTTGGTTTGAAAAGCAAAAACAATTTCAATAAAGCATGTATCATGTAAATTATATCTTGCAAGTTACCCATGCATAATGTACTGGCAGACGCCGCTGTCTGGTAGCGGGTTAACTACCAGTGCATTGCATAGCATATGTTTCAGCCAAGCTGTCTGAAGTACCTCTATGCGCTTTGTCTAGTCTGAAACTGCGTTGAACACAAGCATTCTCAGCTTAGACATCCATGCGGTTCTTTAGACAGGATGTGGACTCCTCTGTGCATAGCCTTGGCTAGCGATTGTGTTCTCATAGTGATTGTGTCCAAGCGAAACTTCCGCCTCGTAACAGTGGCGACCTAATGTTCTGGCGTATGCATGCTCAAACCGACGTTATGAAACCGCCGCACTGGAACAGAGCTGGCATTGTCATAGCAACTCATGTCACTAACAAAGTAGTTGATAGCTCTGGCGAGCTATAATTATCGCAACTGTAACTTAATAAAGAACAAAGTGCATGAAATATGATAAACTACCTGAACTGCAAGCTATTTATTCCCATGAGCTATATATTGCAGGTAAGGATGAGCACAAGGTAAGCAATTTGCGGAATGGCGAAATACCATGTAACGGGTAGGCATATTGGACACAAATGGCAGTAGTGGCGATTCAGAATTTGGATGCATGAAGCCGTACAGGTTAGACAACGAACTGGCTTGAAACAGGCACGGGGATGAGGGCGATGACAAACAAAGACATATTGTAAACATTATAAAGACTCTACTGCCGTCTTGTTGTTCAAAATAATACTAAGTATCTAGATGGAAGAGACCCAATATCTGGAAATAAATTTAGCAATAGATATTTCTTCATTAATAGTGCAAAGTAACAGTGCCAATCAAATTATTCAAGACGACCTAGAGTACTACATCAGCGCTATTCAACCATATAACAATTTAACCGAAGGAAGACTCAACTAAGCCATAATTACTATGAGAGTAAAAACCCTGGAACTGTCCATGTCACAACAATGAGGCTCTCCCACGCAATGGAGGCATTTATTCAGGCAAAGCAAAAACAAAGGCAACAAACATCAAGCAAGCATAAATGTGATGGGATAAATATAGTTTCGGAAGAACGATGTGTTATTAGATGAAGAAGAGGATGCCTTGGGCGTCACAAGCTTAGGCGAACATTTCTTAGAAGGCAGCAAGGGGTGACGTTATCCCAATAGAGCTCACCTCTCATGATCGTATTATCATCCTCCTCTCTTGATCATGGCTCTTTGCACCTCAAACTTCGAAGCAACTCGTAGAGGGTTGAGTCATAATCTTTACATGTTCAGGTGATAATCGTGCTAACAGGCATTATAAAGCACTGAAGGGTGTAATAAACCATCGAAATAACAAGCGATAATCTTGACAAAATCCTGTCAAGCTCAGAACAGTTCAGATAATTTGAGCCGCGAACTACCTGATAATCTCAAATTAGTAATTGATACATATCTGAGGGGATCACTCATCAAATAAATGGATTTTACGAGTTACCTCTGAAGAAAATTAGGCGGTCGATGACGACTGCGATTACAACGGCGATAATCAAATGTGAACGCTTACTATCAAGGAACTTTGCTGGCTTTGGCGCAATACGATAAAACAAAGAGATAAGGAGAGGTGCTACATTGTAACGGCTTCAAGACTCAAATATAAGGCAAAACATCTTTGGCAGTAAAGGCATGAGTTAATCTCCATAGCACTCTTGCGCCTTTCGTAGGCGCGAAAATGTACATATCAAGTATTATCAGAGATGTTTGCATTATTTTTCATGCGGTGTCAGTCAACCTGCATGTAGTATGCTGGGCAGCGACTCCATTAGTCTTGGGCTTGCTTATACTAAATCAGCAAGTACAGAACAAGCCAAGCATAATTATCATCTGAAACTATCATAGGAAGCTACATATTGTGACAACATCTCACGCAAGCTCATTAATGTGTGCTGATAACACTATTCTATCCGTAATCCCATCTTTTCAAGTGTTCTTTAAAATCTGGGGAATGAGCAAGTTTCTTGTGCTTAATAAAAACTTTTACAGCCCTAACAACTATATCTTCAAATTCTCGCATAAGATTTAGACAAAATCTCTTCTCCATCTCCATGTCGAGTGTAGAGAAGAAGCATGTGTTATATCATGGGGTTGAGACAATAAATCAGCCATACCAAACAGCGGCATCATGAAGCAAGGGACGGCACGGGGGTATATCTTTAAGATCTTTAAATGCTGCAACGTGGTGAAAACAATGCGCTGTTATGCTAACCGATATGGGCCGCGTGCAGGCCTATCTTTGCGATGAGTAAAGGAAGGCATGTTGAAGCAGAAGAAACGAAACAGTAACTAATTTTTGTGTTTTTGACTAGCCAAGTGCAGGCGTGAAATAAAGTAGGCTAACTGACTATTTTTTGATATTTTTGATGAGAATACTGGCGTAATAAATAAACAAACAGACAAAAACAATGAGGGTAGTTGTGGAGACTCCCGCTGGCGTGTCTTGTTATGGCAATATCAATCATGCTTGATCTGGCGTACAACACGTATTAAAACCCCTGGAAGGAAGGTATTGATCGCGACCGCGCCGACAGTTACCCTCGAAGAAGGCAAGGAAGAACCAAGCTGCGTTAATTGACAAAGCGGCGGATACCAATCTTGGCGCAACACCAGTTCAGCAGCGTGGGCACGCAGCTTGCTAGCGAAAGGGTTGTCAATCTCACCCGCTCTTTATAACGAGATTAGATATGTATAGTGTGGATGATGCGGCAAGGCTACGACAAATTGTATTCAATAAATAGTTGGCGTTAAGAGTGTCTCCCATAGATAAATATGATGAGTGAACAATTGATCGTGACAATTGACAAATAGAGAGGGCATGATATCTTACATACATGATATGATAGTTATTGGGCATTGCATTATCTATGCCTAAAGCGCTTGAGTTATCATCGAACCTTCGGTGGTAAGTTGCAGGCAACGACAATTGCGACAAGCGTAGTGGCGTAATCGCCGTAATGTTTACAATTGGCAGCATCCACAGAACTGCGTCAGCGTCGGTTTGTGGAGGCATGTTTCCTCTTGGAAGTTAAAGAGCAAGAAGCTGACGTCTATGGAGGCATGCAGGTCATAAACAGCTTGCATGAAACAATAATTGAGTAATCAACACAACATTCACCATCCATCGGACATTGTTTATACCTGATACAGATGTTGATCTTGATCATGTTAGCGGCCTACAATATCCTGTGAACAGTAGAGAAGGCGACAAAGCCATGTCGGGAAGTGAATACTATAATCTTTCGGCATTTATGTGATGAATCTCGGAAGATATTCCCCTCTCGATAAGAGGCTGCTGGCAATCTCCGAGATGAATTGGCGGCCATCTGTGAAAGACTCTGTCGGCACCTGCGCCCCCGCGACGAGCAATAAATGAAAAAGCTGGAAGAAGTCAGGCGTCGCGAGCCCACACAACGGTACGGCGGCCGGGGGAACTGGGCGCACTTGTGTCACTCATATATCGGCCTTCGTTTCCTCTTCGTCTGAAGCTTAGATATTAAAAATAGACCTGCAAGTTGACTAGATCAATTAAGAATATTTCCTTACTGAGATTTACGAGCAAAAAGAAACGGCCGGTGGCTGGCTGACTCTTCTCTGCGTTGGCTTCAGTGCAAAATACATAATATGATATATAATAAGTGTGTAAAACATGTGAATATCATCAACAATGTGACAGAAAGTATCGATAAATCGGAGACGTATCGTCCTAAATCGGTCAGCGTCGTCGCGATCTCACTGGCGTATTATCTTCCAGCCGATAAGCCGACCATGGCTTTCAGCCGACCCAGCCCACTTCCAGCTGTAGTGTTGCCAGCGCCCTAATCCATACCCGCGGCGTGGCTCCCGGCCTACGGCGATGGCCTCGAATCGCAACGGCGATGTTCCAACATTTTGGCGTTTGCGATAAATCTTTAACTGCGTCTGGCGCGTCATGGTAACGGCGTTCACGGCTGGCAGCGCATCTTCCTTACTATTCTTCGGCGTCGACAACCGCTTAACAATGCGATGTTGATGATTCAAATGGTTACCGAAGGGCATCGCTCGCGTGACCCCCATCTTATTGTTTTCAACTACGACTAAAATCGATGAGTCAACAAAAACGGCTCCATGGCGCGTAACTTCTGATGATAGCGTGTGGAGAGCACCAGCGTGTGAAGGTGCTGATAACTTTCCATTCGTGAATTCTGAGATAAACTTTAAATTTCGACGACAATCTCTGGAAATGTTTATCTGCCTAGTGTCAATAGAATGTCTACCGATAATTGTCATGTTTATTGAAGTTAAATGTTTCTCAAATACGATGTTTTCGAGATTTACAGAGGCGAAACGGTGCTCAAAACCGGCAAGCAAGTGACGCTCCGCCGAAATGACGAGTGTCAAAATCACCAATTCTCGACCCTTAAGCTAACTTGGTTGAGTTTGAAGTACCAGCACGAATACTCTTATGCGCATCAAACGCAATAACGCTGCTAATTCAAACTGAAAATCCCATCTCGGTAATTCGGCCGGCCGGCCAATCAGTCTCGGCCGTCAATTCCCGATCCCGGCACGGAAGGAGGATTCGCCTTCTTCGACGACGAACGCCTGTCCCAACGATTCAAACGCCCGCCAGCAACTCGACTCATCGAACAACTCCGCCAATATCACACGATATCCAGGCCGCCGCCTGCCGCGGCGATCTCCGCCGACTCACCACCGGGCCTCCTACAGCTCCGCCCCTCCGACGCACTCCAGTACGCCGCCTTGCTCGCCATTCACGCCGCCCACATCCTCGCTCTTACCTCTGTTCCCAGTGTTCCTCCCCGCAGCGCGCGGGGAAGGTGAACGCGCGCTACCTCGGGCTGACGGTTGCTCCCGCCCGCTCGCCCGGATAAATTCTGTTTGAGATCTGACAACTGCATTCGCTTTGGTGATTCCAGTTTGATAACAATGAGAGGGAATTTCCGCCACCCGCCGCGGGCAGCGCCTGTTCTGCAAACTCAGTCTCAGAATTCACTTCTCCCTGATCTCAATGTCGCGCCTGAATAAGTGGGGGGACGAACTATTGCTTAGTCACGTATTTGGGCGATATTTGTTCTTACTTATTTTGATGGGAATATTCAGGTGTGATGCTGGAGTAAGCGATTGCAGGCTGAGCTCCACTGCTCTGCAGGAGCAGCGGTATGAAGGAGACAAAAGCTGAGCTACTGTCGAGGCTGACGTGCAGCATAGCGAGTGCGCCCAGCTCAACCTCATCACCGACTAACCACAATAATACAGCAGCACCCGTGCCCAACAGCTGCTGCTGCTGCTGCTGCTGCTGGTGGTTGAGGGCCCGAACTGGCGTTGGCTCGGAATAACATCGGATTATCTATCAGATCAGCAACGGCGTCTATGTTAAATCATTCTCGTAAAGAAATGCTACGCGCTCTTGCGAGATAAGGTGTGTCTGAATAGCATAATTGATTTCAAGAATCATGTTTAACGGTTGTGTATTTCGTAGCATGTATGACGCGTAAATGTGGTTTCGAACAACTCTTGGTGGTGTAGCACTGTCAATCTTTGGATTATTATCGAAAAAACACATGATTTCTCGAAGCTGTTAGTTTAGCTGCTGAAACCATCTGCCCTCTTAAATTGCAGGGCATGGTCGATTATCAGGAACTGTAGCCAGAAGACGAGGCTCGGTTAAGCCAAGTGTGACTGCTGTCTTTTTGCAATGAATGAATAATACAACACTGAATCTGATGACGTGTAAGCTCTTTTGTGATTATATGATGTTCACCCTATCATCATAGCGTTGAATATGCTACGGGTATCATCCGTAGTCCGGGCTTTCAGAGTGTAGGCTTCCAGTACCCATCTGGTGTGACAGTGTCGTGCGGTTGCTATAATAAGAAGACGCTGCTATATGCCCGCTAGTTTTCTGGCAAGTGTGGTTTCTGGTAACTATCGTTATTTTCTTTTAAACATTTTGCATCAGTATCGGGATTTCTTTGCTATGCCCAGTTTCTTTAACTGATTTTACTGGTATCAATAAAACTTCTCTGAGGCATGCTCATCTGTTAATCACCTTGTGAGTGGCAATGTCACTTTCCAATTGTCCGCCTTCCTTGTTTTGAATGTTAATGTTAATAGTGAGTTTAAGGATAGGCACTTCTCATAATTTTCCTTTTCTTCGGGTGAGTAATCATCGAAGAGACGAAAGGAGGAATCCCTTTGCTGGAGGATCTTTGCTTTCAATGGGCAGGAGAACTGCTAATTTGTGTAGTGCTGTTATGCTGAAATTTTCACAAACACAACACGTAGTCCCATTTAATCAAATTTGTTATGCGAAATCTGTCTCATCTGCTCGTCTGGAGCAAATTCTTGCTGGCTACTTATACAGTTTGTCAAAGACAGAAGTTGCTTCAGCACCGTACTCCGCACAACAACTCGTAAGGAATAATATTTGCGGCGATAATGTTAACTTCTTGTCTGACGACTGAATGACTAATGAAGACTGGCAATTAAGATGTCGTAATCGTAAATAAGGTTGATATGACTTACGTACCTAGTCTTTGACTCTGACAACAGGAGTATGTTTGTTGGCGTCCAGCATTCTGTTGTTTTTGAGATGATTGCCAAATTTAAACATGTCGTAAATCTTTGCCAACGATATTCTGACAGCAAAACAGCATCAAATTTTGCTTCAACAAACTAGGCGAACTAGTTTAGAAGATAAAGAAAACATCCGTACTAACTTTTCTGTTTTCATTAAGCTAATTGCAATATTATTTATACAAGCATTAACAAATTATCATATTCTCTTGCTAGAACAATCATTTCAACACACAGCTTTCTGCTACATGCACTATTATTTTCTATAATCCTGATAGAGATCCAGAATACTAATGAACTTTCATGTTGTCTTTCTACGGAAACGCCGCTCTCTTCATTACTACCACGAAGAGACAATATGCATTACATAGGATCAGGTAAATGACTTAGCATATCTAACGTGATCTTACCATTGGTAACAACTATATTCCTTAAACTTCTTTTAGTAAGCAACCAGCTTACGTAATTTGCTCTTTAATGACTTAAGGCTGAAAGCACATCCAACTCTACAGCAGAGCGTCGGCATCTTTCGGCTCTGTTATCTTTCAATATTTGTACTTGCAGCAAGCATCATTTGTCAATGAAATCCTTCTTGTCCAATATTATTTAGAAGGTTAGTGAGAATGAGACGACAGCTCATAGCTTTATACTGACGATCTGAAAGGCTGTAAGTTAACTGTCTGCACCTGGTGTCTCGTGTGCCTCCAGCCATATAAATAACTGCTGAACCTTGATGCCGTGCGCTTCTATTCACTTTCACCTTCAGTAATTTTGCATGTAAGCTCATAAAAGTCTGTAAATAAGCTCACGGAACATATTAGCAGCTTTGCTGGCGTAAGCCAACTGTCGAAGGTAATGGCTATTCATGTAACGTGAACGTGTCTATCCTGCTATAGTGAATATTGCTATCTAGGATCAGATGGCCAAGACTTGCTGGAATCTATGGCTAGTACCGGGGCTCAGGTGAGAGCCAGTGTTGTCTGGAAGTGTGTTGAGTCTACGACAGGATTTAGTCTAGGCTGAGACTGTCAAGCGCTGGTGATCCGTGATTTGTAATAAATTTCTTACTATACTTTTAATAAAAAAAAGCGGTGTCCTCGTTGTCTTTGAAGATGAATCTCCCACCCGAAAAGATACTGCATGTTGGAAAAGTAAAGAATGCTATCTTGCTCAGTGCCCTTATTTTCAGAAGAAGAAGGCATGAGGTAAATCCGCACTCAGCTTTCAGGCACGGACCAGGACTGATTTGTGATCTCGATGATAAAGGTTTCGACAAATGATATCAGGTGTGGATCCTGCTGTGCAATGCGGTGTACGTAGTTGTGGTAACACTTACCTCCTTTGACAACTTACTCCCACTAAAATCAGGTTTAATAAGACTGGCGGGTGGATCTTCGTTCAGCGAAAGCTCCACCATACATCGATCCAGAAGGCTGATATGTCTTCTTGATGTATCTTTTTGGTAACACGATTTGAACTGCAATACGTGGCGTCCATCAGAACGAATGAGATGCAGCCCGGCCATCTGTCATGTGGGCGTCTGAACACCCACTGCCTGGGAGAAGGGCATTTAAATGTTTGTTACCACTCTGAAATGCTCCGGAACTGCCAGGACTGTTAGCTGTTGTTGTCGCTCGGGACAGAAGGGGAGCAGTGGGATTTCACCCGGCGTAAGCTAAGTCAATATATCTGAAATGATATTTCTGTATGTTTTTCTAGGCCTATGTATGAATCGGTTCCCTCATCATTCACTATAAGTGTCAGGTGGGATCCCAGTGGGATGTCATTTGCTGCTATGTATTCAGAATTTTGATGTCATTAACCTTCCCTCGGTCAAAAAATACGGATCATTACATTACAAAGAAATCATCGTGTTTGACTGCTTCTCAACCCGCACTCTAGTCTTAGATCTTCAACCTGTAACCATGCAAGATCAGAAGGAGAAGGAGGTGCGATTAAATCAAAATCCCCAATACTATGCCCAATTCTGCCATCTCCTCATCGATCCCACTGGCTTCAACGCAAACTGGTACTGGCGTCATTATGAGCGGGCAATTCCTAACAGGATGAGTCTCAGCCGTGAGCGCCTTGGGAAGCGGTGACCGCTCGGCACCGACGATCTTTGGGCAGCGTATTGCAGCCGACGGCGGTAGTCACCGGCACCGTGACAATATTCCCCGGGCAAAGATCCTGTGATGAGGCATTTTTCTTCGACTAGAAGGATCTGAGCGTAAGCGTAGTTGTATTGGCAAGATCATTGTTTTTAGGATCGAAATATAAAAAGTCAGAATTATACTACAAGTGGACGAAGAATGGTCCCGACGCCTGTTCTGTCATTCGACAATATATTGAAAAGCTTCTATGTGAAGTATCTGTGTATGTTTTGTTTGCTGATAGTGCGATGTAGTCAGATTCAGAAGGCATTATGTGTACTCAATGAGTGATGTCAGATTGATACAACTCTACATCTCTCATTTTTCTAAAGTTGTATGCTCTTTCTGTCTGCTTTGTGAAAGCGGCTCATCATTTCAAGGCGTGGAACATTCAGAAGGGTATTTTTACGTGGTTGGAAGTGCCTCTCTTATTGAGCGTGTCTGAAGTATCTGGACTGCTTAACATTTATCCATTACGTTCCCTTCATTCTTCTTAACTGCGCGAGACTCTTTGAACACATGAGTCCGTATTGATGCTCTTGTTGCTGATCAGAATTGAAAAGTATTTGATCTATTTGAAATATCTTTGCGGGAATGAGATGGCAACTCCTGATGGGTTCTGTCTGCCAACACCGGGCAGTATATGCTCTCCGCTCACGTCGCGAACGCGGTAGGTATTCTTTCAACAACAATTTCAGACTTTCCTTCCAGCCCACAATAAATAAAGCTCCCGCAGGTAATTAAATCGCGGTGATATGACTTCTTCGCAATTTCAAACTTTATTCTTCTACCGGGCCCTTCGTCGACAACTGAGTACGCTATTTGTTCAGTGCATCATCACCTGGGCTTTCCGCTGCTAGGTACTCTATGCATCACCTGTTGGCGTCACAGAAGGTGATTATGAGAGACTGAGAAGAAGAAGGAGCGAAGTGAAAGATAGAACGTGGGGCAATGCGGCGCATTGTTTGAAATTGACTACAAAAATGAAATATTTGTAAACTTTTCTTCGTAGTACAACTTTGTTACAAAGAAATATAACTTCCGACCAGTGACAACGGCATCATGAACAGATGTTCTCTGAATACGATCTATTCCGGCACCTCGCACATTCTAAATTTTCTTATAAGACAGCGCCGCGTTAAGAAATAAGGCGACCAACTGCTGCATTAAAGATTTTCCTGAAATCAACTCATTTAACAGTCCCTTGGAAGGCTTGGCGGGGGCAGCTGTGGCTGGGTGGTCGAAGCCATCGCCGCGACACTTGGAAGGGCTACGGGGACTCGAGCGAAAAATCGAAGCAAACTCACTGGCAATGTGTTAACGCTTTCAATAGAAGGCACAACGTAATGACGGCAGAGTTCATCAATATAGCGAGCAGCTTGTCGCTTCACGCTCCAATTCTCGCGTATCATACCGATCTGCCCGCTACGGCAATGCTATCCGTATCTCCTCTTCTTTAATCACCGCCCGCGCGAAATGTGAAACGCGAACTACCTGAGCTTCCGCCGTCCACTGCACACACCCGGCGGTATTATCCTCCGCCAACCATAAGTTTGAGAAAGAGGCTTCCGCAGCAATACTTGAACATTTTCCAGGCAGCGCAACACGCATCTGTCGCGCCCCGCTATCCTCCACCTAGAGCGAACCGCCAGATGGCAGATATATCTGGCGATGACGATGACATCGGGGTCAATTGTAACTGAGCACTCGTTATGTAAGCACCTGATAAACGAAGAATAAGCGACACCATTTCTCGTCGCTTTCTTTAAATCGGCTGAAGGTGAGCGGGGGTTCTTCGCCAAAAGAAGATAATATCGCAGTTTCAACATCAAGTCAATCGTGGTGTTTGGTGGCTGCTCAAAGCAGCTTCCCAGTGATCAGCTTGCAGGCCTGGGAGGCGAAAGGCGTATCCCGGGGCGGTTTGGTGCGGCAGTTGCTGGGGGTAGTGCTGGATGATGGCGATAGTTTCCTGCGAGAAGATAAATGTGGCAGTGTGCAATCCCTGTCTTGTGAGAGTCGATCTTGAGCGGAAGCGACCACCATTCCGACAGTCGTATGATTTACAATGGAGGCTTCCCACAGAAGAGATGCTGACGAGCAATCGCCAGCAACAGAAATAGGCGTGATTGGATGAATCGAGACTGAAAACTGGGAAGCTTGTTACCCGTGTCGTTGCTTTGGAAAGAAATGAATATGCAGCACCTACTCGGTTGTGCCTTTCCCCCCCGGCAAAAGCGTACGCGATGCACAACGTAAAGTAATGACATAACCGGGTTCGCATCGGCGATGAGTGAGCCGCACAGAAAACAGGCAAAGCAAACGCTCGGGTTCTTATAGATTTACTGTCTCATTGGCTAAGAAAGGCTTCAGTCGAAGGAAAGTGAAGACAACAAGAGATGACTATCTCCTTTAATACGTATGTTCAGTAGTAACCCTAACTGGGCAAGGCTGCTGGCAGTAAAACCAAATCTGTAGCTTTAGGGAATAACAAACAGAAGCACCTCATAATAAACCCTGAAACATCATCTTTGTATAACAACTGAATAGACAAAACAACTAGGAAGCAGGACAAAAAGTCTGGTGCGTGAACTATTACTGAAGATGCGCCAGAATTTCGTAAGGTGATTGATCACCATGAAAGCCTGGCTTTCCTGAGTACTGCCTCATATGCTGCTCACATCTATTACAGAATCAGAGAATAACAGTCATTTCATCGACTTTCGATAACATAACTCACCAAGCTACGCGGCAGCTCTGTATCGCAGCGCCTGCGTACACGATTCTACGATATCTGTGAGGGAAACCAGAGCGAAGGAAGAGCAAATCGATCTTCTTTATCAGGTGGCGTCCATGCCAGCGGCCTCATGACTCTAAGTATTCGCAAAGATCCCGAAGGAAGAATACAGTACCCTCAGCGAAAGCTGTTGACGTCTCCGCAATAATGCGTGTGATGGCTCTGGGCTGTCAGCGACTGGAGAAGCTCGGTGGCAGATGGTAGTACGTCATTATAATGATCTGGGAGGCAAGCCATTTCAATGACGTCTTAACAATGCTCGCGGCGGCAATGTCTGAACATGAAGCTCGGTGCCATCTGCCTCTAGGCGGCATCGTTGGAGCTTTCTCCTGCTCTGCATCGCGGGGGAACGCGATGCGTGTTCAAAGACTATTGGCGTTACAATAGCTGTGCATGATAATCGCGTTCGTCTTTATTCTCAGCAATTTGTCGAACTTTCCGAGGGCTCCCATCGGCTAATGACAGCTCAGTAATATTGCACCGCAACTGGGGACAATCAATCACTAGCAAAATATTATGAATTAAAGGTTAGTGATGCATTCCATTTTTAAATGAATGCGACAACAGCTCACTTGTTTTCTCTCCCACTAGTTGGAGAAGATCTGTTTGCTAGATGTTGCTTTTCTAACAGTGCTGTTCGTCTTCCTTATCATCTTCTAATTTAATTATATCATCGTAACTAGATATTCTGCGAAGTAGCTGGGATGTTACAGAAGTCAATCTTCCAGAAAAGGATGCGTGCATTCCTCGAGCGACACATATTTTACTTTACTCGCTATCGGCTTTGGATGTCCATGGCTTTTTCATTGCGCTTTGATGAAAACTCATTTTAATTGAATATATTCTGCGAAATGTTGGAAGCTATAAGGCTCTTTAACTTTCGATAAATATTAAGTCTCTGATTTCTGGTCTTCTGAGATCTTTCTCTAATTCTTCAATTGCTCCTTTCTTGTAAATTGGGGAATCAATATGAATTATGGCGTGGATAAGTATCATTCTGCAGTTTCTATACGTAACAATCCACTTTGAACCTGAGTCATTTCTATTATGTGGAACTGAGTCTGATTCTAGTTTTTCTATTCGAACTCTTTCTATTCTTTAAATAGTTTAAACGATACAACATAATAAAATCTAAACTACCAGCCAAAATTGCTGGTGTCATACCACTGACAAGAGTTGGACCTTCTACTGGCAATTTCTTCTCTGGCTCAGAGCTTTCTTTCAAAGCAGCCTACATTTATCGACCGAACGCATCAAGTAACGAGACGTCTGTGCGAAGAGCAACGACAAGAATTGAAGTACGTGCATGTCTTGGGAGAACTGCCATCGCCAACGCGCAATGGCAACTTGTTCATAATTAGTCTATTTCTCTGTGTGAGAGATAATGATTCGGCCATCCTGAAGAGGGCACCTTCGCGCACCGTTATCATGGTTTTAACGAAGGCTGACCAGTATATATATGGCGAACGATAAGAGCGTACAGAATAATCAGAATTTGAAATGTTTTATGATTCCGCACAACCTCTGGCTGAAAAGTATCGGCATTATCTTCCTTACTACCCTCACTACTACCAGCTGCTGTCAAGAAGGGCATTTCGTATTCATCTTTCTCTTTACGAATTTCGAGCGTGCTGGCCTCGCATCTTGCAGCATAACCAGAGCAACTTTCTGTTAGTCCATTGTCATTTAACCAATGAAACTAATTCGACCGGCGCATTCACAATGCGAAAGTAACGAGCATGATCAGCTTTGATATCGAAATGTTGTCGAAGAGTCTGGGGCCGCATTAAGATATGTACCGTGTCGTGGCGCATTGTCGCCGTCGCTAAGGTCTCTTCACGACGCTCTGTCCAAATAACGCAGCCGATTTTCTAACACTGTCTTTGCTCTTTGCAGACTTGGGAACCTGGCCCCTCTGAAAAGAATCCAACATTTTTGTGTGTGATGATAAATAATCTGAATAATGATAACGATGATAAAATCTTTGAACAGCTTATGAGTTAATTTAAAAACACATATCATATTGGAAACTCAGAAACCAGAAGGTGCTGGCATGACTGAAAACAAAATGAAACTGCAAATGCATGAAAGAACCTATACAAATTGCAGATAAAAGAGAAGGCCACTGGGCATGATGATGCGTGGAAGCTGTTTGTTCAAACTTTCAGAAATAACAAGACATCAACCACAATAAAGACTGGCATTAGGGTGAAAGCTTACTTTATAAAGTTTTAGTGAACTGAGCTATTTTCTTTGCTCAGTGCTCGAAAGCCTGGAGCTTTTCTTGTCCTTCTTTGCACTGTCTGATTTCTCCTATGGAAGACCAGATGCTATCGGTGCAGTAAACATCAGCCCGGCAGCACCTACATGATTGCTCATTAAGCATAACGATTAATGAAAGTTAATCAAGAGATCAATCGACCATATCTAATACTTTAGCAGGCATATATGTTTGATGCAACTTATGCTGTACTTTTATACAAAATTATAACAGCATGGAAAGGGAAAATAACAAGAGCAACTGGTGTATGAAAAACTGCTTCTTTCATAGAGAGGTATTGATCTGGAATAGTTTAACAACAATATTATATACATGGGAAATAAATCGGCAGGCTACTGCCTTCAGCTGGGGCACATAGCTGACATCGCGATAGTTATCGCAATCCAGTGCTAAGCTGTTCACCAGCGGCGTGGCGGAGTCATCTGTAACGAGCGCGTCGGAAGAATTTGGGTGTCAAGACGAAAAGCCAGCATATAGCCTAATTTTATAAAGGAAATATCAAGTATATCTAATAATATGGAAGAAGTACATATTAACCGGCAATTATATTTCTAAATCTCATCTATTATAACTGTTAACTTGTCACACTAGTATTTAAATGGGGAAGCAATCACCATGTGGTTACATAGGTAATAGACTCTGAGGTGAAGTCAGACCAGTGACATTTCCTCTCCTCCGGTCAGTGGACTCCACCAGCTTTGTCTGGGCATCGTATGAGTGTCTGGTTAAATACTTAGCTAGACGATACAATCTTGATAAGATTGAAATAAAATTAATATTGACACGAAATGGACTAATTCATTACTAATGGCACTACAGAAAAAGGCATAAAGCACATGATTTTCACTTTGTCGGCAGT
>NC_061509.1:202554407-202581592 GCF_022539505.1 Lolium rigidum
GTCCTCCTCCTCCCGCGAGCCGACGCCGAACGGGACCCACAGGAGGTCCATGCGGCCAACATCCGCCGCGCCATAGAAGCCGGGAGGAGTCCGAGCCATGACTTCTCCGTCCGGTCCGAGGACGACAAGTCCTCGACCGACGGGAGAGCGACCTCCGCTTCCTCGCCGACGGGGAATCGGAGGAGGAGAGCGATGACGATCGCTTCTCCCGGGACGACTTCACCTCCTCCGAGGAGGCGAAGGAGGAGGAGGAGGAGGAGGACGACGACAGCCTCCTCCGACGAGCCGCCGGCCAAGCGCTTCGCCCCCGGCCGGGAACTCGGCGACTTCGACAGCCGACGACGACGACGCCGACGAGGAGGACGAGGACAACGAGGGTCCCAGCCGGCGGTCGCGCAGCAAGCCGACGACGAGCCCGCCGGGAGTAGCGCCGACAGCCGGCGACGACGGCGACGACGAGGGCAGCGACGGCCCGTAGATAGGACCCTTAGCATAGGATCGTAGTAGTAGACGGGGCAATGTATCCCCTTAGTACTTCCTTTTGAGAGCAATCAGCTCTTTATGTAAGAAATCTCGTTTATCAATGAAGAATTTCCCCAATTTGATTTTGCCGATTTCCTTCATGCTAATTTAGCCGATTTCCCTCATACCGATTCTCGCCGATCGTCACTTAGCCAATGCTCAATGAGCCGATGGCAACGCATCGGTCTCTCATAATCCGTCCTTCATCTCTTCGACTACTGGAGTGATCGTAAACTTGGTCAATGCTCAATAAGCCGATGTCAGCGCATCAATCCCTCATGATCTATCCTTCATCTTTTCGACCGATGAGTTTGAGCTCTGATGGATCACCACCCTTGAAGAAAATTGCGATGCAGGACTAGCCGATGACAACCCAATCGGCTTCCAAAAACAGAGCATCCACCAGGCCAGCTGCCCCCCGAGCCTCAGTCGAGGCGAAAACGAAGATGAGGACACGTAATTCGGACAAATGGACCCGAGCTCGATCATATCCGAGAAAGCTACCATGCGAGCCAGCCGTAGTCGATCACCCCTCTTCCGTTGAAAGCCGATATCGCAGATGGTCACCAGCTGCTTTAGAAACCAAAACCTCCGACAAGGTTGTCTCGTACGCCAAAACTCTTCTCGACACGAGTTGGAGGTCCTCGTGTCTTGAACACGCAACCGGTAGATCCCATGAAATTTGTACTAGAGTCGATGGCCGTGCATCGGCTTTGTTCCTTAGCTCTAAAGTCGATGTCCGTGCATCGGCCGTATATCATGAGATTTTTTTTACGGGCCGATTTTTCCTATCGGCCCCCAATGTTTCACCGCACACGTATCGCACATGTTCATCTGATTAGGTGCCCCCCGAGCCGATTCTCGCTGTGTAACCGCCGATATCGGCTCTCGTGGTTAGCCAAGGCACTATATGTGAACGTCGGCTCTAGTTAGGACCAAGTGTTGACTTCTTCCAGCTCATCAGCCGACGTAAACCCATTGCCCATTAGATCGACGTTGAACCCAGTGCATAATGTATGGTGAGGATAATTTTGGCCGATTGCCGGAATCGGCCTCCATGTTGACTTGCTCAATGAAGGTTTTGCAATGTTCCTCCATAGATCCTTGGGGCCGATCACATGGATCGGCATCGCCACGTTTGTCCATAGATGTTGCTCTTGTTACACGGTCAGGCCGGTGGATAAAACCAGCCTAACCCCGTCCTTTGTCACGTCGATGCGCTCGCAGCCGTCCAAATTGATGCCCGAGAGTGGCTCTTGGCCTCGATGTCTCCCAAACGTTCATGCCGCCCGTTGAAATCTCGGCTGAATCATCTCGCGTGGACGACTTCTACTTCATCTCCATCCCACCGTATTAGGCATTGGTGCATCGTGGATGGAATGCAACAGCTTGGCGTGGATCCAATCTCTCCCTAGTAGGACAACGATAAGTGCTCTTGCCGTCGACAATAAAGAACGTCGTAGGGACGGTTTTCCTTCCTACGGCCGTATCCACGTTCGTAACACCTTGTGCGTCGATGCTTGGCCGTTGAAATCGCCGTCGTCACATTGGTCTTGATCAGATCCGAGCTAGAGCGTCCCAACCGACGTAGCATGGAGTATGGCATAATGTTGATCGCCGCTCCGTGTCCACCAACATCTTGTTGACAAGCTGCCCATTGATGTAACCTCGCAAGCACATGGCCTTCGCATGCCCGTAGCTTCTTTCTCGTGGCTTCTCAAAGATGACCGGCCGTGGGCCGCAGCTCAAGTTGTGCCACAGTGTGCTTCGTCTAACTCCGGAGCACTAAACTCCGTTGGAAGGATGAACACCATAGCTTGTGCCACCGATGTCTCATCATCGGCTTTCTTTTGTCCGGGGCGCCACTCTTTCCTTTGTGGCCGACCTTCTTCGTCCAGTGGTTCGCTGAATTTTAGCGGCCGCATCAGGCCGCGCCTTCCTCAACGTGTGCGTATAACCTTTCGGCTTCCTCCAACCCACGTAGTCGCCGAACCCTTCGCTTTTGGGAACGGCCGAGCCCATCGTGGCACCACCTTGGCCGATGATACTTGTCTTCTTCTCATCATCGTCCTCTAGTTCCTCGAGATCTTCTACCCGAGAGGACTCAGCCGTGCTTGTTCCGAGGCGGGAGAGGCCCTAGACGTTTGAACACGGACACGTTAGTCGCATCCTTCTTCTTTGTTTACATTCTGGGCAGCTTGCCGATTGTAGGCAATCGGCTCATTCCCGAATCCCAGCAAGCTGTCCGAAGAAGGGGCAGTCCCAGTGCCTATCCACGTCGTCTTGCTCTCTCGACTTTTCCTTGGCGTGGCGCTCATATCTCTCCTCGTCGCGATCATGCCGACGGTGTCTCCCGGGCGTCCCTAGCCGACGATCTCTTTCATCATCGTCGTTGTATCGCCGGCGTTGGTCATATTGACCCACATACTTGTTGAGGAGGTGATCAGAGAGAGGTCGCCGATATCTTACGTTCCTCACTTCTCCCTCTCGTGATGTAGCGCTTGCCATCGTGACGGAGCCGATCGCGTGGAGCGGCTTCCTCCGTGTCCTTGCTATGAGAGCAGCTGCCCTCATCTCCGTCCTTACCGTGAGTGGTGCCCGTGTCCTACCATGTTGATATTGCACGAGAATCCTGGCCGGCACCCTCCATGGTAAGTGCACTCCACCATGTTAACGGCGGGGAAGGGGTGTGTGTCGACCTTCATGGCGTACCGGCCGAAAAATTAGCCGCCCTTGTTCTATCGCCATTTGGACCCGCCGACGCCACACCCCGCAACGTTGGCAGGCGTGGGTGAACGTGTTATGCCACTTGCGCATGGCTTTCCGTTCAACTCCTGAGCCGTGGGGATCTTGTGGCCTTCGGGTACCTTTAGCTGCTTCTCCTTGAGTAAGAGGTCGAAAATCTGCTCAGCTTTGGTCACGTCGAAGTCAAACCCTTTTGGAGGACCTTGCGGCTTAACCCATTTACAGGATACGGGGCTTGCCCCCCGAGTCCATTCAGCCACCGCTACCTCTTGATCTCCCGCAGCACCTTCATCTTCATCTGCCTCAACCAGGACCACCGCACGCTTGAATTTATCCTGGTAAACATCTGGGTGGCGCTCGTTCATATGCCGACAGCTTCTCGCACCATGTGCGCCGCTGAAGGGTAGTCTCGCTTGGGAGGCCACGTCCTTGATCGATGATGAGAGACCCACCACCGCCAACTCGACCGCTTCTTTTTCACTCACATGAACCGAATAGCACCGGCTCCTAACGGTCCCGAAGCGCCGGACGTATTCCCGCCACCGTTTCCCCGCGCTTCGTCGTACTTGTGCTAGATCGGCAATGCCAGCCTCGAAGCCTCTCGAGTGATACCGCACGTGGAACCGCTCTTCCAACCGCTTCCAAGTCCGGATTGAGTCCGGTGGCAGCGATGTGTACCACCCGAAAGCCGATCCCGTGAGGGACTCGTGCGAAGAACCTCACACGCAGCTCGTCCGATGCCGAGATCGTGCCCAGCCGTGCCAAATATCGGCTCACATGCTCGATGGAGCCGGAACCATCCGATCCATTAAACTTGGTGAAATCAGGGAGCCGATATTTGGGTGGTAGCGGGATCAACTCGTACTCGTTGGGGTACGGCTTGGAATAGCCGATTGTCCTCCTTTTCGGCATCATGCCGAACC
Organism: Lolium rigidum; assembly: GCF_022539505.1. Lineage (NCBI taxonomy): Eukaryota > Viridiplantae > Streptophyta > Magnoliopsida > Poales > Poaceae > Lolium > Lolium rigidum. The sequence continues at coordinate 202,558,598 of NC_061509.1, forward strand.
GGTCTTTCGGATTGTACGCATCTGATCCGCGGTGATGGCCGGCAGCGTCGAACTCCGAAGATTCGCCGGGTGGCATACTTAGCCAGCCATGCTTGCTTTTCCAGCTCTGAGCCAACCGCAGGAGCTGAGCTCGGAGGTTTGTCGGAGTGGCATACTTAGCTAGCCACGTCTCGCTTCTCAAGATCCGTTCCCGACGTTCCTCCCGCTGTTCCGAAGTCCCCGCCGTTGCAGCTCGGCTCCGAGAGTGCCCGGGCTATCGCAGTCCGGGCACGTATGCGCACGTGTATCCGTGAGGGATCTCCTTAGGCGCCTCATGCAAGAATTGGTAGTCACTAGGGTCACCACCGATCTTGTAGACGACGTATGCCGATGAACTCGGCACTTCTGGTGCTGCCAACGCGAACGGCAGCGGTGGGACGGGACCGGAGTGGCATCTCTCCTTGGTAAGTCCCCAGCAGCTGGTCCCGACGGAGAATACCGATGGCTCATGATTTCCCGGATCACGCGAAGAGCGACACGCTCCAAAGTGTTCACCAGTGCTCTCGTAATGGCGGTGCAGCGAATGAGCCACCATGAAGTTAATCTCCCGACGCAGCGACTCGGTGCGTTCTTCTCGACGGGGTGGACAGGTCCACTCCATCGAGCGCGCTCAGTGAGAACCCTTTCCACCCGATGCCATGTGAGCGGGTCTCGTGAAAAGAGCCGATGAGGTCGGCTTCGAGGACCGCTTTGATCTCGTCATGCTTCTTCTTGAGCTCCTCGCCGCATCCTCGTACTTGACCGGAGTGCCTTCCGCCATCTCAGATGTAGATGGCGATGCGGTTGATGTCGAAGATTGTCCCACCGGGCGTGCCGAATGTGTTGCGGTCGAAACCCACCGGCGGGCAGCGACGGGCAACACCGTAGAGCCGGGAATCTCCCAGACTGCGGCTGGCCCTCGGTCCCTCCGAGCGACGGCCCGCAAAGCCTTCGCGCACGCACGTCCGATGCTGATGCAAGGGCGTGCCACCTGACCTATACCCGGTCGTGAAGGTGTTGGATGATGCCTCGCTTAGTTTCCTGCATGGCATACACGTAAACGTTAAATACGAGCCTCGATCGGCTCTCGTGTTGTCCCGTGAATCGGCTCAAAGAGCCGATCCACCCATGATGCGTACGAGGTGTACGAATCATATGGTGGTCCTGCTTGATCAAGATAAAGCTAAAGCGATCTACTACGATTTAGGGTTTTCACCGCATAATCGGAACATCCTACTCGTGATTGAGCCTCGCGGCCACGCACGGTGATCGTGAACCGACCCTAGACAAGGCCTAAAAACCAACACGAAGTTGATCCTCGGAACATCCTCGTCTAGGACTAGCAAACGACACCCTACGCGCCACCGGATCCTTCAACCCGTTTGTAAGGCCTAACTATTGCAGATATTAAACTAATCCTTGAAGAACAAGGAGCAATCATAACGGATCGGATCTACTAAACAATGATCAGCGGGTGCCGCCCTTACACCCAAGATAGGTGTAAGGGCGGCTAGATGCCTAAGGGTTGCACGACGATAGCATATGATACGAAGAACAATGCTAACCCTAAAACATCTATGATAACTACGTTGCTCGCCATCAAAAAGGCTTCGAGTACGAGCAACGCATGAACGACGAATAAACGTAGGCCGCCTAGATCGCAAGATGCGATCTAGGCAGCATGGTGCTTACCCGGAAGAAACCCTCGAGACGGGGAGTTGGCGATGCGCCGAGATTGGTTTGTGGTGAACGTTGGTTGTTGTTTATTTCATAAACCCTAGATACATATTTATAGTCCGGGGGACTTTCTAATTCAGGCGTGCACCTAACCGTGCACGGGTAAAACTCTAACTTCTAAATTTAGATACGATCTACTATAATACAGATACACGGGCAATTTAGCCCAACTTCTTCGTATCAGGCTGCTTCAGAGATCCTCCACGCGTATATCCTTCAAGCCCATCTCACTTACGGCCCATCTCCTGATTTGGCCAAAATCTGGTGATAACACATGCCCCCCTGGTTTTGGTAATGATAATTTCAAAACCACTCTGTTTTTTCCTCCGAGGGGTCATGTCGTGGCAGAGCAGAACCGTCGCAGCATTTTTCATCATGACGACTTGCCTTCCCAACTTCTCTGCACGATTTGACAGTTTTTTGGCACCACCTCCTCGAAAACTGTTCGAACATTAAACCCCATCTTCTTTATTTATCTGTGCCGAACGGTTCGCCACTTCATCCCCTTGCTCTGTTCTGTCCACCAGCGCCCAAAAAACCCTCTTCCCCTGTAGTAATGTCTTCCTCTTCCTCTTCGTCCTCAGGCCTCCCTCTCCAATCCTCGCCGAAGAGCAAGAATGAAGACGACCTCCACTCCGGGGCGAACCCCATCTCCTCCGACAAGGAGGAGAAAAAAAGGAGAAGTAGTGAAGACAACGGCCTCCCCCTCCGCCAGGCTCCCGCCGAAGAAGCGCTCCCGCATGTGGGCGGACAGCGAGGACGAGGATGATGACGAGGAAGGAGAAGAGGAGGAGTAGGAGGATGATTCCTCCTCTTCCGCTGGGTACCCGCCGACGAAGCGCTTCCGCGCATGGGCGGACAACGAGGATGATGATGATGACGAGGAAGAAGAAGCTCCGGCCGAAGGCTGGGGCAGCAGCGGCGAGGAATTCTCCGGTAGTAGCGCCAACGGCGACGCCGCCGACGATGCTAGCGAGGATTAGTAGTGTAGGATTAGTAATCCCTGAGCAATCGGCTCTTCTTTTGCTGCTCTTCATTGTAAAAATCCTCTCTTATTAATGAAGAAGACTTTTCCTTAACTTGATTTTGCCGATTGTTAGTTTGATCAACGCTCAATGAGCCGACAGCAACGCATCGGTCTCTCATAATCCATCCTTCATCTCTTCGACCTTGGGGTGATTGTAAACTTGGTCAATGCCCAATAAACCGATGGCAACGCATCAAGCCCTCATGATCTATCTTTCATCTTTTCGACCAATGGCCACCCAATCGGCTTTCAAAAAACAGAGCATCCACCGGGCCAGCTGCCCCCCCGAGTCTCAGTTAAGGCGAAACAGAGACGAGGACACGCAATTCAGACCAATGGACCTGGGCTCGATCATATCTGAGGGAACTATCATGCAGAGCCAGCCGATTTGAACAAAATCGGCTCTCCAGAGGAGAGAACCTTCAGGGTGAGCTGCCCCCCGAGTTTCTTCAGACCACTTCTTGCACCTTGCTGGTCAGATCGGCTCCTTTCCTTTGGCGGATTTGATGCAACCCATCCTTAACCTGATCTGCACATCCATGCTGCTCTTGGCATTGGTAGGGTCATGATCCCTCAAACTTGCCCCAGCTGATATTGCGGACTCGACTACTTGCAAAAAGAATTTGGAGGTTCTCGAAGAGAGGATCTGAGCCACCAAACCATTCCATTGAGGAAGTCGTGACCCACTTCCTGCTCCATTGAGCCTCTTCTTATAACAGTTGTACCTCTTGAGTCGATGGCCATGCATCGGCTTTCTATCCTTAAGTCGATGTCTGTGCATCGGCTGTGCTTAAAAAATTTTGAATTGAATTTTTTAATGGCCGATTTATGTATCGGCCCCCATACTTCAATACCCATCATCAAAGAATATCTTGGGCTGGTGGGCATTTGAAAGACACTTCCCCTTCGTATCCTCGTGTTTTATCCACCTAGGTGCCCCCCGAGCCGATTCTTTCAAGTCATTGAGGGTATCGGCTCTTCAGGTATTCCCTGTTGGATCAAATGCTGAACCCAGGCAGAATGTATGGTGAGGATAATTTTGGCCGATTGCTGGAATCGGCCTCCATGTTGTTTGCTCGATGAAGGTTTTGTGACGTTCCTCCATAAATCCTTGGGGCCGATCACCTGGACCGGCATCGCCACGTTTGTTCATCGATGTTGCTCTTGTTACACGGTCAGGCCGGTGGATAAAACCAGCCTAACCCCGTTCTTTGTCACGTCGATGCGCTCGCAGTCGTCCAAATTGATGCCTGAGAGTGGCTCTTGGCCCGATGTCTCCCAAACGTTCATGCCGGCCGTTGAAATCTCGGCTGAATCATCTGCGTGGACGACTTCTACTTCATCTCCATCCCACTCGTATTAGGCATTGGTGCATCGTGGATGGAATGCAACAGTTGGCGTGGATCCAATCTCTCCCTAGTAGGACAAGCATAGGAGCTCTTGTCGTCGACAATAAAGAACGTCGTAGGGACAGTTTTCCTTCCTACGGTCAGATCCACATTCGGAACACCTTGTGCGTCGGATGCTTGACCGTTGAAATCGCTCAGTGTCACATTGGTCTTGATCAGATCCGAGCTGGAGCGTCCCAACCGACGTAGCATGGAGTATGGCATAATGTTAACTGCCGCTCCGGTGTCCACCAACATCTTGTTGACAGGCTGCCCATTGATGTCACCTCGCAAATACAGGGCCTTTAGATGCCTGTAGCTTCTTTCTCGTGGCTTTTTAAAGATGACCGGCCGTGGGCCGCAGTCAAGTTGTTCCACGGGTGCTTCATATAATCCTGGAGCGCTAAACCCCGTTGGAAGGATGAAGACCATGTTTGTGCCAGCCGATGTCTCATCACCGGCTTTCTTTTGTCTGGGGCGCCACTCTTTCCTTTGTGGTCGACCTTCTTCGTCCAGGGTTCGCTGAATTTTAGCGGCCAGATCAGGCCGCGCCTTCCTCAACGTGTGAAGGTATAACCTTTCAGCTTCCTCCAACCCACGTAGTCGTTGAACCCTTCGCTTTTGGGAACGGCTGAGCCCATCAGGGCACCACCTCGGCCGATGATACCTGTCTTCTTCTTCATCACCGTCCTCTAGTTCCTCGAGATCTTCTACCCGAGAGGACTCAGCGTGCTTGTTGCGAGGCGGGAGAGGCCCTAGACGCTTGAACACGGACACGTTAGCTGCATCCTCCTTCTTTTGTTTGCATTCTGGGCAGTTGCCGATTGTAGGCAATCGGCTTATTCCTGAATCCCAGCAGTGTCTGAAGAAGGGGCAGTCCCAGTGCCTATTCACGTCGTCTTGCTCTCTCGACTTTTCCTTGGCGTGGCGCTCATATCGCTCCTCGTCGCGATCATGCCGACGACGTCTCCGGTCGTCCCTAGCCAGACGATCTTTTTCATCCTCGTTGTTGTATCGTCGGCGTTGGTCATATTGACCCACATACTTGTTGAGGAGGTGATCAGAGAGAGGTCACTGATATCTCACGTTCCTCACTTCTCCCTCTGTGATGTAGCGCTTGCCATCATGACGGAGCCGATCGCGTGGAGCGGCTCCCTCTGTGTCCTTGCTATGAGAGCAGCTGCCCTCATCTCCGTCCTTACCGAGTGGTGCCCGGGTCCTACCATGTTGATATTGCACGAGAAATCTGGCTGGCACCCTCCGGGGTAAGTGCACTCCACCATGTTAACGGCGGGGAAGGGGTGTGTGTCGACCTTCATGGCGTATCGGTTGAAAATTAGCCGCCCTTTTTCTATCGCCATTTGGACCCGCCGACGCCACACCCTGCGGTCGTTAGTGGTGTGGGTGAACGTGTTATGCCACTTGCCGTATGGCTTTCCGTTCAGCTCCTGCACCGTGGGGATCTTGTGGCCTTCGGGTACCTTTAGCTGCTTCTCCTTGAGTAAGAGGTCGAAAATCTGCTCAGCTTTGGTCACGTCGAAGTCGAACCCTTTTGGAGGACCTTGTGGCTTAACCCACTTACAGGACACGGGGCTTGCCGCCCGAGTCCAATCAGCCACTGCTACCTCTTGATCTCCCGCAGCACCTTCATCCTCGTCTTCCTCAACTAGGACCACCGCACGCTTGAATTTGTCCTGGTAAACATCTGGGTGGCGCTGTTCATATGCCGATGCAGTCTCGCACCATGTGCGCCAATGAAGGGTAGTCTGCTTGGGAGGCCACGTCCTTGATCGATGATGAGAGACCCACCACCGCCAACTCGAATGCTTCTTTTTCACTTACGTGAACCGAATAGCATCGGTTCCTAATGGTCCTGAAGCGCTGGATGTATTGTGACACTGTTTCACCGCGCTTCTGTCGTACTTGTGCAAGATCGGCAATGCCAGCCTCGGAAGCCTCTGAGTGATACTGTATGTGGAACTGCTCTTCCAACTGCTTCCAAGTCCGGATTGAGTTCGGTGGCAGCGATGTGTACCACCCGAAAGCCGATCCTGTGAGGGCCTGTGCGAAGAACCTCACACGCAGCTCGTCTCATGCTGAGATCGTGCCCAGCTGTGCCAAATATCGGCTCACATGCTCGATGGAGCTGGAACCATCTGATCCACTAAACTTTGTGAAGTCAGGGAGCCGATATTTGGGTGGTAGCGGGATCAATTCATACTCGTTGGGGTACGGCTTGGTATAGCCGATTGTCCTCCTTTTCGGCATCATGCCGAACTGGTCTTTCAGAATTGTACAAATCTGATCTGCAGTGATGGCTGAAGGCGTCGAACCCTGAAGATTCGCCGGGGTGGCATACTTAGCCAGCCATGCTTGCTTTTCCAGCTCCGAGCCAACTGCAGGAGCTGAGCTCTGGAGGTTTGTCGGAGTGGCATACTTAGCTAGCCACGTCTGCATTCTCAACATCTGCTCCCGACGTTCCTCCTGCCGTTCCAGAAGTCCCTGCTGTTGCAGCCTGGTTCGAGAGTGCCCGATTCATCGCGGTCGGCACGTATGCGCACGTGTATCCGTGCGGGATCTCCTTGGGCGCCTCATGTAGGAATTGGTAGTCACTAGGGTCACCACCAATCTTGTAGACGACGTACACTACAAGGAAAAGGCCTACCGCCGGCGAACCTAAATGGCCCATTGCCGGCGCACCATGAGCCCGCCGGTGCGAACGGGCCGGTGATAACTGGCCACTGCCGGCGCACCAGGCAGTGCGCCGGCGATAGGACGGATACTGCCGGCGCGCCATCGCCGCTTCGCCGGCAAAGGACAAGTTCCACCGGCGCACCAGCAGCTGCGCCGGCAGTAGTGCTTCCAGCACTGGCGCATGCCACGTGCGCCGGCAGTAGCTCATTTAGGTGCGCCGGCAATAAATTCGAAAATTCTTTTTTCAGCTTTTTTCCAGCATATTAGAATACATATTTGATAGCAGTATATATTTACAACACAGTTCATATTTGTACAGCAGCACATGCAATATGAGAAGCACATAGAGAGTTAAGTATCATTTCGGTATCAATACACAAATACACAACTCTCGTTCCGAAATGTTGATTCATACAACACATGTGCATATGCAACACCAAAGGACTAAGTTTCATAAAGTTAGAAGTCTCGGTAGTCGTCACATGTGTCGTCATACACCTCACAATGTAGCTCCTAACCTAAACTACAATCACATAGAACATGAACAACATGGTCACGATGACCATCATCACGAAGGCCATGGTCTTCATCCGGTTCCTCCTCATGTCCCTCATCTCTCCCGCTAGATAACGGGCGTATCTTCCTTCCGCCTCCACCCTAGTGGGGTATCCCTTGTAGCTGTTGCCGCTGAAGCGGTGCACCTGTCTCCGACAGTCCTCCCAGTCGTCGTAGACTCCAGGAACCCTCCCCTTGTACACGACATATGTCGTCGGCATCTCCATGCACAAGACAAGTAAAACGTTAGTACCAATGCAATGAACAAGTGCCAACTCAAATAAGAGACAAGTAGTATGAACTAAATAGCATGTGCCTCATACTTTGTTGGTCGAAATAAATAATAACATACAGGGATGGGGTTAGTGAGGCTAGGTAGGATGCACAATAGATTGATATTTGTGGCCATCACACCAAGCCTCACCGGCCCCACCCCGGAGTGTACAAGTAACCGAACATTTTAATCATCGGCCAATGCAATTAAGAAGTGCGAACTCAAATAAAAGACAAGTAGTACGAATTAAATAGCGTGCCTCATACTTTGTCGGTCGAAACAAATATTAACATCCAGGGATGGAGTCAGTGAGGCTAGGTAGGATGCACAAGAGATTGATACTTGTGGCCGTCGCACCAAGGCTCAATGGCTCCACCCCCGAGTGTACGAGTGACCGAACATTCTAATCATCGGCGAACTCCAAATACGAGGCAAGTAATGCAAATAATTATTAAGCTATCTACGCCATAATCTTGAAATATATAGCAAAGTAAATGAAACAATAGACACATGTTCACATGCACATTCATACAACTAAATAAAAGCAACAAGTCGATTCTATTGGAATATATAGCAATTATTACAATACGGAAGTTCAAGGACATATCGTTCAAGCTTTAGCAAGTGTTCCCGTCGTAGGATCAGGTTGTACGCCTAGGGGGAATGGACGGCAGCCCTCAAGCGAGTTGAACGGCCTCTCATCACGCGACATCTCCAAGCGGAGTTCTATCTCGTCATTAGGTGGTAGACCGTAGCCGTAGAAGAACTCGCCAGACCTAGCGTTGACATCCTGCAGGATTACCGTGCAAATGAACTGCTGGATGCGACCCCAGTTCTTTCTAATCTCTCTATCAGGGACATCCGCCATGTTTGCAAACCTATTTCTGAGATTCTCTGGCAGCAACATGTCATCTGCGTACTTTATGTACTCCTGCATCTGAAGGATGGCGTACCACGCGTCCATCCCATTGTCTTGCGTCGACTGCCCGAGGCAGGGGAAGTTGGTTGTGTGGGTTAAGACCAAGCCTCCTCGGGATTTCCTCTCTACTTTGAGGGGCCTCGCCTTGTTGGCGAAGCCGGTGAGAGCATCATTGAGAAGGGCCCTGATGTGGGTGTAGTCTTTCTTGCGGTCCCTACCCGAGTCGAGATAGACTGCATGCGAGTGTTGCGGGTGCACAACGATGAGGGTGCAGAACTTGTCTCTGCGGAAAACACACGGATTAACCTTTGGAAATGCAAATTGAGATATAGGATAGAATGGTGATGGGGGACTAGCGAGTGATTACTTACTCGGGGAAGTAAGGGATGAGAATGGCGCTGATACGTCTCCGCGCATCGATAATTTCTTATGTTCCATGCGACAATATTGATGATATCTACATGTTTTATACACACTTTATGTCATATTTATGCATTTTCTGGAACTAACCTATTAACAAGATGCCGAAGTGCCAGTTCCTGTTTTCTGCTGTTTTTGGTTTCAGAAATCCTAGTAACGAAATATTCTCGGAATCGGACGAAATCAAGACCCAGGTTCCTATTTTTCCACGAAGCTTCCAGAACACCCGAGAACCGCCAGAGAGGGGGCACTGGGCCCCCAGACCATAGGCCGGCGCGGCCCAGGCCCTGACCGCGCCGCCCTATGGTGTCGCCGCCTCTGCGACCCTCCGAGGATGCCCTTCCGCCTATTTAAAGCCTCCGTCGCGAAAACCCTATTACGAAGGACGAAACCCACAGAAACCTTCCAGAGCCGCCGCCATCGCGAAGCCAAGATCTGGGGGACAGGAGTCTCTGTTCCGGCACCCTGCCGGAGCGGGGAAGTGCCCCCGGAAGGCTTCTCCATCGACACCGCTGCCATCTCCACCGCCATCTGTCGGGGAGATGACCCCCGGTATGGCAAAGTCCTCGAGTCTATGAGCGTGCAGCACTTCGCGGATCGAGAAAAGATGCTACGATGCGAAAGATGTGAAGAAAAGAAGAAAACAGAGAAGAACCGCACGCTGGGCCGACTTCCGGCTCCCGCGGCCTGCTCTGGCTGCGCTTGGGCCGGCATCCGCCTGGCCCGCCCGGCTTCCGGCTTCCCCCGTGGCCGGCTCCGGCTTCCTGGGCCGACTCGCCCGCGCCCCTGCTGGGCTGTTTGCCGGCTCGCCCCTGCCACGTCCGGCTGGACCGCTCCAGGTCGTCGCTCGTCCGGCTCCTGGGAGCGCCCTGCCAGCTCCATCAGCTCCCGAACGTGCATGGCCGGCTTCCATGCAGTGGCCGGCTCCTAGCTTCCATGCATGCGTGGCCAGCTGCCACATGCATGCGTGCATGGCCGGCTCCTGCCATCCTCCTCACGAGCCCAGGCATCAGCCAGCTTCATCCAACAGCTCACGTACAGGATCCAAAGCATGACGACCAGACCAGGCATCGTATTCCCTGGCAAAGCTAGCGATCGTACGAGAAGACATGGCAACGTGCTACGTACAGGCTAACGATAGGCTCACGTAGGCCAATAGTGCTCCTTACTGTACACTGTAGCCTACAGTTGATGGAACCCCAGTAGTCATATCATGCACAGTAACTGCGGGCCATCTCTTGTCCCCTGGGTGCCAGCCTTTATAAGGCACACCAGGGAGAGCCCTTCAGGCTCATGGCCAAGAGGGCCATCGCTGCCATCTCTCTCTCTCAGCTCACGTACGAGCTCCTCTCAAGCCGACCAGGCCCCCTTCAAGCTGGCCAGGCTCCCCTTGGCTCACAGTAGCTTCTTCCTCCTCAGGACAAACAGCTCTAGGAGCAACTATGTAACACCATATACTGTCATATGCATCAGACATGCAGGAGTAGGGGTTTTACCTCCACCGCGAGGGCCCTGAACCTGGGTACATCACCGGGTGCTGTGTACCAATCCCGCATCCGGATACCGTCGACGCCCATACAGGAACCACCTAACTTTAGCTACCCCGTAGCATATGCCGTGACGATACCACGACACCATCTTCATCACCGCTGCTGCTCCCATGAGGAGGGAGTAGTTCTCCATCGAGGCTCGGGGCTGTACCGGTAGCTATGTGGTTCATCTCTCTCCTATGTACTTCAATACAATAATCTCATGAGCTGCCTTACATGATTGAGATTCATATGATGATGCTTGTAATCTAGATGTCATTGTGCTAGTCAAGTGAGTTTTACTTATGTGATCTCCAGGAGACTCCTTGTCCCACGTGTGTAAAGGTGACGAGTGTGTGCACCGTGTGGGTCTCTTAGGCTATATTTCACATAATACTTACTCACCGTTATGAATGGCGTAGTGAAGTGCTTATTTATATCTCTTTATGATTGCAATGTGTTTTGTATCACAATTTATCTATGTGCTACTCTAGCAATGTTATTAAAGTAGTTTTATTCCTCCTGCACGGTGTAATGGTGACGAGTGTGTGCATCCGTGTTAGTACTTGGCGTATGCTATGATCATGATCTCTTGTAGATTGTGAAGTTAACTATTGCTATGATAGTATTGATGTGATCTATTCCTCCTACATAGTGTGAAGGTGACAGTGTGCATGCTGTGTTAGTACTTGGTTTAGTCGTGTTGATCTTTCTTGCACTCTAAGGTTATTTAAATATGAACATTGAATTGTGGAGCTTGTTAACTCCGGCATTGAGGATTCGTGTAATCCTACGCAATGTGTTCATCATCCAACAAGAGTGTAGAGTATGCATTTATCTATTTTGTTATGTGATCAATGTTGAGAGTGTCCACTAGCGAAAGTCTATTCCCTAGGCCTTGTTCCTAAATATCGCTATCGCCGCTTGTTTACTTGTTTTCTTGCGTTACTACTTGCTGCGTTACTATCGCTACCATATTACCACCATCAACTACACGCCGTTACTACTGCTCATATTCATTCATACCACCTGTATTTCACTATCTCTTCGCCGAACTAGTGCACCTATTAGGTGTGTTGGGGACACAAGAGACTTCTTGCTTTGTGGTTGCGGGGTTGCATGAGAGGGATATCTTTGACCTCTTCCTCCCCGAGTTCGATAAACCTTGGGTATCCACTTAAGGGAAACTTTCTGCCTGTTCTACAAACCTCTCGCTCTTGGAGGCCCAACACTCGTCTACAAGAATAGAAGCTCCCGTAGACATCAAGCACTTTTCTGGCGCCGTTGCCGGGGAGGAAAGGTAAAAGGCACTCATACTCCGGTTCCAGGTAACAGTACTTTTTTGGCGCCGTTGTGTGTGTGCTCGAAGCTATTTCCTTTAGATCCTGCAATTGCATCTTTTTGTTTCTTGTTTACACTAGTTTGGCATAATGGACAACAATGAGCTTCTTATTCTATTTCCTGATTTAAAACATGGATTGTTTGATGCGAAAATTAAAAAACCTATGAAATCTTATTTGCATGCTTGGTAGTAATATTAGTATGAACGCTTTGAACACCATTGTTGATAAAGATATAGAAAGTTCTAAGCTTGGGGAAGCTGGTTTTCATGATCTTTTTAGTCCCCCAAGCATTGAGGAGAAAATTTTCTTTGACGATACTTTGCCTCCCATATATGATGATTATAATAGTGGTCTTTTGGTACAACCTACTATGGAGAGTAAATTTTGTTGTGATTATACTATGCCTCCTACACTTGATGAGAATAATAATGATAGCTACTTTGTTGAATTTGCTCCCACTACAACTAATAAAATTGATTATGCTTATGTGGAGAGTAATAATTTTATGCATGAGACTCATGATAAGTATGCTTTATGGGATAGTTATATTGTTGAGTTTGCTCATGATGCTACTGAAAGTTATTATGAGAGAGGAAAATATGGTTGTAGAAATTTTCATGTTACTAAAATGCCTCTCTATGTGCTGAAATTTTTGAAGCTACACTTGTTTTATCTTCCTATGCTTGTTACTTTGCTCTTCATGAACTTGTTTATTTACAAGATTCCTATGCATAGGAAGAATGTTAGACTTAAATTTGTTTTGAATTTGCTTCTTGATGCTCTCTTTTGCTTCATACTCTATTTTTCATGTGAGCATCATTAAAACTGCTGAGCCCATCTTAACGGCTATAAAGAAAGAACTTCTTGGGAGATAACCCATGTGTTTATTTTGCTACAAGTACTTTATTTTATATTTGTGTCTTGGAAGTTGTTTACTACTGTAGCAACCTCTCCTTATCTTAGTTTTGTGTTTTGTTGTGCCAAGTAAAGTCTTTGATAGTAAAGTGAATACTAGATTTGGATTACTGCGCAGAAACAGATTTCTTTGCTGTCACGAATATTGGTCTAATTCTCTGTAGGTAACTCAGAAAATTATGCCAATTTACGTGAGTGATCCTCAGATATGTACGCAACTTTCATTCAATTTGAGAATTTTCATTTGAGCAAGTCTGGTGCCCTTTTATAATTCGTCTTTACTGTATCGTTCGTTTTGATGGATTCTGCCTTTTATTTCGCATTGTTTCTTTTGCTATGTGGGATGGATTTCTTTGTTCCATTGACTTCCAGTAGCTTTGGGCAATGTCCGGAAGTGTTAAGAATGATTGTGTCACCTCCTGAACATGTGAGTTTTTGATTATGCACTAACCCTCTAATGAGTTTGTTTCGAGTTTGGTGTGGAGGAAGTTTTCAAGGGTCAAGAGAGGAGGATGATATACTATGATCAAGAAGAGTGAAAGCTCTAAGCTTGGGGATGCCCCGGTGGTTCACCCCTGCATATTCTAAGAAGACTCAAGCGTCTAAGCTTGGGGATGCCCAAGGCATCCCCTTCTTCATCGACAACATTATCAGGTTCCTCCCCTGAAACTATATTTTTATTCCGTCACATCTTATGCACTTTGCTTGGAGCGTCGGTTTGTTTTTGTTTTTTGTTTTGTTTGAATAAAATGGATCCTAGCATTCATTTTGTGGGAGAGAGACACGCTCCGCTGTAGCATATGGACAAGTATGTCCTTAGGCTCTACTCATAGTATTCATGGCGAAGTTTCTTCTTCGTTAAATTGTTATATGGTTGGAATTGGAAAATGCTACATGTAGTAATTCTAAAATGTCTTGGATAATTTGATACTTGGCAATTGTTGTGCTCATGTTTAAGCTCTTGCATCATATACTTTGCACCCATTAATGAAGAAACACTTAGAGCTTGCTAATTTGGTTTGCATATTTGGTTTCTCTAGAGTCTAGATAATATCTAGTATTGAGTTTTGAACAACAAGGAAGACGGTGTAGAGTCTTATAATGTTTACAATATGTCTTTTATGTGAGTTTTGCTGCACCGTTCATCCTTGTGTTTGTTTCAAATAACCTTGCTAGCCTAAACCTTGTATCGAGAGGGAATACTTCTCATGCATCCAAAATACTTGAGCCAACCACTATGCCATTTGTGTCCACCATACCTACCTACTACATGGTATTTATCCGCCATTCCAAAGTAAATTGCTTGAGTGCTACCTTTAAAATTCCATCATTCACCTTTGCAATATATAGCTCATGGGACAAATAGCTTAAAAACTATTGTGGTATTGAATATGTACTTATGCACTTTATCTCTTATTAAGTTGCTTGTTGTGCGATAACCATGCTTCGGGGACGCCATCAACTATTCTTTGTTGAATATCATGTGAGTTGCTATGCATGTCCGTCTTGTCTGAAGTAAGAGAGATCTACCACCTTAATGGTTAGAGCATGCATATTGTTAGAGAAGAACATTGGGCCGCTAACTAAAGCCATGATTCATGGTGGAAGTTTCAGTTTTGAACATATATCCTCAATCTCATATGAGAATAATAATTGTTGCCACATTCTTATGCATTAAAGAGGAGTCCATTATCTGTTGTCCATGTTGTCTCGGTATGGATGTCTAAGTTGAGAATAATCAAAAGCGAGAAATCCAAAATGCGAGCTTTCTCCTTAGACCTTTGTACAGGCGGCATGGAGGTACCCCATTGTGACACTTGGTTAACACATGTGCATTGCAAAGATCCGGTAGTCCAAGCTAATTAGGACAAGGTGCGGGCACTATTAGTATACTATGCATGAGGCTTGCAACTTGTAAGATATAATTTTCATAACTCATATGCTTTATTACTACCATTGACAAAATTGTTTCATGTTTTCAAAATCAAAGCTCTAGCACAAATATAGCAATCGATGCTTTCCTCTTTGAAGGACCATTCTCTTTACTTTTATGTTGAGTCAGTTCACCTATCTCTCTCCACCTCAAGAAGCAAACACTTGTGTGAACTGTGCATTGATTCCTACATACTTGCATATTGCACTTATTATATTACTCTATGTTGACAATTATCCATGAGATATACATGTTATAAGTTGAAAGCAACCTGCTGAAACTTAATCTTCCTTTGTGTTGCTTCAATGCCTTTACTTTGATTTATTGCTTTATGAGTTAACTCTTATGCAAGACTTATTGATGCTTGTCTTTAAGTACTATTCATGAAAAGTCTTTGCTTTATGATTCAGTTGTTTACTCATGTCATTACCATTGTTCTGATCGCTGCATTCATTACATATGTTTACAATATGATCAAGTTTATGATGGCATGTCACTTCAGAAATTATCTTTGTTATCGTTTTACCTGCTCGGGACGAGCAGAACTAACCTTGGGGATGCTGATACGTCTCCGACGCATCGATAATTTCTTATGTTCCATGCCACATTATTGATGATATCTACATGTTTTATACACACTTTATGTCATATTTATGCATTTTCTGGAACTAACCTATTAACAAGATGCCGAAGTGCCAGTTCCTGTTTTCTCGTCGTTTTTGGTTTCAGAAATCCTAGTAACGAAATATTCTCGGAATCGGACGAAATCAAGACCCAGGTTCCTATTTTTCCACGAAGCTTCCAGAACACCCGAGAACCGCCAGAGAGGGGGCACTGGGCCCCCAGACCATAGGCCGGCGCGGCCCAGGCCCTGGCCGCGCCGCCCTATGGTGCCGCCGCCTCTTAGACCCTCCGAGGATGCCCTTCCGCCTATTTAAAGCCTCCGTCGCGAAAACCCTATTACGAAGGACAAAACCCACAGAAACCTTCCAGAGCCGCCGCCATCGCGAAGCCAAGATCTGGGGGACAGGAGTCTCTGTTCCGGCACCCTGCCGGAGCGGGGAAGTGCCCCCGGAAGGCTTCTCCATCGACACCGATGCCATCTCCACCGCCATCTTCATCACCGCTGCTGCTCCCATGAGGAGGGAGTAGTTCTCCATCGAGGCTCGGGGCTGTACCGGTAGCTATGTGGTTCATCTCTCTCCTATGTACTTCAATACAATAATCTCATGAGCTGCCTTACATGATTGAGATTCATATGATGATGCTTGTAATCTAGATGTCATTGTGCTAGTCAAGTGAGTTTTACTTATGTGATCTCCGGAGACTCCTTGTCCCACGTGTGTAAAGGTGACGAGTGTGTGCACCGTGTGGGTCTCTTAGGCTATATTTCACAGAATACTTACTCACTGTTATGAATGGCGTAGTGAAGTGCTTATTTATATCTCTTTATGATTGCAATGTGTTTTGTATCACAATTTATCTATGTTCTACTCTAGCAATGTTATTAAGGTAGTTTTATTCCTCCTGCACGGTGTAATGGTGACAGTGTGTGCATCCGTGTTAGTACTTGGCGTATGCTATGATCATGATCTCTTGTAGATTGTGAAGTTAACTATTGCTATGATAGTATTGATGTGATCTATTCCTCCTACATAGTGTGAAGGTGACGAGTGTGCATGCTGTGTTAGTACTTGGTTTAGTCATGTTGATCTTTCTTGCACTCTAAGGTTATTTAAATATGAACATTGAATTGTGGAGCTTGTTAACTCCGGCATTGAGGGTTCGTGTAATCCTACGCAATGTGTTCATCATCCAACAAGAGTGTAGAGTATGCATTTATCTATTCTCGTTATGTGATCAATGTTGAGAGTGTCCACTAGCGAAAGTCTATTCCCTAGGCCTTGTTCCTAAATATCGCTATCGTCTGCTTGTTTATCGTTTCTTTGCGTTACTACTCGCTGCGTTACTACTGCTTACCATATTACCACCATCAACTACACGCCGTTACTACTGCTCATATTCATTCATACCACCTGTATTTCACTATCTCTTCGCCGAACTAGTGCACCTATTAGGTGTGTTGGGGACACAAGAGACTTCTTGCTTTGTGGTTGCAGGGTGCATGAGAGGGATATCTTTGACCTCTTCCTCCCTGAGTTCGATAAACCTTGGGTATCCACTTAAGGGAAACTTGCTGCTGTTCTACAAACCTCTGCTCTTGGAGGCCCAACACTGTCTACAAGAATAGAAGCTCCCGTAGACATCGGCGCCCTTTTTAATGTTCGCCGACATGAAATCCTCGACTCTGTCGGGTGGCAATCGCGCGATCCCCAGGCGTTGCGAGATGATGCTCTCCCGCATATAGAAGGGGTCCATTATCGCGATGGTCGGCGTCCCCTCCTTAACAATCTGGGAAGACAAGCTAAGAGCAACTAGGCGAACCACACTAAAGTGGAGCGCTTGCATGCAATAGATGCTGAAGATGTCGTTGAACCGGATGAAGCACAAGTCCGCGGGTACTTCTCGACGAAGTTCATGCCGGCTGGCACCTTCGCCACGAAGAGAGGGTAAGCAGGATCTTTTGATTTGAGAAGAATGTTCTCCACATGCCTGACAGTCTCATGCAAGCTCCTCATATCCGGGGTGAGTTTATTCAGGACATGCTCCGGCAGCATCGGTTCACCCAAGTGATGAAGAGGTCACCAATTGTTTGGCAACTTGTCAAGGAGTGGGACCTTGTCCTTGGATTTGGCCGCCGCCTTGTCTTTGGCGTCCTTCTTATTTGCCCTCTTCCTCTTCTTGGGTTGTAGTGCTGGACCATCCATCGCCGTAGTGGCCGTAGCACGGAGTGTGTTTGGGCTCAGCATATTTTTGACGGCGGCGGTGGCGACCTCCTCAGGATTTTCCTCCTCAGCCGTTTCTTGAGAATCAAACAGCTTCTTGGAGCACACATATTTCGATGCCGGCGCATCCTCATGGACAACTTGTGAAGACGTAGGAATATCCCATTGGAAGTTCTCACGTTCGTATTCCTCGGCCTCTGGCGCAGCTGGCTGTTGTGGTGGGGCGCTGACCTCTGGCGCAGCTGGCCGTTCTGGTGGGGCGATGACCACCGGCACCGCTGGCTGTCGTGGAGGGACGCTGACATGTGGCGCCGCAAGGTGCTTGTCTTTGCTTGCCGTCGACCCCGAGTAGGTGTTGATCCGAATTAGGGTCTTCGGCCATAGCAGTACCCAACCCTTTAGTGAGGCCATATTCAACGGGCTATCGTCATCGGCACCATGCAGTTGATTAGGAGGAAACAAATCCTCATAGCCCGGTAACGCCCGATCCACTTCAACCCGGTAAACGTCATCCGCCATATCTCGTGTGTGCCACTTCTTATCCAGGGGCCGAAGGATGGACCCCCTCGCGACGTCTTTGAGTTCGTCGTTTACTCTCATCAGGAAGGTGCATGGCGTTGAGTTAGCCTACGAGAACATGTGTATGGCGTTAGAGAGAGGGAAGATGACGAAACTAATATATTAACTTGATGTACACATTAGTTAATTACCGTGAGGGCATTGAGCTCGGCTAATGTCGACGGGCCGGCACATGCGGCGGCGGGCGTGCAAGTGACGGAGGGGCTGCTACCCGGCATGGACGGTGAATCCCTAGCACCAGCGACATTGCCGGCGGCCGGAGGAGTCTCCATTATAACATTGTCATTGCCGGCGGACGGCGGCGCCATCGAGTTGCTGCCGTCGAAGCTAACCACTTGCATTTTCGGGGGGGGGGGGCCTTGTTTGCCACCCTCATACCACGCGTGTAGAGCGTCGAAATCTGCTTGGACTGAAGCGGCGACTTCAGCTTTGACTTCAGGTACGAGCGTAGCTTTGACTTGCGGTACGAGTTGCGGTACCAAACCAGCTTGGACTTGGGCTAGGATTGACTCCCTCATTTCCTCCGCCTCCCGCTGCTTCCTCTCACTGCGCGCATTTTTATCGGCCACAGACGACAAGCCGTAGTGACCATGCTTGTAGCCTGTACCGGCGCCAGCCACACGGCCTCTATGCAGCCTTCTCGTCGGTGAATGCTCATTAACGATGTTTAGCGCCCGTACGAGAGGCTTGTCCCAGGCTACCCTGCCCGTCGACGCCTGGGAGGAGGAGCCTTCGTCACATTGAGAAAGTCTTTGTGTTTCTTCTTCCTGCGGAAGAAACGCGAACCATTTAGAAATGTTGCTACTATTATATGAACGATACTTGATCTAATTAAACCGGTAAATTGCTTACCGAGTTTTTCTCCAACGCCAGGACCTTCTTGTCGTTCGTGAACCAAATTATGTCGGTTACGACCTTCGGGTCCGTGACAAGTTCCCCGGTTAGATTCTTCTTATGGTACCGGGACCTCGATGAATCTTCTTTCAAGCGGGTCCTTGTACTTGAGCCAGGGGTTCTCAATGCCGGCATTTACATACGCCTCGTCCTCCTTCGCCCAATAGGGCTCCTTTCCCTCGTACCCACGGCTCCCAAGGTTGTGGTTGCCGATGTTAAGCTCCCGCATTTCCTTCCCCCACAACTTGCGATTCTTGGTTGCTTGTAGCTCTTTATTGGCCACAAAAGCATCAAAGTCCGCCTGGGAGACATGCGGAAAGGCGGAGTGGACCTCTTCGAAACCTTTGCCCTCAGCAATCAGCTTCCGCACCATGTACTTATAGCTGCGCGAGGTGTTTGGTGAACTTCGGGAGGGCTTGTGAGTTCACAATGTTGTTGGTTTGATGAGTCGGAGGCGTAGTCGCCTAGGAACTTGTATCGTGCGTGCAACCTCGCAATGAGCTGGGCTCGCAAAGGCGCTTTGCTCTCAGCTTGGAGGTCCGTCTCGTTGAGATTGACGACCTCTCGGAGGATACATGCCAGTTGGTTGCCGTACCCCTTGGCAACATCCTTAGGCTCCACCGGCAAACCACCGGCGGGGTCCACCTCTTTGATCGTGTCTCTACCGAGTGTCGACCGGTGTTTTGGCGCCTTGCCTTCCGCGGCCTCTTGGAACCACTTGTCCCGGTGCCACTACTCCCGGCGGCGCCGCTAGGATCGTCGCCGCTTGTCTCGCCGCCACCCCGGCGGCGCCGGTTGCCTCGTCGCCGCTTGGCGCGCAGGTACTGCCCCGGCGGCGTCGCTTGCCTCGTTGCCGCTTGGCTCCTCGCCACTACCCCCGCCGTCATGCTCCATCTCATGGTCCTCGTCGCCGCCAACACCAGCGGCCTCGGCATCCTCCTCCGTCCTAAAGAAGTGCCTATTGTAGTGCTCCTCTAACTCTTCTTGAGACGCCATGGTGGCTTGCACTAATAGAAGATGAAAAAGAGTTAGAATTCACGGAAAAATCGGCATGACCTTTGCTAAAAATTGGTCATGCCGAGTGCTAGAATTGTCGGAACGGAAATGAATCGACATTCCGGCACTCAATAGCAACTCAATCCCTGTAACAGAAATGCAATTCACATATATGATACATAGCAAAATTTAAATCCCTATAGCATTTTAAATCCCTGGCACCTACTGAGAACCTGTGTAGTACAATAATTAGGCAACCTGAATGCATCACCAGAACTCCGTCGATATCACTGGTTGGACTATTCAAATCCTGGAATATGGTAGCAGAAAATCCCCATTTTTTTCTCAAAGAACGATGCGCGTAGCATGACCGGAGAGGCATTTGCTACTGCATTTCATCATTTGCTACTGCATTTCATCATTTAATTTCAAATATTTCAGGAATTAGTAGCAGTAGCACTGCACTTCAAATATTTCAGCAATGAACTTAACCAAATGAACTAAATACCTAAGCAACATGAACTAAGCAACATTTTAATTTTGGGATTTCTATTTTCGTGCCCTCAGGTCCTTAGTTGTACTCAGTTTTCCCCAGCTCCTTAGTTTTTCCTCAGTTTTCCCCAAGCCCTTGTTTGAAACCCGCAGAAGCAGCTCAGACGGCAGGATTCCCGTTTAGTTGACGTTCTGTCACGTGTGGGGCCGCGTCTTGTGGGGCCGAGTCGTGTGGGCCCTCGTCGCTTGGGGCTGGTAGAAAGGGACCGCGTGGGACAGGACGAGAAGCGTTTGGTTGCACGTGAGCAGGAGCTGGGTTCTGTCTCTCTCGGCCCCAAATTGGCATTATTAAGTGCACCTTTTTCCCCTCTTTCTCTCTATCCTTTTCACCAAATTAGTATAAAATCTAGAGAAGCTTGCATTTCTGACTTTCTTCAATTATTTGTGCCTTTTGGCCCTCGTTGTTTGCCCAATATGGCAGCAAATCTAGTACTCCCTCTGGTCCATATGTATGTAGTTAAATCTAGAAGCAAATCTCTAGGATAATGTACGATAAATTCACAGTCATAGTAAATCAAGAAAACTAAGTACGGCCAACAAAATATAGTAGACTAGGGATAGATAATCCCTAGATAATATGGATAGATAATAGGCTGCATACACAAGCAGCCAACATAGTAACGAGGTTCTTCACAGCACCATCATACTAACATAACAACAAGGGATCCCTAGCTAACAACAAAGGGATCCCAACAACAAACTAGGAGGCAGCGAAGCGGCAAGCACACGTCCGAGGACTCCGCCTACCCCATCCGGCTCTCCCTCCACTTGTTGCTCTTGCTCCCCTTGGGAGCCTTGGGCTTGAGCGGAGGCATGCGCCCGGCGGAGATCTCCACCCGCCGCAAGCTGCGGAGGTGCATGCCGAGCGCCACGTGCTTGGCGCGGAAGGAGTGGACGTTCACCGTCGTGCCGACCTTGGGGAAGGTGTTGCTGATGTTCTTAGCATGCGTGACGAGGCAGTTGAAGTCCGTGGCGCCGAGTCTCCTGGTGCAGAAGGGGCACCTGTACACCTCCTTGGCGAAGTAGGAGATGTGTCGGCCGACCTGCAGCCTCCGCGACACACGGCGAGTCTTGACGTCCTCCTCCTCTTCGTCGCTGCCGACGTCGCTGCAAGACATCTGATCCATATCAAAAAGAAACTAGTGAATGAGTTGCAACGATGACTAACGTACATGATAACAAAGTTAAGAAAAACAGAGTCAGCCTCGGTTAGAGTGTACATGATTATATATCTACGAGGAAGGTGTAAGCGAACTAAAGCTCATGCACAACAGATTTGTACACAGCAATGGTTCGCTGAACCCTCCTCGTAAAAATTTGTGCCCAACCATTCATCATAGGCAAAGAAACAGCATTCTAGATCTGAACTAGATCTGAACTTGAACACATTCGAGATTATTTGCAAAATTAAACGGTTGATATCTTTTGATTAGTGCATAAAATAACTGATTGAGATCCCATGATTACTTGCATAAATTAACTGATTGAGATCCAATATTACTTGCATAAATTAACCGAACAGCCGAACCCCAAATCTTAAACGAAATCAAGAAGTGATCAAAACAAAATGGAATAAAATCGGCGCAAATATTAGCCCAATACTCATTCCTCTACAGATCCATCTACACCAGCAAAAATAGGGTTCAAAAAGGAATGGGGAACAAAAAAGGAAGCAAACCGTAGTTACCTCGTTCCATGGGTCCTCCAGGGAGGTGTCTAGGGGTTCGGGGGCGGGACGTACGGCACGGGGTCGTAGGGGTCCCATCCCGCCGGGATCTGACCGCGCACCGGCGGCAGCGAGCCTCCGATGCACCGGCGACGGCGGCGGCGGCGTCGTCCGTCGAGGGGACGGGGCCGAAGATGGAGGCGTCGCGCTTCGAGCCAACCTCGACGATGGGATTGGCATTCTCCTTGTCCATCTCTCCGGCGGAGGAAGAGGAAGAGGGAGAGGGAGAGGGTTTTGCTTTGGAGAAGATGATGGGACGTGAGAAAGTTGGCGATGCGTGAGCGAGTGAGAGTGACGAGAGACGGTGCGAGGAGGCGTCTATAAAGGCGAGGGGTGGTTAATGCGACCCGCGTCCTACGCGTGCACGGGTGCACGTCCGCACGTCTTGGACTTACGCAGCGCGACCGTTGTGGGTATACTTCATGGGTGTACCATCGACGGTGCCTAGATCCGGCAAGCCCGGGTGGCCCACGAGATGGTGATGAGGCATGTGGCCCATCGGGCGGCCCGGTTGCTGTTGATCATGAAGGAAGAAGTCCAGCCCAGGATCGTAAGCCGGATCCGTGCCGACATAGGAGTAACCCGGATCCATGGAGGCCCGGGAGGGACCCGGATCCGTACGAGAGACGTATATGGAAGGCGGATCCGTG